>NC_138954.1:5257500-5380000 GCF_965226115.1 Aulonocara stuartgranti
TCTGCTGTTGATGTACCAATTGCTTGTCTAATTTTTTGGATTTTTTCTGTGAAGAATTTGGCAAAGTCATTGCAGGCCATGGTCGAATGAAGTTCAGCTGCCACTGACACAGGAGGGTTTGTTAGCCTGTCAACTGTAGAAACTAAGACCCGAGCATTATGGCTGTTTTTAGTGATGATGTCAGAGAAGTAGGACCTCCTTGCACTTCTCAGTTGTAAATTATAATTGTGAAGTTTCTCTTTATAGATGTCATAATGAACCTGGAGGTTTGTTTTTCTCCATCAGCGCTCAGCTTTCCTACACCCTCTTTTTTCATTTTTCACTAGTGTGGAGTTTCTCCATGGAGACTTTTTCCTTCCAGAGATAACCTTCACCTTAATGGGAGCAATAGTGTCCATTACATTTAACATGTTAGCATTGAAGCTATTGACGAGCTCATTGACTGACCCTCTGGACAGGTCAGGTGTTAATGGGAAGACCTGGTTAAAATTACACTACTGTGTTCAGTTATACACCGTTTTGTGATCACTGTTGTTGATATATTTATGTGGGCTGAGATTTTACTTTCAAAGAAAACACAGTAATGATCAGACACGCCCACATCAGACACAGTAACCTTTGAAATGCTCAGGCCTTTGGAGATCAGTAGGTCAAGAGTGTGTCCTCTATTATGTGTGGCCTCTGTTACATGCTGAGTCAGCCCAAAGTTGCCCAGAGTGTTACTCAGGTCTTTAGTCCCTTTGTCCTGAGGGTTGTCCACATGGATGTTAGAATCCCCAGCAATAATTACACAGTCAAAATCAACACAGATCACAGACAGCAGTTCACTGAGGTCATTAAAAAAGTCTGTGCAGTATTTGGGAGGCCTGTAAACATTAAGAAACACAACTTTGGATGGGGCCTTCAGCTGTAAAGCCACATATTCAAAAGACTGAAAACTTCCAGGAGATAGCTGCTTACATTGAAATGATTCATTAAATAAGACAGCGACCCCTCCTCCTCTCCTGCTCACCCTGGCCTCACTGATAAAACTGTAGTTAGGAGGGGTCGTCTCGATGAGAACAGCTCCACTGTTACTTTGGTCCAACCAAGTTTCAGTTAAAAACATAAAATCAAGGCTGTGCTCAGTGATTAAATCATTAATTAAAAATGTTTTCCCAGCTAAAGATCTAACGTTTAATAAAGCCAACTTAAGTGTTTTAGAGGCATTACTTGTCCCCTCGTGTTTGGGAGCAGTCTGTGGCACACAAGGTATGTTTACTATGTTTAAAGATCTTTTAGAGTGCAGCTCTCTGTGTTTTGACCAGGCCACATGTCTCCTTCTGTCACCTAAAAGTACAGAGATTTTAAAACCTTCTAGTAAACAGGGTCCCAGCTTCTCCTGGGAAAAGTCACCACTGCCATAATCCTCACAGCCCGGACCCTTCACACATCACGCATCAGACTGCGGAGACAGAGCATGAAGGTGGTAAGAAGGAACTAAGGGGGGCGAGGCTGGGCAATGTGACTTCGATTGCTCTGTTGAGGGTGGGGCTTGATGGCGAACAGTGACTTACAAGTCACTGTTTTTAGTTTACTCCGGGATGGGGCTGGATATCGGGCGTCCTGCACCACCCATCCGATCGGGAGCATAGCGGAGCCATTTCTGCACTGCTTGGGCGAAGGCAAACTCAGAAACTGCATTTACCCCCACCTGCTGAGTCAGGCCATCTAGGGCAAAAACAAATAAGCAAAAAAATAAAGAGAAAAAAAAGAGAGGCCCAATTAGAGCTTAAATATGAACAACCTCTTGTAAAAAAAACAGGGAGAATACTTTGGGATATATTATACATTTGTTTATATATTTTTTTTTTCTCTTTCTTTCCCTTTTTCCTTTTTTTTTTCTTTCTTTTATTTCACAGCCGAAGATACATTTTTGGACTCATTTCACAGCTTAAATGTACTACTTAACCTCAATGTACAGATCATCTGTAATCCTTCTCTTTTCTTTCTGTCTATATGTATAATATATATGTTGATGTTTATGTGTACAAAAGGAAACCTCTTAATAAAAAAGACATTGTTTAAAAAAACAGGGAGAAAGCCTATAAACCCGCGTTCCCCAACCCCCGGGCCACGGACCGGTAACAGAGGCCCGGGTGTGAAATTTATGAATAGGGTTTAGGGTTAGTTTTTTTTTTTTAATCGTTAACTCTGTTACCCTGGGTCTTTTCCCGTGTTATAGTTGTGTCTCTTATTTTGAAAGAAATATTTACAGGTTACCATAGTGACCAGAGAGCATTAAGGGGCGGAGAGGATGATGTTACTCTCAATGTTGTTGGCGCATTTCAGGAGGACGCTGCTAATAAAGTTGCGCAATTTTACTGTGAATTTGCTGAATTTTATTATTATATTTACAAAATACCACAGTTTTTGTCTTGGTCATATCATTTTAATTTGTTGTATTTATCCACGACAACATGAAGGCCGGTCTGTGAAAATATTGTCTGACATTAAACCAGTACGTGGCACAAAAAAGGTTGGGGACCGCTGCTATAAACTAGTAGGCTGATTAACATGAAAGTCACAAGGCTGAAATCAGCAAGCTACTGCCTCACTTTGTTCACCGGTGTGCTATATTTCATGATCTGCTTGGCTGCAGGACTAAACATGGGGCCTGAAATTACACACATTGTCCTAAGCATTTTCCTGTATCCCTCAACGAGGACTGGGCTAAGGTAGAAATAAGTCTGCCAAATTTATTTATTTTTTGCTTCCAAGGTGCCACACTACTTTGTTTTGTTCGCAGTCATAGTTTCCGGTCTTTCAATATTCTTTGGAGAGTCCCAAGTACTAAAACCCTGGTGATAGCAGTCCTTTAAGAGGGTCAAGAACCCACTAATGATCATGTATCTCATCACATGAAAGGTGACTTTATCAAGGTGTGAAAAAGGGTGTGTCATTATCAGCAGAGGTTTCAGGTGAAACCATTGTGAGACCTTGCCTCACCCTATTATGTTACCTATTGAGATCAGCTAACGTGAGATGTTGGTGGGCTTTAAGGTGCCTGTGAAGAGACTTCAAGAAACTCTGAGTGTTATTAGCTGAAAGCTCAGCATTTGCGGCTTGGCTTGTCCAAAGAAATTTTTGGTTGTCACTCCAATTCAGCGGTCCCAAATACATAATTAAACTGTCAAGCTGAATCATGAAAAATGCCAGTGTGATGGACATAACTAGAATTTTTTTTACCAACAAGGTGATTCCCACAGAGCTATTAGCTGCAAATTTGGCACGTCTTAGCATTGTGTGCCAGGTATCCTTAAAAAAAAGGGAAGAAACTGAACAAATGGAGGACAAAAGAAGTGGAAGACCTAAAACACTATCTCCAGGTTAACAGGACATAAAAGTCATGTTCTCAAGAAAGAGGCAAAAAATCTAGCAAAGACCTGACACAGGAAATGACAGATGCATGTAGCACTTCAATTGATCCACTCTATTGGTTCACTGAAGGCTCATAAAACTACAATAAACAATAAAACTTACCAAAGATGCACTTGCAGAGCACTGTCTCTTTAAATGCCCTTTTTTGCTTGGTCTGGTCCTTATTTTTTCTCCCAGTCCAGTTAAGTCCAGAGGCCAGCTCATTTGTAATGGCATAGGCTAGTATACGACGGACTCGCACCTCCAGTGTGGTCCCTCCAATCAAAGAAAAGCGTCTCACCTATCAAAATATTTTCAAAAATTGAATTATTGTGACTTATGTTTTAAATGTGTATGAATATGCTTGTGAGTTGATATGAAATAATTGAAAGAGACAATGTTTTTTTTTCCCAATGCTTAATTTTCCAGAGATAATAGGAAATATTTTGGTTAATTCCTATTTGTTGGATCTTCCGATGATAGCATGTTGATGTATATTCAAGCAGGACATACAGCAGCAGGCAATTTTAAGAAGTTGAACCAAATTGGACAATTTATAAAGTTCTGAGTTACAAAAGTTACATAAGCTTTAAGTACCTACCATTGTTTTATTTGCTTCCGGTAACTGCAGAGTTGCCTCTGCATTGTTCAGCTCATCCATATTATGTAAAGGCAAATCCAGAGGCAAAACGCCAGCATCAACAGGTTCATTGCTGCAGGATTGACGGAAGGCTCTGAACTCCTCACGGAGGTCCCTGACTTCTCTGGTCAGCTCTGTCACCATAGTTAGCAGTTTTTGGAAGGCTGCATCTGTTAAGAAGAACAATAAAACTGGCTTGTGATAAACCAGATCAGCATTGTGATGAGAAAAAAAACAACTATATCCATAAGTTATGGTTTCACATTTTGATTTCAAGTTTAAGTAGTTCAATCAGGTCAAACTGTTTACAAGTTTATCCCTTTTGCATGTAGATGAAATCCTATGTAAAATTTCAAAGTACCACATTTTAGAATTTGCCTTTTAAAAGTTGACTCACAGAGTCTCTGGAATCTAAAAAATCAAAATAAGATGATATTTAATAACATAAATTACTGTTTCGATGGTAAAATTACAATGAAATTGTGATGAAACTAATTTAATCAAAGCATACTTTCATTATTCAACGCAGACTCTATTTGCTGGGGAGGTTGTATAGTTGTGTAGGTTGGTGTGTTGGGCTGGAGCGGTGAAAGGAGCCGGTAGCTGGCCAGGGCATCGTGATGGTTGCTAGTAGTGGGTTGGGAGGCAGACTGCAAAGTGGTGGAGGCTGTTCAGAAAAATGTTTAAAAAATAAAAGCTTACATAAAATTTATCTACAAAGGTTCATTTCCTCACACACACTAAACATTACAATATACTATACCTGGGGGATTCGGTCATCTACAGAGGAATTTCCTATTTGAAGACTTTTTGTCAGGTTTCAGAGCCCATCACAGTACAGAGATGGCTTTAGTGAAGGTCTCAAATGATCTTCTTTCGTCCCTGACAGTGGACTCATGTCCTGCTACACCTCAGTGCAGCATTCAATACTATTGGCCATAGTATTTTATTACAGTGATTAGAACATGCTGTAGTTATTTAACTTACTTAAACAGCTACAGCGCTTCAGTGTTTTGAATTCTCTCTAATAGACTCCAATTTGTTCGTGTAAATGGAGAGTTCCACAGGGTTCTGTGCTAGGGCCAATTCTGTTTACATGCTTCCTATAGGCAATATCATTAGAAGGCAAAGATGGCATAACGCACACCAATTTGTTAAACTGCAGGAATGTGTTAAAGACATGAAGACCTAGATGGCCTTGCATTTTCTGCTGCTCAGTTCATATAAAACTGAGGTTATTGTACTTGCCCCTTAAAAATCTTAGGAATATGGTACCAAACCAGATTATTACTGTGGATGGTATTACCTTGCCCTCTAGTTGCACTGAGGAATCTTGAAGGTATTTTCAAAGAGTATATGTCCTTCAATGTGCATATTAATCAAATATTAGGGCTGGATTGCGTGACCCTTCATACTGCCTTAAGATATTCTGCAATATGCAGTTAGGCTACCGGGGGTTTCCATGATGCACGTTCTTTTTCACTCACTGTATTGTTGTGGAGTCTTTATCTTACAATATATACCACCTTGAGGCAACAGTTACTATGATTTGGCGCTAAATAAATAAAACTGAATTCATTTGTTTTTTCTTGGTCGTTGTATGTATGCCATAGGGCCTCTATTGTCTTAATTAAATTACATAGTATCAATTAAATATATCTTTAGACATTATTTATTAGTTTAATGATTTGAATTTGTTACAAAGTTTAATTTTCAGCTAACTCCAAGTCTGCCAGAGTTTTTTTTTTTAAGGGTAAAGAAAGTTATCATAGCAACTATCAACTAAAACACAGAAGCTGCAGATACTGTGATCACAAGTTTGTACTTTGAAGCTAAATTTGAGGCTGATCGAGTTAACTTCAAGTTCAAACCTGGGTGTCAAGTATTATGAAGGTCATTCACATACGCTGGTATGGTAACTTGTGGAACTAATCCAGGCCTACAGACCAATCCCTTCTTTGGTCTACAGATGGTAAGAGAGTTCCAAGTTGTGATCTCCCATAAAGTCTGCTACAGCTTATCCTTGTATTTTTACATGCTGTGTGAAATGTGCCATTTCAGCTGGCTACATAATTATAACCTTCATTTCCCAAATTCAATATGTAATAAGTTCTTAGTAACTAATAAATGGGTAAAGTACAATAAGCCCAAAAAACAGATTTTTATGAAGATGCAATTTTCTACATACAATTTTTTTATAGCTGTGTGCCTCAAAATTATAAATGGAAAAAGAAAATTGTCACAGAATCCTTTTGAAGCTCTCGAAATTTATTGCTAGTATGTTTATAGCTTCATTTTTGAGATGCAATCATTTTAAATGCATTAACAGCATTAAAAACTAAATCAAAATGTACATGTGAAACATTTGCAAAGTTACAATATATCAAAATAAACAATTTTCAACAGTAATCAAAGTTTTAAGTGTCAGGGAAACTTGTATACAGAGAAGCATGAAGTCAAATTTTAATTTTCAGTACCCTTTAAGGAGTTGTGATACAGCTTGTGACAGTTCCTGTCAACGATAACACACAGAGCCACTCTACATGCCTCACACATGAACGGAGTGCACTTCCGACACAGTTTGCACTTCCTTCGCCCCTTTGAGGCTTTATTATGGCCAGATGCCCCTTCAACAATGGCAACAGGGATGTGCTGATACCTCTCTGGGACCAATTGTAGGGGAACCTCACAGAGCTCAGTTATCAGCTGTTCCAGGAAGGCCTGGTGCTTCACAGGCTGCTCCTCCAGTCTGCCACACAGCTCCTTGCTGATTAAGTAGCTGTTTGTTACAGCAATGTCAATGAAATGATATAGCACCCTCACATACCACGCCCTGCTCTTTCTCCATGAGGAATAGTAGCCAATCAGCTGGTCTGACAGGTCAGCTCCCACCATAAAGCTGTTGTAGTCTTTCACAGCCGATGGCACCGGCACCTCGACTACTCTGCGTTTTCCACCAACCTTACACATCCTTTTCAGAGTGTCCCCTGAGAAGGCAGTGTGCATGGTGGAGCACACACTCACCTCCCTTGTGTCCATCCACTTGATGAAAATGAGGGCTCCCTTTCTGATCCACCTGACTGTCCCTCTTGGAGATTCTTTGGTCAAGGAATTATCTTTGGTTTTTGGGGTGCCGATTCTCGTGTCCCGAAATGTGCCGCATGCTCCGAACCCCAGGTCGTGAAGGTGGCGGAACAGTGCTGGGCTGGTATAAAACTTATCACAGTAAATGTGATATCCAGATCCCAGGCAGTTTTTGTTGACGAGAGACACCACTGCATCAAATGACAGGCCCCTCCCGGTTGCCAGAGTGGACTTCCTTGTATAAACCTTGAAGTCAAAAATGTACCCCGTGTTGTCAGACAACACAAAAAATTTTATCCACCTCTTTTTTTGCTTTATGTTTTTCTTTAGGGCAGTTTTGGCTTTGGTCGGTACCATGCGCTCATCCACAGAGAGGTTTTTCTGGGGATGGTACACCGCTTTGCAAGCTAACCGCAAACTGTCATACAGGGGGCGTATTCTGTGCAGGCAGTCATAATCATCGGTGCCTTTTTTGCGGTCGTTGAGTTCATCTTCAGCAGGGTCACTCATATGAATGTTCCAGGTGATGAGGAGGAACCGGGTTCTCGACATTACCTTGCTAGGATACGGCGCATAAAAGATGGAACTGACACGCCAAAAATTCCTGATATTTGGCAGCTTCAGAATCCACATGTACAGTGTCAGGCCAATGTAGCGATAGAGTTCAGCCTCTGTGAGCTCAGCCCATTTGAACTTTTTACCTGCAGCAATATTTTTTGCTGCATTTTTGTTTGTGTTTGCACACAGTGTTTTGACAGCGGCCCAGTTAAAATACATCTTGAAGAGCTTAGATGGAGATGGATTGGTCAGATACTCTGAAAGAGGTAGTTGGATACCTGGCGTTCTCGTGGGCAGGAAATGTGGCAGGGGGTGTGGCAAGTTGTCGGGGTCCTTTTCACTTTTCCAGGCAGCTGCATCACCAGAGAGTGGCTCTGACCTAGAGCGCTTGGCTTTGTTTGCTGAAGGCCAACTCCTCTGACTCCTTAATCTTCTTCTGCCTCCATCCAGAGTAGTGGCGGCTTCGGTTTCTTCTTCTTCTTCTTCCTCCTCCTCCTCATAATCATCATCACTTCACACAAAGAAGTTGCACAATGTTAGAAGAATTCACCATGAGAATAATATAATGATGTATATTTAATGCTGCATAGTTATTTTCTCTAACTCAGAAACAAACAATATTTCATAAATGTATACGTACGTGTCATAGTACGGATACATTTCTTCACTCAAGTCAGTTTCATCATCACTATCAGCAGAGTCCAGCCCAGAGGAGTGGACAGAAAACCCATCTTCGTCCGGCACTGTTACAGAGTCAGAATCTTCGTGTTTGAGGGGTCCATTTTCTTCTAGTTTGATAATATCGTGTGTGTCCGGACCTGTGGGAGAGTGCAAAAAGTCTGTGGTGAGTGTGGGCTGTATATTTCTAATGCTTTCTAAGGTCTGCTTGGGTCCCGATTAGGGCTGGGCCATATTATACCGTTCACGGTAATACCGGTATAATGTTAGACAACGATAGGAAAATGAAATATCGCGATAGAATATAAGTAAAACGCGCATGCGCAGTGCCTTTGTTTTCATACGCACATGGCCGATTGTTGAGTGAAACAGATGAACCAGAATTGGTTTGTAAAAATGGTGCAACTTCAGTGATGTGGAACTGGTTTGGTGTTTGTCCGTCAGATACACGACAAAGCACTTTTTTTTTGCAGAACATGCAAGCGGCCGTTGTTATTGTCATATTTGTCGGACTAAGATGCTCTTAAATCTGGGAGTAATCTGGGTCCTAAACCCCCCTCTTCAGGTCAAACGAACGCTGCACTGAGAGTTAAAAACTGTCTAAATTCTTTCATCTTTAATAAAACGATCAGCATTGCTGCTTTACCAGGTGTAACTATGAAGTTTAACTTCCAGGCATCCATGAAAACAAAATGTATTACATTTAACGGAGTTAGAAGTTAGCAGCAAGCTAGCGGAAGTTAGCTCGCTAGTTTCGCTAGTTACCCAAGCATGATATTGCATGTTCTGACTGAGAGATTTCTGAAAAAAATCAAACGTACAGCTCTGCTATCACTTCCAACATAAATGAAGACAGGAAACTAAACAGCAGTGACGTTTGTAGGGTTACTGAAGTTGGGCTAGCTGGTATATAATGATGTGCTACGTGACCGCTAGCGACACAGCTATGTTAGCATAACATAAACAGTGAAGCTGGAGGACGAACACTAACACTTTTCCACTTATAAAAGTTAACGTGAAGGTTCCTCATGGTTAGAGACAAATGCACTCGCATGGCAGGATGCTGTAAACGGACCAAACTTCAGTCAGGAGAACAACTGAGATAATCCATCCACAATACGAGGTTAGTCATTAATATACTGCAACAACAAGGGAACAGAGCAGCTGCCAGAGAATTCAACATTAATGAATCAATGGTACAGAAGTGGAGGAAGCAAGAAGAATGAGTTTAATAAAGTTTGATTTATCTGACTGCTTTGTTTCGCTTAATGTGCCTTATAATCCCGTGCACCTCATGGTCCGAAAAATGCGTACTGCACACTGCAGTTTAATGTTGCAAAGCACCTCTTTTTAACTTCAGTGGATATTATACATGGTTATGCTCAGGATATGTCAGCCCATTTCTACTGGAAATGCCTTTTGGTTAAACTTTCAGCAAGGAATTTGCATTTGCACTGTTAAATTTTTATAAAGCTTTAATGTACATAAAAACCAGCTTCTTGTTTAAGTGAAAATAAATGGAAGGTTGTCTTTTTGCGCTAGTAATGTTGTGGAGTTGTATTTTGTCTCGCATCAATTATATCGTCAGTTATATCGTTATTGCAAATTTTCAAATATATATCGTGATAAATATTTTTGGCCATATCGCCCTGCTCTAGTCCCGATGATGTAAATTTTTGTCATAACACAATAAGCAGAAGGGGCCGTGCCTGCTGGCTCATTATTTTGTTAAAACCGTATAAGTGTAGTCAGTATATTTCACACACTGTTGTAAACAGTGAAAAAGCGTTCTCGGGTTAAGGTGAGCCTGACTATGAGCCTGGGCTCAACCAAGAGGTAAATGCACTATATATCCACTACATGATCCTACATCAATCATATTTTCCCTATTAAGACTGTTTTAAGTTTTATATACCTGTGCAGTGCAAGTCTTCCTCACGTTTCCAAATGTTATCCAGGACTCTGAACCGCTCTTTCCCGGTCCAGACGAAGATTTCTTCAGACTCCTGCTTCACTATAACCTTCGCTATTTCCTGACCGGTGCAGACTTCCTCCTGTTCCTCTTTAATCTGTGGTTCTGGACCATCCTCGCTCAGACCAAAGTTCCTCTCCTGGTTATGGACCTGCGGGTCATTCAGACTCTCCTCTTCCTCACACTTCATATTGCTGTAGGGGATCTTAAATGATAAGGGGACATAACAAGAAGGTTACTAATATGATGACAGATGTGAAGGCACATCTGAGCAAATATATTCTAGCAAGTCTGTACACTGTGAGCATGTTGCTCACAACTTTATTAGTGCAAAAAAAAAAAAAAAAACCATCAATGTATTTTCACTTAAACAAGCAGCTGTTTTTATGTGCGTTAAAGTTATATAAAAATTTAACAGTGCAAATGCAAATTCCTTGCTGACAGTTTCACCAAAAGGCCTTTCCAGTGGAAATTAGCCGACATATCCTCAGCATAACCATGTATAATATCCACAAAACGCAAAAAGAGGTTATACAGACACAATACGGTAATATTATGTTCAAGTAAGACTGGGTGATATGACCCAAAATTCATATCTCGATATTCTTTAGCTGGATGGCGATATACGATATATATATCTCGATATTTTTTAAAGCCATAAAGTAAGAACAAAAAGAGAGTTCTTAGTCAAAACTGCGTCCCAAATCTCACACAGGCACTTTTATTAACATACAGCACAGATGTACAAGAAATAAATACTCAGAAATAAATTATCAGCATTTATTAAATAATAATGCTTAGTTTTCTGTCTTCATTTATGTTGGAAGTGGTAGCAGAGCTGTACGTTTTAATTAGTTTCAAAAATCTCTCAGTCAGAATATGTCATGTCATGTTTAGGTGGAAACTAGCGAGCTAACTTCCAGTTAACTTGTAACTCCGTTAAATTTAATAACTTCTGTTTTCATGGTGTAACTTAATTGTTACACCCGGTAAAGCAGCAACGCTGATCATTTTATTAAAGATGAAAGAATTTAGACTGTTTTTAACTCTCAGTGTTCCTTTGACTTTGGGACCTGAAGGGGATGGAGTACCGCAATATGGATTTTAGGCCATATCGCCCAGCCCTAAGAGAGCCAAATTTGCGGCTCAAGTAACATTGACTACATTGATATTAGGGCTGGGCGATATGACCCAAAATTCATATCTCGATATTTTTTAGCTGCATGGCGATATAAGATATATATCTCAATATTTTTTTTAAAAAAGCCATAAGTTAAGAACAAAAAGAGAGTTCTTAGTCACACTGTGTCCCAGATGTCACACGGGCATTTTCTTTACATACAGCGTAGATGTACATGAAGAAATTACTCATAAATAAATTATCAGCATTTATTAAATAATCATGGTCCATAAATAAAAGAAAACAATGTTGTTTTTGTGCATAACAAAAAGCTCACAATTGTGCAGTCAAAATGTAAACTAATAGAAGCTGAGCATAATAACAAAGAGACAGATTTCACAGCTGCACCACGTCTCTGAACAGGTGCCATTTGTGGTCCTTATACACACACAGTACGGTAATATTACGTTGAAGCACAGTACGTATCACTCCGCGAGGCGGCTCCATCAAGCGGTGCAGCTCCTTAGCTTAGCAAAGTCATATTAAAACATTTTTTGACAGATTGCTGAGCGCTGTGCACCACATAAAATCGGTTCGCGGTCAGTAAGCACAACCAGAATTCATACATAAGGCGCACTGTCGAGTTTTGAGAAAATGAAAGGATTTTAGGCCGTGCAGCCCCTTCGGGCTGCATGTCGTTAGCGCGGTTAGCTCGCTAACGCGTTGACGCCGTCCAGCCCCACGCACGGGGCGATCCGCGGTAACTCGCTAACGGAGATTTTCCGCTTTCATCTTGTCATTGCCTGCAGGTGAAGCTATGGGGGAGGCGGAGTTGTGTTCAGTGAAGGAGAGGCGAGGCCGAGTAACGTTTCGTAGAGACAAAAGTGGACGAAAGAGAGGCAAACCTGCGGCTCCACAACGTAACATAGACTATATCGATATAAACGATATTGTCACATCTTATATCTCGTATGAAAATATATCGATATTTTTAAAAAACTCGATATATCGCCCAGCCCTAATTGATATAAACGATATTGTCACATCTCATATAAAAATATATCGATATATTTTAAAACTCAATACATCGCCCATTGTGAAGCACAGCACGTATCACTCCACAAGGCTCCTGCTTACGATGCCGTAATGCTTCGACAATCCATCAAGCGGTGCGGGTTCATAGCTTAGCAAAGTTGTACTAAAACATTTGACACATTTTCGAGCGCTGTGTACCACATAAAATCGTTTCGAGGTCAGTAAACACAACCAGAATTCAGTTGCAGCTTCTTAACGTTGCCCAACATTATACCAGTATTACCGTGAATGGTATGATATGGCCCAGCCTTAGTCCCAGGTATTTAAAACCTAGTGGGAGCTGTCCATTAAGAGGATCGTTGACCCACTTTAGGGACTACTTAAGTGAGTCAATGATCATTGACAAGCCATGGTGTGAAAAAAAAAGGCTATGGGTCATTATCATAAGAGATTTTGTGTGAAAGCATTGGGAGACCCTGGCTCAGCCCATCATGTGCCTGCTGAAATCACCTCACCGGTTTAGACATTTCTGCTCAAAGGTAGTCGTTTACCCCACATATCCACATCACAATACAACCCCTTCACACATGTGTGTGACGCGCGCGCACGCACGCACGCACACACACACACAAATGGCGAAATGTAAATTATGTAACTGGGTAAAAACAAATGTTTTTTTCTCTTTTTCTACGTTTTCAATTCCGTTGCGTGCTTTGTCTCCACACTACTTCCTGTTATTGGGGGAGCGCGGTGCGCACAGTCCCTTGGCCTTACAGATCTGCAGGTCCGCAGAGATCTGAGCAAAAGCAAATACTGAGCGAGGGGCTGTGTAAATGGATAAAAGCAAACACTGAAATAAGTTTTTGCACGCAGCAGTGAATTTTGTTCGCTAAAAGTTAGCCTTTCTTCGCTCAAAAAAAGTTTATCCTCAAAAAGCAACACTCGTGCTGGCAAATTCTTTTTACGTGCGCTCAGACGAGTGGCACAAAAATAACGCCATAGTAGACGGTGAGTAAATCTAAAAACATATCTTCGCTTTTCTTTAAAACTCCCGCCTTTGTGCTCAAGCGTTCTTTTTTACCAGTGGTTGTCGTTCATAAGTCCTGCAGGGAAAGACGTAGGATACACGTTTCGTAGAGGATCTTTTAACATGACAGTTTTACATACCTGTTATCTCAGATATCCAATAGTCTGCATTCACGGATGATTTCTTCATCGAGCTTTAGTAAGGTTTTAGATTTCATCGCCTGCTGCTAAATTCTACTGCGCCGAACAGCGATAACACCGCGTCACTTCCGTTTTTCTTCTTCTTCTTCTTCATTGTGTTTCCGGCAGGCTAGTCGGAAACTTGTACTAGCGCCCTCCCAATGATTCAAGTTAAGCACTGTCTCATTTTACATCGCGGGTCTCATAAAGATAATGATGAGATAATGGGTTTCATGTCTTGTTAGTTGTTTCCCTCCGTGCTCTGTGCGCAGGCTGCCCCACTCACCCCAGCACTGTTAGTATGCAAATCAGAGCAGAGCAAAATTATGCAGCCAATCTCTATCGTCACAATGTAACTGACAGTGAATTATTTTAATGTTTTAATTTTATATTTGTTTTAAATATTTTTTTAATTTTTCCTTTAGTTGCGAGACTTTGTTTTAAACTTGGTGTAGCGGAAGTAACGCTCAACACGGACTGTGCCTAAAGTGGGTGGACCGCAGGTTTTGACTCTTGCCACCGCCTTGAAGCTGGACTCAGGTATATAAAGAACACATGTGAAAGTATTGTGGTTAAGCTAAATGCAATTTATCAACCTACCTTTAAGGTGAAGTGCAGCTGTGAAGAACGCTACGGCAGGCGTTTAATGTGACTCTGTTAATTTGAGTTTCCATGAAATGAATGTCTTATTTTATTCATACTTTATTTTGCAAATTTATTTGAGAATTAGGCCATTTAATTAAGATAGATTTTATGTTGTTGGTTGTAAAGATCTGGATGGAGATTTTTTTTTATTCTGTATTTCTATTTTTCAGTTTTATTTTTCAAGACTTGATTTATTGCCTTTTTCTTTGTAACTTGGCCTACTTTTTAAAGTTTTGTTAATATTCACATTTCTCTCTGCCCCCTCGCCTGTCTAGAACCGGCTCAGATGGTGTTACTGATCTGACAGAAGTAAACAGTAAATCACAGTTTCATACTCCTAAAGAAACCAAGCAGTAACTGTCTGCGGATTTTGCGAAAACTTATTTGATACTCTACTGCAGTAGAGTCCGAAGATAACATGATCCTGAGAATGAGTTTGTCTTCTATGCTTTGTAAGGACCTTGAGTAAAGGTGCCCACAAATAAAGTGCAATAATAAATTATTATTATTATTATTACTACTACTACTACTACAGAGTACTGTGTGAGAAATTATTCTTAAAATAGAGATAAAGACTAACCGACTGTCACCTCTGTAACATAAAACCACTGTCTTTGAGTAAGACCTGGCTTTTTCAATGTAATTGAGATCTCTGTATCACCCTTCAAATTAATGCAGGCTATTGGTTTGGTCTTCTGAGGTGAATAAATTCTAAAATATCAGCGAATTTATTTCATACTTCTATTCTTTTTTCTGATGATCAAAACCCCAATTTTGAATATGCACAGACTCTTTTCAATCAGTGTATCATTAATTCTTTAATTTTCCAATGGACAATGAAACCAGGTCTCGTAAAGCAGACAAATTGAATTTTAAAATTAAATTTGTTCCAGCAGCCCTTTTTTACATTTCATATTTTTGATCCAAATCTAAAATTGAAATAATCAAAACAAGTACTATTTCCTTTTGATAGGCAATTCAAAATCAAATAATATATATTTGTTCTTTGATTGTCAGTTTAAAAAAAAGAAGAGCGAGTGATCCACTGATTCAGTCACTGTTACAATATGCCTGTGCTCACGTTTTGAATCCAGCAGTTTACAGGGAGCATTTAATAGTGAATAATATTTAATATTAAAAACAAACTCAGATACGTTTAATCTTCCTGAAGTTTTTTTTTCCCCAGATAGACTTTTTCTTTATTGTATGTGGATAAAAACTTGTTTGAATTTATTTGTGTTTATGTGAAGACATGATAACTATGCCATTTTCAAATTAAAAAAACATTTCAATACGTAATTTGCATTTAATACTAATGGTTCAAAGAATGTCAGGCTGAATGGTGGGCCCCCACACATTTTCACCTCACCAAATCTGACCTTCTTTGCAAAACGTTTGGACACACCTGTCTTAGAGATCACAGTTCAGAAAAAGAGTTGGTCTCAAAAAGATTTAAGGTTTTATGTAAACTTTATAAACATAACTTTTAAGTGCATATTGAAATTTAAGCCTACATCACAACATATGAATTGATAATGACTCAATATTATTTGTCTTGTGTGTGTCAATTTACAGCTTCTACTCCTGTGTAGTAAAACCTCTTTATTGAATGACAGAGAAATCTAGGCTATTAAACAAAAGCAACAAGCCAAATAAAATTCATGCTTTATTTTGTACAACAAAGCTTAGTTTAGTAAAAACGATTAAGAACTTGAATCTACAGCTGTTTTAAGCTGTTTTATATGTTTTTAGTATCACCTCTACAACTTAAAAGAATAACAAAAGTACAAATACAGACAAATGTAAAATTAGCCGGGCTTGTTTGTCCCAGTGATCACAGTGGCTATGATGTCAGAGGCTTGACCCTGGTAGGGTCTCCCAGGCAAATTGTCCCTGTGTGAGGGGCCAGCGATGAGCGATTTAGGTGACCCCTTTGAAGCAAGGAAAAACAAGGGACCAGTTCACCCTGCCCAGGACATGGATACTGGTGCCTATCCCTATGCCAGGCCTAGGGAGGAGGCTTAAGAGAGAACACCTGGTGGGCACGCCTTAACCCATGGGGCTCTTGCAGACTCCGCACCTGCAGAAAGCACTGTAGAGGGCGGGTGCAATGCATTTTGGGTCGCAGTGAAGGGCAGAGGCTCCAGGAGTTGTAACCCTGGCTCATGGTAGGAAAACTGAAGTTGACAAATAGAATGTCACCTCTCTGGTAGGACATAAATCTGAGCTAGTGCATGAGATTGAGAGGGACTGGATATAGACATAGTAAGGTTCACCTGAATGCATGGCTCAGGCGCTGGAGACGTTCCAGACTCTTCCAAACTCTAGATTCCCCATACACAGAAAGGCAACAGGCAGGGATGGGTATACTAATATCCCACCAAGTTCACTGTCTGTACAATAGGGTTTTCCCAGTGGACGAGTGTGTCTTTTCCCCTGCACCTTTGGGTCAGGGAACAGGTCCTGGTCCTGATTATAGGTGAATGACAGTTCAGAATATCCAGCTTTATTAAAGTCAGTAGGTGGGGTGCTGGAAAGTGACACATCTGGACAATTTATTTTCCTATTTTTAGACTTTAGTGTGCAATATCATGTAGACATGAACATTAGAGGGGTGTGATTTTTTGTGATGTTTTGTCACTGGACTTTTGTGCCAACCACCATGTCTGAGCATAAGTTATTCGCATAAGTGCATGTGGTACTAGGACACCCCAGGTCAAAGGTCAAGGATAGATTTTGTCAATGTTTTATTGGTGGTCTTGGACACATGAGTGAATAGAGGAACAGAGCTGCCAACTGATCACCACCTGGTGGTGAGATGGATCAAGTAGCAGTTTTCTGAGGAAGCCTGGGCACATTGAGTCTGAGTGGACCATGTTCTGCACCTTCACTGTTGAGGCACCTGCACAGAGCTATGGCTGGGAGTTGCCTGTTATGGGGTAATCCCTGTACAGATGGTGAATAACCAAGGTGAAGGGAGTTGTCAAACTGAAAGAGCTCCTGTGGTTATCCTGTGGGATTCCAAAGGAAACAGATTCCACTGGGCCAAGCAGAGTGTGGCTCTGGAAGAAGCTGAAACAAAATCTCTGGTGCAGGAGTCTGGTTAATCCATGAAACAAGACTTTTGATCTCCCTCAAAGAGATTCTGGCAAACTACCAAGTGACTCAGGAGGGCAAAGTGGTGCTGTACTCATATGGTGTATAGTATGGGTGGGGTGCTGCTGACTTGAACTGAGGAAACAAGAAATAGACAACCTGAAGGATTTTCTGAATCCCACTGACATGCTTTCTGTACATGAAGTAGAGTCTGGAAACTAGGGGGATGACTTGCCCGTAACTGGGGCTGAGGTCATTGAGGTAGTTAAACAACTCCTTGGTGGCAGGGCTGCTGGGGTGGATGAGATTCACCATGAGTTTCTCAACACTCTGAATGTTGTGGCACTTTCTTGGCTGACACACCTCTCTGCTTTTTCAATCTAAGGCTACAACTCTGACTGGAGTGGTAGCCTAAGAAGGGGGGACTGGAAGATGTGCTCCAATTACAGAGGCAACACATTATTCTGACTCCTGGAAAGATCTATGCCAGGGTACAAGAGAAATGACTGTGTTAATCGAACCACAGGTTCAGGTCCAGCTCTTTATCCTCATAGGAGCATGGGGTATCTGGCTTGTTGTCATCTGGTCTTTAAGTGATGACGTGATGAACCCTGCTTTTAGATCCTAACTGCTCCATGTTTATCAAGGCTGTTGTGTTTTTAACACGTTTTAAGGCTTTGTATCTTGTTCTATGTACACGACTTAAATAATAAAAATAATGTGGCATGCAGCCAATTGAGGTGGCTCAGACATCTGAATAGGATGCCTCCTGAGCTTTTCCTAGGTGAGGTGTTCCAACACAAAGGGGCCCAAGGGCAGACCCGGGCCACACTACAGAAATTATATATTATCGCTAACCTAGAACCTAATGCCTTGGTGTCCCCCAAATGAGCTGAAGCAGGTTGTCGGGATGAGTGATGTCTATAATTCTCTGCCTAGACTGCCCTAACATTTGGCCCTGGAAAAGTGCCATAAAAGGGATGGATGGCTGTAAAATCAGTGTTTTCCTTATACAAAAAAAGGCTAACAATTGGAATAAACAATTCAGAGAGTAGAGTTAATTACTATTCTAGACAGGATATATACCATATTGACCTGAAAATGGTATGAGCGCTTCCTTCAGGCTTTGAAGTGATTTGGTTCCTCATGAACATGTGCTCCACTATTAAACTGTTCCACCTAACAGCTTTCAAACATTATCTAAGAAGGAAGCTTTTAACAAACATGGATTTTCATGTGTCTTCTCAACTGTATCCTATAAGTGAATCTTTTCGCACAGGTGCTACAGAAATATGGCTTTTCACCTGTGTGCGTTCTCATGTGAGTTTTCAAGTTTGTCCTATCACTGTATCTTTTACCACAGAGGTTACAGGAATATGGCTTCTCACCTGTGTGAATTCTCATGTGAGTTTTCAAGTTAGTCCTATCACTGTATCTTTTTCCACAGGTGCTACAGGAATATGGCTTCTCACCAGTATGGACTCTTATATGAGATTTCAAGTTCATCAGATCACTGAACCTTTTCCCGCATGTGCTACAACAATGTGGTTTCTCACCTGTGTGACTTCTCATGTGAGTTTTTAATGCAGACAGGTAACTAAATATTTTTCCACATATGCTACAAGAATATGGCTTCTCACCTGTGTGACTTCTCATGTGAGTTTTTAACGCAGACATGTAACTAAAAATTTTTCCACAAGTGCTACAAGAATGTGGCTTCTCACCTGTGTGGACTCTCTGGTGTTTTGTCAGTTTGTATTTATATTCAAAGGTTTTTCCACAAGTGTCACATTTTAAAGACTTTTTACTTGTGTCAGTTTCACACTGACTCTCTGACACAGGACAGCCGTCTGCTGTGTTACTGTTTCTGTGATGTCCTCTCTTCTCAGGCTTTGCATTTCTTTTTGATCCTGAGTCTACATGCTCACTTTCATCCTCATCTCGACTTTCTGGTTCAGGAGAGTTGTAAGAAAGAAGCTGGTCACTGTTTGGTTCAGGTTCCTCATAAGTAGAAGTCACCATAAAGGTATCAGTCTCGACCTTCAGCACAAGCACCTGACTAGTGCAGAGTTCCTCTGGTTCCTCTTTAATCTGTGGAAGCTCTGGGTCCTCCTGGTCAAGACTCAAGTTGCCCCCCTGGTTAAAAACTTGCTGGTCATCCAGATCCTCCTCTTGCTTACAGACATGTTGTTGCAGGAAGTCTGAAGGGACAAACATAATAGAAAAAACGCATCTGATAAAAGATTATTTTCACTTTAAACATATGAAAATAATAAAACAACTCAAAATTTACATATAAACATTTCTGCCGTGTCAAAAAATTAATAAATAAATAAATAAAAATCAGTGACCAATATAACCACCCTTCTTTTCAATAACTGTCATAACCCTTCAATTCATGGAGTCTGTCAGCGTCTTAATCTGTTGATGACCAACCGCTTGTGCAGCAGCAACCACAGCATCCCAGACACTGTTCAGAGAGGTGTATTGTTTTCCCATCCTGTAAATCTCCCATTTAAGCAGGGCCCACAGGCTCTCAATAGGCTTTAGGTCCGGTGAGGAAGGGGGCCATGTCATTATTTTTTCATCCTTAAGGCTAGCCATTCAGTGGAATACTTCGATGCATGCGATTGTCCTGCATAAAATTCATGGTCTTCTTGAAAGATGCAGATTTTTCCCGTACCACTGCTTGAAGAAAGTGCCTTCTAAAAAAAAAATAAAAATCTTTGCAACAAAATGTTTGATGGTCCTGTGGTCACGCCCCAATATTTGAGCAATTTCAAAAGTGCTGCATCCCTCTGAAAGACCGTACACATTTTTTGAGTTTTAAGAGTCTTTTAAATTTCTCTTTTGGCCCATTTTGCCTGAGGAAGAGAAGCTGCCTAAAAATTATGCACACATTTCTATAAAGTGGTGACATCCTTAGACCACGCCTTCACTCATTACGCAAATAAACATCACCTGATATGCTTAAGTCCAATAAGCACTCAAGTTTATACAGCTCAAAGTTTAAAAATATGCATAAAATTATGATATGGCCAAAATACGCTGTTCAAACAATGTTTGACTGCATTGTTCTGGACAGAGATCTTGGATGTTGTTCCGGGGAGCCACTCGCCTAGCTTGAAGGTCACTGCACAGAGTGCTTCCATTACCACTGAGACCAATGTTTCAGCTTCTCAAAGCTTCTCGTTCTCCTTCATCCTGATGTTGCTATCACTTGGTATTATCTACCTTTATTACTATGGCCATTGTCCTCTGCTTGTCCACCACTACTATACCAGTTGGTTAGGACTACTATGATTATATTTAGAAATATACATTTTTGTATTTGATTAAATAGATATAAAATAGCACTTGGTGAAAATTTTATATTTATTCCAAGAGCTGCAGAACCTAAAGTTTTACACTGTCAAGATGGAGGCATATGATCACATTACAGCACGCAGTGATCAAACCCATATTTTGTTCACCACATGAAAGAGCTGTTAAGCATTTATGCACACAGTGTGAATGCTCTCCAATCCAATCAGAACAATGTCATTTGTTTAGAAAGGCTGGACAAGTTTGTAAGTGATCCAATCAGAAGTAATCTTCTTGTGCAGTGACGTTAGATGTGCACATTTAATCTGCACCTGGTAAACAGGTTCGGAGAGTGGGTTTAGCCAACTCCCATACCTCCAGTTTCTAATCAAAATGTGACGAAATCTCAACATTTAGGAAGCAGAGAAGAGTACATGCACAGAGACATTTCAGATATAATGTCAATGAAAATAAGATGCTTTGCAAACCATGTGGAGCAACACTCTTCAGTAAAAACCCAACAAACCACTTTATTGTTTAGTCAATTAAATCAACTTTAGATTTTGTCTATGAAAGTTTTATGATATTTAGTTAACTTAAACTAGACTAAAACAATTTAAATGTCTAAATTATGACCAAAACTGAATGATGTTTTACTTGAATAAAACTAACTCCAAAAAAAAAAAAAAAAGAATTTTGAACAAAAATTCAAAAGTTAAAAGATGAATTAAACAAAAAATATTTATCTACGCAACATAACATTTTATTGTTTGTTATTAAAATATTTGAATCTTGTCCTATTTTCGCTGGAATTACATTTCCTATCCTTGGAGTTTTCAAGGCAGTAACAATGTTTTTACTATGTTTACTGACAGTGTTGGTCAAGTTACTTGAAAAAAGTAGTCAGTAACTAATTACTGACTACTTCCCCAAAAAGTAATCCCGTTACTTTACTGATTACTTATTTTCAAAAGTAATTAATTACTTAGTTACTTTTTAAAAACATGATTTACAACCTGAATAGGTGATGAAGCGATAGATCTTTCAGCCCAATTCTACTTTTTCTGCATAATCCAGCATACAAAATGTAATCAAAAGGAAAAGTCTCTTTTTAAAACTTGTTTTATTAGTTTTAATCTTTTAACTTTATGCATCAAGCAAAAATTTAATTATATTCAACATTCTCTGACTGGAAAAAAAATTGTTTTAACATTTAAACCTATTTTCTGCACCTTCCAGCACATAAAAATATAATATTTTTTGTGTTTGTACTGAGTCTTTCAAATAAATGCAAGTGGTGCAGGTGTGCCGCAGCGGTCAGTGGAAGAATCCGCGAGTTTCTCTGAATTTCCCATTACGTGGTAGTGTACTGGGTGCTTTCTTGGAAGTTTATGGGGTTTTTTCGCTGTAAAAAGAAGTTTTCTTCCCACGCAGTGCAAAGCGTACGCTAATGTTTTTGTCACTTTTTAGTAAGTAAGGTCAGTACTTCCACGTTTCAAACGCTGCATGCTCATACTCTCTCCTGCACTCGATATATTATCCATTGTTGATCTGCACACAGCTGTTGCCACAAACGTCACACTCGCTTACGTCATTGTCATGAGACACTCTTGCAAAAAATAAATAAATAAATAAATCACGGTTATAGTAACGCAGTAACGCAGCGTGCTTACGGTAAAGTAACAGTAATCTAATTACCTTTTTTGCAATAGTAATCCCTTACTTGATTACTTGAAAAAGTAATCGGATTATAGTAACGTGTTATTGCCCATCTCTGTTTACTGAGCACAAACATCTAACTGGGAATAAATTAAGTTCCATTTTATGTTATTTTTGGGTTGTACCATTATTTACATTCTCAAGATTGTTTCTTTCTAAACTTTTAGCAACATTTGTGGGTAAATATAAAGAATTTAAAAATGATTCAGCTTCAGTAAGCAAAGAATTGTATTCAGTTTGGACAAAATGCTGCATTAAAATCTAGTCTCACCTCTTCAGTCTAAGAATTTAAGTCAGTTTATCAGCTGACTGATAGAAAGTATAGAGTTCGCTTAGGAAAGGTATAATAATAGAGGTATAATGATACTTGCATTTGGCTCTTAAATTCATCCTCTACCTCTAAAAGTAAAAGTAATTTGGTGTCTCGTTTGGAATCTTACACGAGTCATATTTGTTTTTACTAAGAATATTACATGCCTTTGTCATGTTTTTCACATTTCCAGATTGTATCCAGTAGTCTGAGCCGCTCTTCCCCAGTCCAGACGATGATTCCTTCAGCCTCCTGCTTCACTACAAGCGAGTCTACATCCTGAGTGGTGGAGACTTCCTCCTGTTCCTCTTTAATCTGTGGGAGCTCTGGGCTCTGCTTGTTCAGACTGGAATTTCTCTCCTGGTTACAGACCTGCTGGTCATCCAGACCCTCCTCTTCCTCACACTTCATGTTGTTGTGGGAGGTCTTGAGGGACAAACGGACACAACAAAAAGGTTACTAATGAGATGACAGGGAAACACAAATGTGACAAATGTTTTGAGACAAAATATGAAAACGATAAATAAAGTGGAGGAATGATAAGATTGTTTTTTTATAAATATTTGCGAGATACATCTTACAGGGTTTTTGTATTAACGAGTACTGCAACAGCAGTGAAAAGCTTTCAGCTGCAATATTCTCATTTGGATTTATCTTCACATTATTAGCTCAGTCAGTGTGCACAACTGAAAAGACAGTTCATTTAAGTTCTGCCATGTTTCATCAAATACCAGTATTACTGAGGAACAGCAAAATGTGCAGGTCCACTGTAAACACTTATGGTGAGGACTCTGTCAAGAGTAACATAATAGAGAAAGTTTTGGTGCTCTACTCAAAGCTTTGAGGCATCTACCCGTGCCAATTACACACTCTTTTTGACAACATATCCCATATCGCTTATGTGGTACATGTGGGTTCTCTCCGGGTACTCCAGCTTCCTCCCATATTTCAAAGGCATGCAGTTAGTGGGGTTAGGTTAATTGGTGACTGGTTGCCCATAGGCAAGAATCTGAGTAAGAATGGTTGTCTGTCTCTGTGTGTTAGCCCTGCATCAGGTTGGCGACCTGTCCAGGGTGTACCAAGCTTCCTGCACTACGACAGCTGAGATAGGTTCCAGACATAATCCCACTCTCCGATAACAGACACCAGTGCATTGATGTCTGTTGTGGTGATGAGAGAGCTGAGCGTAAAAGCAAAGCCATCAGTTTATGGTCCCACCCTCACCTACGCATCCATCTCCACATTAGTCGCTCATGAGCTCTGGGTAATGACACATCACATTACAGAGAATAACTTCCTCCCAGAGTAACAAAAACTGTAATTTAATGACATCCGGAATCCGTTTCTGACCTTGGTCAGACACCTGGGGCTGAAGCCATGCACATCTCCACAAACACATAAGAGATACACAACAGGTTACTGCTGTTATGTGGTTGTTTTTTCACCATCAGTGGTGTCATTTTTAGTAATATATTATTTTTATTGCTGTTATGACTACTGTCAAAATAAATTTCTCTTCAAATTCACATTGTAATATAAGATAGCATATCATAATAGGTATATAAGATATAATATAATCTATACAAATTTACATAAATGACATTGCATAAATTTATATTACATATTATAGTCTAAGGAGCTTGGAAAGAAAAGTGTCTGGACTTCTTTAAGTTGCTTGAAGACGTTTCACCTCTCATCCGAGAAGCTTCATCAGTTCTAGGGTCAAATGGTGGAGAGTTCCAGATTTAAGCCCTGTGGCAGTAACCCTCGAGAGGGACAAAAAGACCCCCTAAGATCCTCTACCTAATCACATAACATATTACATATTATACAACACATTGGGTAAATTCCCTGCTTATAGAGTCTAGGGGAAACCAGCAAGTGCCATTAACTGGTCTAGACTGGTTGCTCTTAATGATCTGTTACTCTATATTTTTCACATGTTTGTACAGGATATTGTATTTGATTTAATTGTTATGTGCTTATGTGGTACATGTTTTTTGAGTTTTGCTGCCATGATGCCAGGACTCTCTTTGAAATGAGATTTTTTACCTGGATAAATAAAGGACTATTAAATATAAGTATAGATGTATACGTATACAGCATTATAATTTATTGAATACATAACAGAAACATTGCTGAAATGGCGAATATTGAACCCCTTGTTAACCTCGTTTATAAGAACCCAGCTGCGGGTTTTGTAGTCCATCTCTTGCACAGTCTGGAGTCACTGCAGCTCTCTGAACTGTGCTTCTCTTTTAAAGTGCTTATTAATTCTCATTCACACCTTTAATCGGCCTCGTTACGCTTTCCTTCAAGGTCGAGGAAAAGTAGCTAGAATAAGGAGACATAATAGGAGGTATTTCAGGACTATCTGGACCTGCCCCACTTTCTCTGTACGTATCTTTGATTTAAACGTGTAAAGCCGCCTTTTTACTAGTCACGCCCCTCCCGTGTCTCACTGAACTTCGGGCTGAAAGGTTTTCATTAAAAAGAGAGCGAGAGAAACTTGTGTTATTCCTATTATAAACAGCTCGTAGCTCCTTGCTGGTTTGAGATCGGAGCCTGCAAACTGAGCTCTGATCAGGGTCCTACAGGAGTCGTATTCCCGCGTTAGCTCATTGACGCCGTTTTACACACCTGTGTGACTTTATCTCGGATATCCAACAGTCTGCTGATCTCTTCACTGATGTCGTTTCAATTTCTGAGATTTCTTCGGCTGCAGTTCGTCTCTCCTTAAACTCTCGGACACTGAAGACGCTGCTAAATAGTAAGAGTCGCGTCACTTCCGCTTTCCTTCTTCTATTGCATTTACAGCAGACTAGACCCATCAAAGGTGTGTTGCTGCCCTCCTTACACAAAAAAGTCCTGTATTTTTGTGCTTCAAAGCTCTTTTCGACAGCAACCTTTTTTCACGGCGGAAAAAGGATAAACTGCATGTATCATTTCAAATTCTCAAAGATTGCTGGCATCGCTACCAGAACACTGTTAAAGAGGCAAAAAGGGAATATTTTGCAAATATTATTTCTTCCAACTGTCATAACCCACGTGTGTTATTTAGGACCATTGACACTGTTCTTAATACTCCTTTGAATGTCTGTTTGGAAGTTTCTCCTGAGATTTGCAATGATTTTCTGAACTTTTTTATTGAAAAGGTTGTCACCATCAGGGCTCTTATCACAGCTCCTGACTCTGACCCCTCTGTCTCTGTCCCTTGCGCTGCTGTTTTCACTCAGTTTGAGCTTGTGACGCTCTCCTCTTTAGAGGATGTGGTTCGCCATATTAAGCCCACAGGTTCCCCACGGGATCCTGTCCCTCCACAATTCTTTAAAGAAATTTTTCCTAGTATACAACAGTATGTCCTTGACATTATTAACAGCAGTCTGTCTTCTGGTGTGGTTCCTGCAAATTTCAAACATGCAGTAGTACAGCCACTGCTTAAGAAACCTGGCCTTGATCACACAGTTTTAGCGAACTATAGGCCTATTTCCAAGCTGCCTTTAGTCTCCAAGGTTTTAGAGAAAATTGTTTTTAGTCAACTGAAAGATTTTCTAGATGAAAATGGAATCTTTGAGGTTTTTCAGTCAGGTTTTAAAACCCTTCACAGCACAGAATCTGCATTACTAAGGGTTTTTAATGACATCCTTCTGGCATGTGATTCTGGTAACCATGTTGTTCTTGTCTTGCTTGACCTAACTGCTGCCTTTGACACAGTAGACCACAATATTTTAATTTCTCGATTACATGATGTAGTGGGTATTGGTGGCACTGCACTCAATTGGTTTAGGTCTTATTTGTCAGATAGAACTTTCTCTGTCAGCCTTCTCGGTTACGAATCGTCTTCTGCTCCTCTGTCATGTGGTGTCCCACAGGGCTCAATTTTAGGGCCACTGCTCTTTTCTCTGTATCTACTGCCTCTGGGTTCTATCCTTAGAAGGCATGGGATCGGATCTCATTTCACTGTTATGCCGATGACTGCCAAATTTATTTGACACTAAAACGCAAGGATGCCATCTCCATAAAACCTCTCTTGACATGTCTAGATGACATTAAAGCTTGGTTGGCTCGAAACTTTTTAAATTTTAATAAAAAGAAAACAGAAGTGTTGGTGTTTGGACCCAGTGGTCCCTGTGAGTCCTCCTCTGTTGTTTTAGGATCCCTGGAAGTCTATTTTAAATCTGTTGTTACTGACCTTGGTTTTAAGTTGGACAGTGATTTTAAATTGAACAACCAAATCAGAGCAGTGGTGAAGTCCAGTTTTTATCATTTAAGGTGACTGGCAAGACTAAAATCTTTTCTTTCGAGGCAGCACCTTGAAACAGTGATCCATGCTTTTATTTCTTCCCGCCTGGACTACTGTAACTCACTTTATGTGGGGGTCAGTCAGTCATTGCTCTCACGTCTGCAGCTGGTTCAAAATGCGGCTGCACGACTCCTAACAGGAACTCGAAAAAGAGAGCATATAACCCCCGTGCTGGCCTCTCTGCACTGGCTGCCTGTGTCTTTTAGAGTTAATTTTAAAATTCTTATGTTTGTTTTTAAATGCCTACACAGTCTTGCCCCGCCTTACCTCTCTGAGCTTCTTCATCCCCACATACCCTGTCGGTCTCTCAGGTCAGCTGACCAGCTGCTCCTGGAGGTACCGAGATCCAGGAGGAAGCTCAGAGGGGACAGGGCCTTCTCTATTGTGGCTCCAAAATTATGGAATAATTTGCCCATGCATGTTAGAGAGGCCCCTTCACTGTCCACTTTTAAATCACGTCTTAAAACCCACTTTTATTCCTTGGCTTTTAACCTCAGTGAGACTTAGTTTCTTTTTTTAATGCAGTAGTTATTTAATTAATGATTTCACTCTTCTTTTATTTGTTTTTTATTTATATCTCATGTAATTTTATTTTACAGTTCCAATGTACAGCACTTTGTGTCAGCTGTGGTTGTTTTAAAGTGCTTTATAAATAAAGTTGATGATGATGATGATGATGACGGCAGCATATAGAATAAATCCAATAAAAAGGATATATAGAACATAGGACGTACTAAATTGACTTTTGCTACGGTGTTTGAGTGTAATTATGACTAAAAAAATGCACATTTGCCTTTTTGCAGCATATTTTAGTAGAAATGTTATATGTTATGTTTTATGACACAGTGCACTTTATTATAATGTAACCTTTATTATAAAGGACTTGTCCTAAATACATGGCAAATTGTCAAATGTATGGACAAACTAAGGTGCAATGCTTTACCTTCCTCTCCATCCCTGTTAGCAGGATGAAGGCAACCTCTTGTGTTGTGCATTCTTGGTTTTCAAATTTCAGTTGTTAACCTCAGTGTAAAAGCTTCACTGTGCCTTCGGCAGCTTCAACATCATCAGTAAAGAGAGATTTAAATATGTGTAATATCACACTGTGTCAATTTGTTCACCGGAGTCACAAGCTGTAACACTGATGCTGCGTTAAGGGACCATGGGAAAGATGGGAGAGACAAGTGTCCTCTACAAAAGCCCTAAAACCCTTCACTGATGAAAACTGTGGATTAACTTCAACCCAGAAAGTTCAGGAAATCAAAAATCAACTTTAGGTGTCAAATGAATAAATGTGGAAAGCCATTAACTCTCCTGGGGTTTGAGCTTTGATGCAGCTTTAGTGTAAGCCATGGATTTACTGGTCAATCTATGGTTCCACCCTCACCTAAGGTCATGAGCTCTGTGTAGTGACTGAAAGAATGGGATCACAGATACAAGCAGTGTAAATGACTTTTCTCCAAAGGGTGGCTAGTTTCTTCCATAGTGATAAGGTGAGGAGTTTGATCATGTGGTGAGAACTAGTACAGTTGTAAATAAAATACTACATTTTTAATTGGAAATCAAAAAGCTCACTATGCATAAATGACTATATTAATTTTCATTGAGAACACATCATATTAGAGAGAATAACTTCCTTCCGGACAATAAACTGTAACCTGACGCTCTGGTCACGTCTATCGCGTTCGGTGTGGACGTCTATTGGGAAATCTGAAATCGGAGCCTCTTTCACAGAGTTCTGCCGGAGGTTTCTTCCTGTTAAAAGAGAGTTTTTCCTTCCCACTGTCGCCAAAGTGCTTGCTCATAGGGGGTCATATGATTGTTGGGTTTTTCTCTGTATCTACTGTACAATATAAAGCGCCTTGAGGTGACTTTTGTTGTAATTTGGCGCTATATAAATGAAATTGAATTGAATTGAATCGAATTGAATCCAGTATTCCCTGTTACAACCTTTCTCCTCAGTCTGCTGAGTATCTTTGTCAACAGCAGCTGAGTGTGAGAATGGATTATGCACTCTGATAACAAGTGCAGCAACATTTTGCAATGCTCACAAAGTTTCTCCCTAAAGATTTTCACTTAAATGAAAAGTCTTTCCCTTTTGACCATCTCTGAATCGAGGAGGGGGGCCTGAGGGTACATCTTTCGCCATCTTGCAATGCTGTGATTGCAGCCATTCCCCAACTCTCAGCTTGGTACATGTTTGTCATGATTTTAGAGAGCAGCGATGGCACAGAATAATCCTCGTGGTGGTTCACTGGGGGTGAATACTGGCCGGATTAGCAGTTTTTCTGTGCTAAGAGCAGCAACTTGTATATTTTTTCTGTGTTCGTGGAGGTGTGCGTGTCTTCAGCCCTGGGTGTCTGAACCAAACCAAGATAGGTCAGAAATGTGTTCCAAATGTTATTAAATAATGGTACATTGATTCTATGGAATTGGTGAAAGAAAATGAAAATATTGCAGAACTACATGATGTAGTGGGTATTGGTGGCACTGCACTCAATTGGTTTAGGTCTTATTTGTCAGATAGAACTTTCTCTGTCAGCCTTCTCGGTTACGAATCGTCTTCTGCTCCTCTGTCATGTGGTGTCCCACAGGGCTCAATTTTAGGGCCACTGCTCTTTTCTCTGTATCTACTGCCTCTGGGTTCTATCCTTAGAAGGCATGGGATCGGATCTCATTTCACTGTTATGCCGATGACTGCCAAATTTATTTGACACTAAAACGCAAGGATGCCATCTCCATAAAACCTCTCTTGACATGTCTAGATGACATTAAAGCTTGGTTGGCTCGAAACTTTTTAAATTTTAATAAAAAGAAAACAGAAGTGTTGGTGTTTGGACCCAGTGGTCCCTGTGAGTCCTCCTCTGTTGTTTTAGGATCCCTGGAAGTCTATTTTAAATCTGTTGTTACTGACCTTGGTTTTAAGTTGGACAGTGATTTTAAATTGAACAACCAAATCAGAGCAGTGGTGAAGTCCAGTTTTTATCATTTAAGGTGACTGGCAAGACTAAAATCTTTTCTTTCGAGGCAGCACCTTGAAACAGTGATCCATGCTTTTATTTCTTCCCGCCTGGACTACTGTAACTCACTTTATGTGGGGGTCAGTCAGTCATTGCTCTCACGTCTGCAGCTGGTTCAAAATGCGGCTGCACGACTCCTAACAGGAACTCGAAAAAGAGAGCATATAACCCCCGTGCTGGCCTCTCTGCACTGGCTGCCTGTGTCTTTTAGAGTTAATTTTAAAATTCTTATGTTTGTTTTTAAATGCCTACACAGTCTTGCCCCGCCTTACCTCTCTGAGCTTCTTCATCCCCACATACCCTGTCGGTCTCTCAGGTCAGCTGACCAGCTGCTCCTGGAGGTACCGAGATCCAGGAGGAAGCTCAGAGGGGACAGGGCCTTCTCTATTGTGGCTCCAAAATTATGGAATAATTTGCCCATGCATGTTAGAGAGGCCCCTTCACTGTCCACTTTTAAATCACGTCTTAAAACCCACTTTTATTCCTTGGCTTTTAACCTCAGTGAGACTTAGTTTCTTTTTTTAATGCAGTAGTTATTTAATTAATGATTTCACTCTTCTTTTATTTGTTTTTTATTTATATCTCATGTAATTTTATTTTACAGTTCCAATGTACAGCACTTTGTGTCAGCTGTGGTTGTTTTAAAGTGCTTTATAAATAAAGTTGATGATGATGATGATGATGACGGCAGCATATAGAATAAATCCAATAAAAAGGATATATAGAACATAGGACGTACTAAATTGACTTTTGCTACGGTGTTTGAGTGTAATTATGACTAAAAAAATGCACATTTGCCTTTTTGCAGCATATTTTAGTAGAAATGTTATATGTTATGTTTTATGACACAGTGCACTTTATTATAATGTAACCTTTATTATAAAGGACTTGTCCTAAATACATGGCAAATTGTCAAATGTATGGACAAACTAAGGTGCAATGCTTTACCTTCCTCTCCATCCCTGTTAGCAGGATGAAGGCAACCTCTTGTGTTGTGCATTCTTGGTTTTCAAATTTCAGTTGTTAACCTCAGTGTAAAAGCTTCACTGTGCCTTCGGCAGCTTCAACATCATCAGTAAAGAGAGATTTAAATATGTGTAATATCACACTGTGTCAATTTGTTCACCGGAGTCACAAGCTGTAACACTGATGCTGCGTTAAGGGACCATGGGAAAGATGGGAGAGACAAGTGTCCTCTACAAAAGCCCTAAAACCCTTCACTGATGAAAACTGTGGATTAACTTCAACCCAGAAAGTTCAGGAAATCAAAAATCAACTTTAGGTGTCAAATGAATAAATGTGGAAAGCCATTAACTCTCCTGGGGTTTGAGCTTTGATGCAGCTTTAGTGTAAGCCATGGATTTACTGGTCAATCTATGGTTCCACCCTCACCTAAGGTCATGAGCTCTGTGTAGTGACTGAAAGAATGGGATCACAGATACAAGCAGTGTAAATGACTTTTCTCCAAAGGGTGGCTAGTTTCTTCCATAGTGATAAGGTGAGGAGTTTGATCATGTGGTGAGAACTAGTACAGTTGTAAATAAAATACTACATTTTTAATTGGAAATCAAAAAGCTCACTATGCATAAATGACTATATTAATTTTCATTGAGAACACATCATATTAGAGAGAATAACTTCCTTCCGGACAATAAACTGTAACCTGACGCTCTGGTCACGTCTATCGCGTTCGGTGTGGACGTCTATTGGGAAATCTGAAATCGGAGCCTCTTTCACAGAGTTCTGCCGGAGGTTTCTTCCTGTTAAAAGAGAGTTTTTCCTTCCCACTGTCGCCAAAGTGCTTGCTCATAGGGGGTCATATGATTGTTGGGTTTTTCTCTGTATCTACTGTACAATATAAAGCGCCTTGAGGTGACTTTTGTTGTAATTTGGCGCTATATAAATGAAATTGAATTGAATTGAATCGAATTGAATCCAGTATTCCCTGTTACAACCTTTCTCCTCAGTCTGCTGAGTATCTTTGTCAACAGCAGCTGAGTGTGAGAATGGATTATGCACTCTGATAACAAGTGCAGCAACATTTTGCAATGCTCACAAAGTTTCTCCCTAAAGATTTTCACTTAAATGAAAAGTCTTTCCCTTTTGACCATCTCTGAATCGAGGAGGGGGGCCTGAGGGTACATCTTTCGCCATCTTGCAATGCTGTGATTGCAGCCATTCCCCAACTCTCTGTGAATGGTACTCATGGCCATTGATCAGTGGGCTTTGATCAAGGGTTGGTGATCAATGGTCATGAGAATTTGCATAATCATGATGAAGGAACTGACCTCCCAGTCCGTTGTTCCTACAGCGGATCCAGTCATTATGCAAATGTACTGTTTATAAGATTAGGAAAACCTGCAGTCAGCTGAGACTGAAGAAGTCACTTGGATGAGCGACGAAACGTTTCTCCCACTGAAAACGATACGTCCAGATGAACAAAATCAACCTTTGAAGATTTACCTAAGTGGATGTTTGAGAATGCATCAAGACGTAAAAAGCTAATAAAATGGTAAAAAAGGACTTCCTGCGGATACTTTTTGTCCTTACTCGTCTGCAGCTCCGTCAGCATGTGTAAAATGCTCTTGTTTCAGTTGCTCTAATTTTAGTTTCTGCTAAAGAGGGGATCATGTTCAGCTCAGCTTGTTTGATTTTATTTCAAACTGATACTGAAGTGTGTACTTAAATCGATAGAAAGCAGAGTTTCACTGGTCTGGCCCACTCAAGATTAAAATTTGGTTTATGTGATTGACGACGTAAAATGAGTTTGAGATCTCTGTCATTCACTATTCCTTTAAGTCAGTGCTCAATGTGAATCATTAGGGGGCGCTAGTACGCCTTTCAGTCCAATCTGCCAGAAAAGCAATAGAAGAAGAAAAAAACGGACGTGACGCGATGTTTTGGCTGTTCGGTGCAGTATGAGAGAGTTAAAGGTAGTGATGGGCAGATGAAGCCCCATGAAGCACTGAAGCTTTTCATCCAATTGGTTCACCCCAACGCGAAGCTTCATGAAGCTTCATTTGCTCTAGCAGGACACCTACTGGACGTAAAAATAATAGCTGGCATGAATTTGAAGAGTGTGGCATTTTGCACACAGCCTGTAAATGTCAACAACAAAAGGAGTGTGTAAAACATGTATATTGTAGTGATGGCAGTATACTGTGTATATTTATAGTGGCAGTATGGAAAATGATTATTTGGAAATGCTTGAAATGGAAATGATCATTTACTGTGAGGTGAGGTGTGGTTGGGGTGTGGACAGTAGTTGTGCTTTTGTAACGTTGAGGTATGGACAGCTACACACTGAGCCTCAGTCCTGCCTGTTCACATTTTATTCTGTAAAAACTAAATTTTCACTGCTTTTATGACCTTTTTAGTGGGGAGAACATAGCTAGGATTTAATGATTTAACAAATCTTTTGAATCCTTTGTCCTCCACAATGCTAAATGGCTGGGAGTCCTCAATCACCATGCTGACCAGGTCTTCATCTATTTGAGATTGTTCTCCTGAGGAAAGACAATAAAGATAAAGCACAAATATAAATAGCACACACGTAACTTATTACAGTTGTATAATATTGTTATATCATTTAGTAACATTACTGCATGCTATATTATCATTGCATTTGATGGCTCACCTGGTCTTGCTCCACGATCGGTGTCCCCCTTATTCTCATGCAAAGCTCTGTAGTGCCTAAGCATGGATGAGGTGTTGCTGTTATATCCCAGCTCCCTGGCACATAGCAAACACTTCACCTTGTACAAAAGTCAAGACAGCTCAACATAAATTGTATTGCAGAATCAGTATCATGAAAATACATCTTCTGTAGAAATACCTTGTTGGGAGGAATAAAATCAAAATGTTCCCACACAGGGGAGGACATCCTCCTCTTCTTAGCTGGCTCCATTCTCTCCTGACTTTCTCTCCTCACTCTCATAAACCTCCAAACTGTCTCCAAACTCTCACTAACCGCAACTCTCCATCAAACACCTACATTTTGAATGAAGTCTGAGGGCTTTATATCGCTGTCATATCTCGCGGCAAAGTTCGAACCACTTCATGAACCAGTCACGTGGTACAGCCGGGCAGCGAGGCTTCGGACGTCATCATTTTCAGCTCCTCCCATAAATGAAGCAAGCCTCGATACGCGCTTCGCGGAAACGCCCCCTCCATTACTCGACACACGCTCCGAAGCCTCGATACAGAACGTCACATCACTAGTTAAAGGAGAGAGTTAAAAGAGAGAGTTGCAGGCGAAGAAATCTCAAATATTAATAAGCTATGATTGAGGAGGACCAGCTGTGAGCGCATACTGCTGGATATCCGAAACAAACAGGTATGTAAACACGATCGACTACAAAACGTGCGTCTTACTTCAATAATATTTGACACAATACTAGACGTGCAACGGGAAGTAGTGTGAAGGCAAAGCACGGAAACGGAAAAGAAAAGGGAAAAAAGAACATTTGTGCACAGTTACATAATTTACATTTCACCATTAAAGTGTGTGTGTTTACAGGGATAGGCAACTCCAGGCCTCGAGTGCCGGTGTCCTGGAGGTTTTAGATGTGTCCATGATACATCACAGCTGATTTAAAGGGCTAAATGACTCCTCAGCATTTCTTGAAGTTCTCCAGAGGTCTGGTAATGAACTAATCATTTGATTCAGGTGTGTTAACCCAGGGTGGGATCTAAAACCTGCAGGACACCGGCACTCGAGGCCTGGAGTTGCCTACCCTTGGTGTATTGTATGCACTCTAAACGACCATCTTTGAACAGGTGATTTCAAGTCACATGATGAGCTGAGGCAGGGTGTCACAATGGTTTGACACAAAATCTCTTATGATATTGACCCTCTTTTCACACCTTTGTTGTGTGATGAGAGACATAAGGGGCAACTTAAGGGGCAACTCCCACCAGGTTTTAAATTCCTGGAACTATCCACCATTTGGCTTTAGAATTTTAAAAAAAAGTGTATCGGATAGGAGGTGAAACATGCAATCTAGCTACTTTCTTTCCAAGCGCCTTAGACGACTGTTACCTGAATGACTGAATGATATATTGTTAAGAGTTTTTCTTCCCCACTGTTGCCAAAGTGGTTGCTTAACATTTGATTGTTGGTGTGTTCTTTGTATTATTGTAGGGTCTTTATCTTACAATAAAAAGTGCCTTTAGGCAACTGTTGTTGTGGTTTGGTGGTATATGAATAAAATTGAATTTAATTAAAAATTAAATTGATTTGAATTGAACGGCAACAATTAAAGAAGAAAAGGAGTATAAATAAAGGCAAGCAGCTAAACAATAAGAATGGAATAGACAATTAAAATTTATCAATAAAAAAGACGGCTATGGGACAGGAGCTTGGTACATGTTTGTCATGATTTTAGAGAGCAGCGATGGCACAGAATAATCCTCGTGGTGGTTCACTGGGGGTGAATACTGGCCGGATTAGCAGTTTTTCTGTGCTAAGAGCAGCAACTTGTATATTTTTTCTGTGTTCGTGGAGGTGTGCGTGTCTTCAGCCCTGGGTGTCTGAACCAAACCAAGATAGGTCAGAAATGTGTTCCAAATGTTATTAAATAATGGTACATTGATTCTATGGAATTGGTGAAAGAAAATGAAAATATTGCAGAACTAAATCTCGTCAAAAATCACTAGTTAATTCAAACACATGAAGTGACCCACTACCCCCCCCCCCCCCCCTTCCACAACTAAAGAAATGAAGAGAGGAGGGAAATCCTTCAGACACAAAGGACCATGATCTTTTTATATTTACAGCTTAGTTATTACAAATGCCTCATTATCATTCCTTTTTTTAAATCTGTGTGTTCCACATAATCTGACCCTCTTGGCTTGCTTCCAAGAGAGTTTTTGCAGTATACTTCCACAGTCCTTTTTCCTTTTTCCCTTTAGGGCTGTTCGATATAACGATATATATCGGATGACGATATTAAAAACGTCTATGTTTCATTTTACGCTATCGTTTGTTTCGTGGTGTCACAAAATAAACTGTTTACGGCAACATTTTTTTCATTATATTGATGGTCACAGTAGTGGCTATATTAATTTTTTAAAGTTCTCTCTTTCTTTAAAGTTCTCTTTATATTTGATATAACCACACTACAGACAGAGAAGCAGTTGTTGTTGTTTTTTTGCCTTGTCCTTAGCAACAATGACGGTAAAACCACCATGTGTCCGCGTGTTTATTTTCCACATAAACCTTTCACAATAAAGCTCAAGATCCTGTTGAGAATTTTCAAAATAAACTGAATCACGTGAAAGAGCAGATTATTTACGGATGAGAAGCAAAAAAGAGCCGCCAGGTGCTAAAAAATAAACCTTAGACTCAAACGTTAGAACAGGCTTTTCCCCGCAGCACGCCGTGTAAGAAATACTCACAAAGAAAACGGCGACCGTTACAACTTATGTCTAAAAATGTATCGTTTCAATTAAAACACTTGACTCCAGGTACGAGACGCCCAGCTGGAAACACTTCATGCAAGTCGAGCTGCCCGAGATTCACAGAATTTATAGAAAATGTTAAATTTTTGTGATTTATATCGTTCCCAGGACGATGGATGTCTTAATATCGGGATATGAGATTTTGGTCATATCGCACAGCCCTAATCCCATAATCAAAAAAGTTAAACACATTCACTTCTTGCTACTTTTCAAGAACCCTGTATCAAGTTACATTGTGTTACCATCTGTTCTTATGTATTGTTTTACTGCTGTCCTATTATTATTATTTTTTCTTCAATAATGGTTGAAAAATTGTTACCATTTGCTTTAATATAAATTTTAATTCATGTAATTACTGTTTTATTTCAGTATACAACAGTGAAAATCAAACTGCCTTAAATGAAGCTGGCATCAGCAATTGAATGTTGTGCACTCTGAACTTTGTCAATAAAAATGTGATAACTCGAGTCACTCACACAGGTGCTCTTAAACATTTGTCCAATTTGTACACTCCAAATTTCACTCACATATGTGAGCAACATGCTCTCAGTGTACAGACTTGCTAGAATATATTTGCTCAGATGTGCCTTCCTGTCATCATATTAGTAACCTTCTTGTTATGTCCCCTTATCCTTTAAGATCCCCTACAGCAATATGAAGTGTGAGGAAGAGGAGAGTCTGAATGACCCGGAGATCTATAACCAGGAGTGGAACTTTGGTCTGAGCGAGGATGGTCCACAACTTCCACAGATTAAAGAGGAACAGGAGGAAGTCTGCACCAGTCAGGATGTAGTACAGGTTGTAGTGAAGCAGGAGTCTGAAGAAATCTTCGCCTGGACTGGGAAAGAGCGATTCAGAGTGCTGGATAACATCTGGAAACACGAGGAAGACTTACACTGCACAGGTATATAAAACTTAATAGTTGTTGGGGGCGTTTTTCTCTGTGCACAGACACACTCTACCTCTCCTTTTATTCTTCAACAAAAAACATGTATGGTGCTTTTTGAATTTGCTTAACTTGCTGAACAGAATCAACTTTTGGGAACCAGGTGCAGAACGACTCTTTGCTGAACAGAAGAGTGTTCTGGATTCTTTGTGGTCATGAGGCTATCACAAGACAGCAGTTCTCTTGTCCGTATTGCCAAAGCTTGAGAGCCCAACCAGTCAACCCTAAGATGGCTGATTTGCATCCTTCTTAGCTCAGATTGCATAAACCAACATTTTTTGATATCTCGGCCAGGGTTGTTATCTCTGCCCTGTGGATGAACATAAAGGCCACGACACAGTCTCAGCTGCAGCAGAAAGGACTGAGAGGCAGAGAGAGCTGGAGGTGAGTCGACAAAACATCAGCAGAGAATCCAGGACAGAGAGAAAGATGTGAAGCTGCTTCAACAGGAGGTGGAGGCCATCAATCAGTCTGCTGATCAAACAGTGGAGCACAGTGAGAAGATCTTCACTGAGCTGATCCATCTCATCCAGAAAAGAAGCTCTGATGTGAAGCAGCAGATCAGATCCCAGCAGGAAACTGAAGTGAGTCGAGTCAAAGAGCTTCAGGAGAAGCTGGAGCAGGAGATCACTGAGCTGAAGAGGAAAGATGCTGAGCTGAAGCAGCTCTCACACACAGAGGATCACATCCAGTTTCTACACAACTACCCCTCACTGTCAGCACTCAGTGAGTCTACAGACTCATCCAGCATCAATATCCGTCCTCTGAGCTACTTTGAGGATGTGACAGCAGCTGTGTCAGAGGTCAGAGATAAACTACAGGACATTCTGAGAGAGGAATGGACAAACATCTCACTGACAGTCACTGAAGTGGAAGCCCACAGCTTGTTGGCCTTATTGTAATAACACTGCACTTCGTAGATCAGTGTGTCAACCTCAAGGTGCTGACAAAGGAGCAAAAATCTACTTGGATTAAGTCTAATAATCACTGTTGGCATTGTGGGTGGCACCACCGGGCCAGTGTTGGTTAAACCTCCTAGGACCTGGCATCCACATATATGGACATCACATTTTGGGTTATTTAGACCAGAATACTATCTAAATCCACTTGAACCCCTAACTGTACACATTTTCCTGTTTAGAAGCAAAGTTACCTTCTACTATGTAGGCAAAATAAAATTGATTTATTTTTTATTGTCTTTCTTTTTCTTTAGATTCGTGGCAGATATGTAACCAGGAGAGGAACTCCAGACCAGGAGGACAAAGATCCTTCACAAACTAAAGACGAACAGGAGGAATTGTCCATCAGTCAGGAAGGAAAGCAGCTTTCACTGAAGAAGGAAGCCAAAGATACCATCATCTCGACCAGGCAGGAGCTGGGCATCAAGTGGAACACTGAAGTAAAGTTGCACATACCGTATTTTCACAACCATAAGGCGCACTTAAAAGTCTTAGATTTTCTTCAAAAAGTGCGGCGCGCCCTATAGCGCAGTGCGCCCTGTGTGTTGTAAGGAGGACGTAGTAGAGAACACCATGAGAACGCTAAAGGGTGAAGTGTGTGCGTTGACTTTATCGCACATACCTGTGTAAAAGAACAGGTATGTGCGTTATGCAGGACATCGTTGTTTTAACAACCCTGAAAATGGCAAAGAGACACGCTTACGAAGCACAGTTTAAACTGAAGGCCATCAGCTACGCGGAGGAACATGGAAATCGAGCAGCGGCGAGAGAATTTAAGATTAATGAATCGATGGTTCGCAAGTGGAGGAAGCTGGAAAACAAGCTCCGGCAGGTCAAGAAGACGCAGCTGAGTTTCCGCGGACATAAGGCGATCATCGAGCAAAGAACGAGCGGGAGAAGCGTTTCGACGGTCACCATTCGGCTAAAAGCAGTTTCACTTTCACTTTTTATGAAACGGTGCCATTTTTCCATCCGGACCAGGACTACGGTAGCGCAGCAACTTCCAGCGGATTATAAGGAAAAGCTGGCCATCTTCCGCTCCTACTGCAGCAAACACATCGGCGACAAACACATCCAGCGATGGATGACCGATGGAGACCACAGTTTCACCAAGAGTGGAAGGCAGCGCCGGGCGAGTTACGCCACAATTTGCCAATGGATTGTAGATGCTTGGGCTAACATGTCTGCTGGCACTGTTGTTCGAGCTTTCGCGTAAGCCGGCATCATTTCCGAGGAGCCGCACGGCACGGAAAGTGACTCTGACAGTGAAGACAGTGAACCTGGCATGTTTGATGAAGATTTAGCGCAGCTGTTCAATTCAGACACAGGATGAGGACTTCGATGGGTTTGATTGATGATAAAAATGTGAGTACCAAACTTTGTTTTGCTCCTGCTTTATTTTTAAATATGCACACTTGTATGCTTGTGTGTTGTTGATGATGACGATTACTGGTAATAAAAATGTGAGTAAGGTACCGAACTCAGGTTTGCTCCCGCTTTATTTTTAAATACGCATACGGTACTTGTATGCGCCCTATGATCCAGTGCGCCTTATGTGTGTGTTAAATACAGTAATGGCACACATAACTGAGACTGCGCCTTTTAGCACAGTGCGTCTTATGGTCGTGAAAATACGGTAATATGTATGCAAAGCTGTAATGGATGGATTTCTTACTACAAAACTGAATAAAACTCATGTTGGGTCCTATTCAGACCTCAGAGATATGTTATAGGGGCACATGAAGAATCTAAAGACCAACTGCAATAAGCAGCATTAATGCATCTGTTTTGTAAACTTTTTAAATATATTGACAATTTAAAATTAATTTAAAATTGACAATTTTCCCTATTAGTGCCGAATGTTTAATTTGAAAATAAATTATCGATTTTAAACTAAGCTTTTCACAAACCACACAACACTATGATAGGTGTGTCCCTGTGCCACGTTTCTGGGTCTTCCTGTCTTACCCTTTGGATTCCAGCACAAGGCCTGTGTAGTGATGTTATTGGTGGACTTCCTGAGGGTGTGGCCAGCTGTTGATGAATATCTGCAATATACACAGGGTTGTGTTTGTCTTGCTACATGTTTATGAAATATAGAGAAGTGTAAGTTTTTAAAATGCCCGGCTTGGTGGATGCTCTAATCTCTCTTTAGCTCTTGAGCTCAAGAAAGGTCAGAAGACGGTTCCAGACAATAACTTAACGCCCACTCATATCCTGGGCCATGTGACCTCAGTAAATCACATGATAGGGTGGGGCAAGGTCTCTCGATGTCTTTCTGAAAGTGCTGTAACAAGGTTTAAGAATTTAATTCACCCACTGTTGTTATCCTTAATGCCCTGTACCAACGCAGAGCAGCTCCCTGAATGCTACTCCAACAGAGGTCGATTATCTTGTTAATAATTTTACCTCCTCACTACGTACGACTCTGGATACTGTAGCTCATGTGACAAGAGAAGAATCAGAAGTACCTGACTCTGTAGTATAACTCTCAAATACGCACCTTAAAGCAGGTAACAAATACATGTGTACTGAGTTTTTGTAACCTTGTAAATCAAAATATGTGAAAATTTGGTGTGTGTGTGGTAAAAAGAAAAAAGATTTGTGTTTGTTGTAGCTCAGAATTCTTTGCCAGCTAAATCCGTATATATATATTTCTGCACTACGTCACACCGACACACAGTTTACTCAGTTCCACTTTTTGTGTCAGAGAACAGATGGGTTTGGCTGTTGAAGGGGTGCTTTACTGAACTTCAGGTCCTGGAAGAATAAATGCCCTTTTATATGCCAGCAATACATGTTTTTATTGAACATTTGAAGATAACACAACACAAACTCTAGAAGAGGACATAAAGTCAGAGATAGAAACGACAAGGAGCAGGCGCATCTAGTACACATAGAGCTGTCACAAAAACTCACAGAGCTCAGCAGCCAGCGCAACAAATTCTGAATCCTTGGCTTTTAGTTAGCAGTTAGCATTAGCAACACATGCTCCATCCGCTGTGAAAGGGCCCTTATGCTAAGACATCTGGGATAAACACTGGTTTGAGCGCGGAGTCAAGGAGGCGATTTACGTGAAAAGGGAAAGACAATCTCTGAATCGAGGAGGGGGCCTAAAGGTACATCTTTCGCCGTCTTACAATGCTGTGATTGCAGCCATTCCCCAACTCTCTGTGAATTGTACTCATGGCCATTGATCAGTGGGCTTTGATAAGTGGTTGTTGATCAATGGTCGTGAGAATTTCCATAATTATGATGAAGGAACTGACCTCGCAGCCCATTGATCCTTCAGTGGTGCTAGGTTCAGTCATTATGCAAATTTACAGTTTATAAGATTAGGAAAACCTGCAGTCAGCTGAGACTGAAGAAGTCACATGGATGAGTGACGAAACGTTTCGAAACGCTACATCCAGATGAATAGGATCAACTTTTGGAGATACTCTGGATGGGATTATTATTTGTTTGTGATTTTTATTTGTGACCACGATATGTCCTCCAATGAACATATTAAACAAATATGGAGGACTGCTTTCTTCCATTTGCACAAAATCTGTAAAATTAGAAATATCCGGTCTCAGAGTGACGCTGAAAAACTAGTTAATGCATTTATTACTTCTAGGACTACTGTAATTCATCATTATCAGGATGTACTAAAAACCCATGAAAAGCCTTTAGTTAATCCAAAATGCTGCAGCAAGAGTACTGACAGGAACTAGAAAGAGAGCATATTTCTCCTATATTGGCTTCCATTCATTGGCTCCCTGTTAAATCCACAGTTTAATTCAAAGTCCTGCTATTCACACACAAGGGCAAGTACCATATCACCCCATTGGATCACTTCGCTCTCGCACTGCAGGCTTACTCATTGTTCCTAGAGTATTTAAAAGTAGAATTGGAAGGAGAGCCTTCAGTTTTCAGGCCCCTGTTCTGTAAAACCAGTTTCCAGTTTGGATTCGGGAGACAGACCGTCACAGTTGACGCTGGCCAACTGTGGGAATGTGAGGAAGGAGCTGTGAATGCAAGCAGTGCGTTTATTTACAGTGCATGGAAAATAACAATAAAACCCGAATGCGTTCCCGACTCCCGTGACATGTCCTCTTCCCAGTGTTAGTGTTCTTTGTCCCCGCTCCTCAGTGTCTGAGCACCCCGTGCTCGCTGCCCTCTCATCTCCACACTTCTCCTGGGAAAATAACAATGCAGCAGATTAAACTTACTAACTGGCCAAGAGACTAACATAAAGCCACGCAATGATCCAGCGTCGGAGAAAGCTCCACCACACTCTTAAGTAGCTCCTCCGACGAGGCTTGATCAGCTGCCCCATGAGGCGACTGTTGCTGTGATTTGGTGCTGTATCAATAACATTGATTTGAAGAGAGTCAATAGTCAGCTGGTAACACAGAAAATACAGCATTAATATTTATTTAGAAGCATTAGTTTGTCTGAGAATCTGTTTTTTACTGCAAAATTTTTGTCCTGTTTTTAAATCTCACCTGATGCATGATCATCTTTTTATTTACGGAAATTAGATTTCCAAAATGTCTATCACTGAGTCAGCTAAACAGCTTATCCCCAGAACATACCTTTTACTGGTACATGTGAGAACCATGTTTACCATGTAAGGACCTGCTAATTGTTGAGGTTACATTACAGTTGATCCAATTTATGTTTTTCTGATATTATCATTTTGTCCCTTCAGATCCTCCACAATGTGACTGTAAAGACAAGGAGGGCCTCACAGATCAGCAGGTCCGTAACCAGGAGAAGAACTCCAGTCTGGACCAGGAGGATTCTTCACAGATTAAAGAGGAACAGGAGGAACTCAGTACCACTCAAGTGGCATAACCACTTGTACAAAAGCAGGAGACAGAAGCTTTTCCTGCTCGTGAAGAAAACGACCACAGTGAACCAGAACCAAGCAGTGACCAGCTCCTTTCTCACAACTCTCCTGACACTGATCAGGAAGAAAACAAGGATGGTGACTCACACAGAAAAAAGTCAGATCAAGTCGTAGCAGGACTGAGAGTTCAAAATTCCAAGACAGTACATTTATGTAGTACCTGTGGGAAAAAATGTAATAGGATGGAAAACTTGAAACAACACATGCAAATTCACACAGGTGAGAAGACGCATTCTTGTAGCACCTGTTGGAAAAATTTTACTCTAAAAATGCATTTAAATGAACACATGAGAATTCACACCGGTGATAAGCCTCATTCTTGTAGCACCTGTGGGAAAAGATTTAGTTTAGCAGCAAATTTGAGAGCCCACATAACAATTCATACAGGTGAAAAAACATATTCCTGTAGCACATGTGGGAAAGGATTTAATCACAAGACATCTTTAAAAATACACATGGAATTGCATACAGGGGAAAAGCAATATTCCTGTAGCAGCTGTGGGAAACGATTTAGTGTGGCAGCAGCTTTGAGAAGTCACATAAAAATTCATACAGGTGAGCAGTCAAATTCCTGTATTACCTATGGGAAACAATTTAGTGTGGAAGGAACTTTGAGAAGTCATATAAGAATTCATTCAGGTGAGAAGCCATATTCCTGTAGCACATGTGGGAAAGGATTTAATCATAAAGCTTCTTTTAAAATACACATGGAATCACATACAGGTGAAAAAAGATATTCCTGTAGCACATGTGGGAAAGACTTTAGTGTGGCAACAACTTTGAGAAGTCACATAACAGTTCATACAGGTAAAAAAAAACACATTGTTGTAGCACATGTGGCAAAAGTTTTAGTTGTCTTGAGTACTGGAAAGCCTACATCAGTGTCCACGCAGGTGAGAAACCACATTGCTGCAGTACATGTGGGAAAAGTGTTAGTTCCCTCACAAACTTAAATTCACATGAGAGTCCGGTGAGAAGCCGTATTGTTGTGGTGCCTGTGGAAATGGGTTTTACTCATATGTCAAGTTTGAAAAGACACATGGGAGGCCACACAGATGAGAAGCCACATTGTTGCAGTGTCTGTGGGAAAATTTTTAGTCGTATGTCAAGTTTGAAAATACACATTGGTTTTTCACCTGTGTGGCCTCTATATTGTTGTAGCAGCTATGGGAAAAAATTCACTTCTTCGGTACAGTTGAAATATAGGAAAACATGCTACATGCTAAGTTTCATTTTTAGAAAATGTTGGTGGCGGAGCTTATGTGTCTCTGACTACATTAACAGGTACATTTGGTAAATGTAACTTTTTCTGACTGTTTTGGCTTTTTACCCAATATAAACAGTATAAACAAGTTTTGTTTTTTTTGTTTTGTTTTGTTTTTTTTAAATCCTTCTAGGAAGGCTGAAGATTTTTGAAAGCTCAGTTTCTGTGTTTCCATATGGACAAGAAAAACGGAGTTTGTCTCACAACTTTAAAGGTGTGCACCTTTACCACCTTTATCTGACACCATTCCGTTATTATTTGTGGGCTTTTGATTGACATTTGATGGACATTTCTTCACGTTGCTTTGGTTCGGTGTCAACAGTGCTTGAGATCACATGAGTCTTAATGTAATCAGAACTATTTGCCAAGTTATTATAGGTGTTAGGAAGGTTGTTTTTAAAATGTATTCCGCTACAGATTACAGAATACATGGCCCCAAATGTAATTTGTAATGTATTCCATTACATTAATCAATGGGAGTAATGCTTTTTACAACTACAAAAATGTATTATTACTGTGTGATGATACATTAGAGCAGAGGTCTCAAACTTAAATGAGCTGTGGGCCACTTCTGACACTGTCATGTCATTGGAAGGCCACTTTAGTGTTCAGGTAGTACAAAAAACCCCCAAACAAATAAACAAGAAAACACCCACAACCAATTCCTAAAATATGATCTTTTGTTTGTTTGTTTTTCCATTTCAAATATTGTATTACAAGACAAAACTGCAAACGTGAACGCAGTTTTTTTTTTCTCACTCTTAAGTCTTTTATTGAACTACCAAATAAATATATTAATACTCTCTTTTGACCAGACACGTGACAGCTTTTCTGCTATAATTTCGTTCGTATTTACCAAAATAAAAATGCAGACATAAGTGTACACATTAGTTTTTGACTGCTAATGAAAAATGTTTTCTTTTTGTACTCTGCCAGGATTCCTGGATCGTTGACACAGTGTCTTCAGTCTTAGACTTTGTCATGGTTTAGGTTTCATGTTTGCTGTTTAACTGTGTCAACCTTCTGTTTATGTGCATTATGTGTAGTTCTTCTTACTGTGTTATTAGTTAGATTATATTCAGCTGTGTACTCACTGGTCTCTAATTGTCATCATTTGCCAGAGTATTTGAGACCCAGGCATTAGTCTTGTTTGGGTTTCCACCAGCGTGGAATTACCAAAAATATTTAGGGGATAGCCTGACATATGAAACAGGACAAAACAGCTGTGTAATCCATTTATTTCAACAAACTAACTGTATTCTAAATATCACCTTTTTAAATGGTAACCGTAACAGAATACAGTTACTCATATTTTGTATTTTACATACATAACGCTGGTACATGTATTCCGTTACTCTCCAACATTGGTTATTATCTAATATTTTGGACTAATGTTTAACTTTGATAGTGTTGTGTTCCATTTTGAAAGGTTTGTAATATGTGGTTGGTAGAAACTGGCGAAAGATGCACGTGGTAATTATTTTATATGTATGAGTCACTTTAACAGCCCAAAGTTGACCTCAGCTGTAAACCACCTCAAGCATAATGCAACTTATACATGTATGGGTGTGTGGATATGTGTATGCATATGTATATATACACATATTTACATATTACATACATATTACATATTTACATATATTTAATATTTATGGATGTATGTGTATTCGTACATGTGTGTGTGTGCATCCAGGTGGAAAATAGCAGTGATACACCTCCTGCTTTCAGGCCTGCAGGTATCAGGCTTGTGATGTTTTACTAAGTCTTACAGAGGACAGAAACTGTTTTTTGGAGTGGCACAAATAACTTTTGTGGAATCCTATTTGATGCAAAACACCTGATTGCTCTCTAAATAATTTAAAATGGGTTAAAAATGTCTGTGGCATTGGCTTTATTTTTAGGTAAATAGTTGCATATAACTTTGTTGTTTGCAAAACTTGTGCATAAGTTTTTAAAACATACAATTTCTATTTGCATTCCAAGTTAAGAAAATTATTTGTTAAACATGTTTGTGGTTTTTACAGTAAAAAAATTAACTTTTTCGTACTCTGATTTTGTTTATTTTGTCTGATTTTGAAACTGTGTTAATAAAGTATGTCAAAAGGAAAGGTAAAATCAAAATGCCATAAAAACAACAAAAAACGTGGATCTTAAAAACAATAGAACTATATCTGTTGAATAATGATTCTGATTTTCACTATGACACTTGCTTTTCAGTTTAAGTCATGGACCTAAATGCGTCACCTTTTGTTTCCGTTATAAAGAAGAGACTCACACAATAACTGATACTAAGAATAGAAGTGGTGCAGAAGGAAGTTCAGCTGAACCAAGAAACCTTTTCTTGTTTGATCTGTTTGGATCTTCTAAAGCAGGGGTGTCAAACTCAAATACACAGTGGGCCAAAATTTAAAACTGGAACAAGGTCGCGGGCTAACATTAATATTTATTGAAAAAAAGATCTTCCTCCAGATTTAAGAATGAATCTCTTCTTATGGACTCAAACAAGTTTTGCTGAAAAACTGAACATGGAACAAGCAAAGCTTAATACTAAACAATATATATTAGCTGTATAATACCAGTAGGCCAGCTCTAATAATAATTTGGTATGGCTTCGCGGGCCAAATGTAATTAGGCTGCGGGCCAAATTTGGCCCATGGGCCAGAGTTTGACACCTATGTTCTAAAGAATCTGGGGACTATTGTCTCTGGACACAGCTACTGCATGAACCGTATTAATGGCTTTTAGGATGGAGAGGAGAAAATCAGAATCGGAATACTTTATTAATCCCGAAGGAAATTAGGGAAAAGAAAAATCTACCCTTGCCAATAAAGCATCTTTACTTTACTGCAGCTGTGATGAAAATAAAGCAACAGTGTGAGTGTGAGGCATGTAAAGTGTTAAGCATACTTTGATGGTCTGCAGTAAGACACCTTAAGCATAATGAATTGTCAGAGATGGGCATTACAGCTAATTCTCAACTTGAATAATTGGGAACGATAAATTCTTTATCCAGGTTTCTGCAAAGCTCCAGACTTTGTCAGGAATTGATTTTTGTTGGACTGACCTGATGAGGGCAGTATTACGCCTTTGACACCTCCAGTCTACTGTAAGTACAACAGAAGAAGAATAGTGGCAATGGCGCCATTGAGAGATTCTATCGCAATCCTGAGTTATGTTTGAAGACGTTGGTTTGGCGGTATCGGTTGTTGTTGCAATAATGTCTTAAATTCAGCATCTGAGAGAGGTTATCAAGGAGAGATTAACTTCTGCTGCAGAAGAAATCTTCTCAGAGTTTGAAAAGATGATCATCCGGTATGAGGAGGAGATTAGTCAGCTAAGACTGCTTGATATCAGACCCGGGATAAAGTCACACAATACAGTTGTGTAAATTTGTGGAGATGTGGGGGTTGCGGGATCATCGCAGGATTCATGTGGGCATGTGGACATGTGGACAATTCCCGAGGATCTTTAGAGGCATTCGGAGTGTGTGGATAGAGGCTCTGGTGACTTAAACTCCAGTGACATGTAAAGTAATAGGCAACAGCTTTATTTAGTGACCAACGCGGTTTGTAGTCTTCATCAGCGTCATTGCAAAATGTCAAATGGCTTGTGTTTAAATAAAAATCAGGAAACAGAAAAAGAAATCTCCAATTAGACCAATCACAGCTTCACAAATAAAGCAGTTGACCAATTATCATTTAACAGGTTGGTATTGGTAAATTGGTTAAGCCACAGCCCAAATAGGTTCTGGACTGAGCCACTTCAGATTAAAAGGGGAGAAAAGATAAATGGCCTGTATTAGTATAGCGCTTTATTAGTCCCTAAGGAGCCCAAAGCGCTTTACACATCCAGTCATCCACACACTGGTGATAGCAGCTACATTGTAGCCACAGCCACCCTGGGGCGCACTGACAGAGGCGAGGCTGCCGGACACTGGCGCCACCGGGCCCTCTGACCACCACCAGTAGGCAACGGGTGAAGTGTCTTGCCCAAGGACACAACAACGGAGACTGTTCAAGCCGGGGCTTGAACCGGCAACCTTCTGATTACAAGGCGACCTCCCAACTCTTGAGCTACAATCGCCCCAATGTAAAAAATCACTGCATGTCTTAATGTAATACATGCTAAAAAAGTACACAGAAACCTGCAAACAAGTTAATATAAAAAATACAGTACCTACAGGAACATTAAAAGGAAAATGAAGCTCTGACAAGCCTATCTGTTATGTTTTTACCTCTCTTAAGTTATCATTGGCGGTTCTTTAAAAATCCCTAATGATAAGCTTGGATCACTTTGAAGGTTATACCAATGTTTTAAAATGATTTCTTTAATGTTCCTGGGTGTTTGTGTAAAAGTTGTCTAGAAGACAAGATTTGATTTATGTTTTGGAGGTTTCTTGATCTCTAAATAAAACTTCCTACTTTTTGAGTCGACCTTTTTTTTTCTGCAGATCTTATCAAGTCCTTCATAATTTCTTTCTTTAACTTTTTTCAACATCTCTTCTTTATTCTCATAGTATTGTTCTGGAATTTCACAGATACGTTTAAGGCTAATCAATTGGCTTACAGGTAAGCTTTTTTTGAGGTGGCTAGGATGGAAACTTTCATGACCCAGACCTAGTGCTAGATTTTTTTAATTATACTCTGCAAAACCTTTCCCACAGTTACAGTAGAGTTATTTTAATCAGTGCAGCATTTTCTTTTGTTTTGCAATGTAATGTATTCCAGTAGGTTTGGGGGTACAGAGAGGTACAGAGATTTCTCTTTTTTGTTACTTTTTTGTCAAGGAAGTTAATTTCTTTAGTGTTGCAATTAAGGGTAAAACATAAACTTGCAAAATGTCCATTTAAGGATTCTACAAACTCCAGTAATGAAGTAACTTGTACATAATCTATATACCATAATAAGTGGGAGGAAAGTGCTATTGTAGTAGTAATATAAAATTAGTTCTTTAGTTCTTCCAGGTGATCAAGAAATAGAAAGGCAAAACTGGGTGCCAGAAATGTTGAGATATGGTATGCTGGGTGTTGGTACCACACTGGCTGGTCTGAGTGTTTCAGAAACTTCTAATCTGCTTAAATATTCCAGCACAAACATCTGTATGATTTACAGAGAGTAATCCAAAAAAGAGAAAATATGCAGTGCCCTTAAAATGACAATGAGTTTCCTGTACTCGGGTCTCCAGAGTCACCAGGTCTCAACCCAACAGTGCACCTTTGGAATGTAGTGGAACATGAGATTTGCATCATGGATGTGGAATTGACAGATATGCAGCAGTTGTGTGAAGCATTCAGGTCAATATAGACCACAAATATCTGAGGAACGTTTCCATCACTTTCCTGAATCTTCACAAAGAATTAAATCAGCTGTGAGGACGAAAGGGGCTCCAATCCAGTACTAGCATTGTGTATCTAATAAAGTGACCAGTGAGTGTATATTTATTAGTAAAATGTTAAAAGATTAGTATCAACAGCATACTTTAACTGCTTTCATGATCATATTCAGATCATGCTGCTGTTCATTTCTTTGTTTATTCACAGTGTGTGATGATCACTGGCAGTCACATCTAAAAATTAGATCCCAGACAGCTGTAAGGTTATCAACATCACCCAATGAACAAATGACTATGATTGAATGTTTCTGTGGCAACATCTGCAAGAATGCAAGAGCCCGTGAAACCATAAGCTAAATTCTCAATAGGTGACCCCTTTTAATCCTTCTTGATCTTTCTTATCATCACATTAGTCACTATTTTCTTGTGTCCCTTTGTTGAACACGAAGGTCTGGATGATCAGCAGGTCAGTGACCAGGAGAGGAGTCTCAACCAGGAGGACCCAGAGCCTCCACAGATTAAAGAGGAACAGGAGGAAACCCACAGCAGTGAGGAAGGAGAGCAGCTTGAACTGAAGCAGGAGGATGAAGGGATTAATGTCTGGACTGGAGAACAGCTGGATTTGTTGTGTAAACCTGGATTACGGCTGAGCAGAATAGGTATGTGAATCTGTAATATACAGACTTCATAATACCGAAGTGAATATGACTTATATCAAAAGGCCAGGTGATGACATCACAAAGACACGTGCATTACCGCCTGGCATACTACCTTACTGAAGACATGTTTTCTGTTAGCACAGTAAAATAAAAACTGGATTTAAAATCTTCTGTTTGTTTAAAAAAAAACAACTAAATTTTCCACAATATAGATTTAAGTCATGTTGGCCCAGAACTGTATGCAGAATGTAGGAAAATGTTAAGACAATGAAAAATGTGCATAACTGGCCACATGGACCAAGTTGGAGTAGCGAGCTTTACGCCTCATAAATGATGACTTTCTGCATGTAAACAGAATTCTTTGCTGTTCACCGCATGAGAGATAATATTTAAAACATTTGTGCACCTTAAATATCGCTCACATATCTGAGAGACCTGCTCACAGTGTAACTTCTTTCTTGTGTTGTGTCCATCAAGACCTCCCACAGCAACATGATTGTAAGGAAAATGAGGATCTGGATGACCCACAGGTCTGTAGCCAGGAGAGGAACTCCAGTCTGGACCAGCAGGACACAGATCCTCCACAGACTAAAGATGAACAAGAGGAAATCTCCACCAATCAGGAAGAAGAGCAGCTTTCACTGAAGCAGGAAACCAATATGAGTAAGTAGCTCACTGTTTACGCTAATATTAGCAGCTAACTAGCCAATTACCTTACTGAGACGACTGTACCACTTCGTCGTCAGAAGCCGCCACATGCTTCCTTTTCAGATGCTTGTGAATCACTGTTGTACTGCCATCGAAGGGCTGTTCCATTTTGGAGATTTTGCATTGGAAATTCTTCTCTTTTATTTTCTCAGAAGGCTCCCAGACTTAACGACAGCTGGCGTCCTTGTAGATGCATTGCTGCTTTCTTTTGTTTCAGTCCATTATTACACTCTTAAATCCTACTTTTTCCTGCATCTTTCAGGATCTTACAAAGCTTCAAACGACGCTTTGCTATTAAATTAGTTGTTGACTTTTAAAGTCGACGTAATCGTGACTAGTTGACTAATCGTGGCAGCCCCAATAGAGGCACATGAAAAATTTAAAGACCAACTGAAATAAGGAAACTGACTGATTCCAAAAGCCAAAATTTCTAGCTTCCCAGTGGCCCATCTGGCAAGACTGTCCTATGTTGGTAAGAATTGTTATAAATGAGCCCAACAAATTGCAGTCATCGCTCCTTCGTTTGTGCTGCGCTCCTGCACCTGCAGGCGCACTTACAGTGAATATCAAATTTAATAACAGGAAGTTAACTAAACATGTAATTCTTTTCCTTCTTGGTTTTGGCCAATTGACAAAAGAACAGGTTATTTGCATGGCTGTGTTTTGTAAACACAGGGTGTTGTGAGTAGAAGAAATAGTCATGAATTTTGGCAAGTCCTAAGCCTAATCAGGGTCACCTCATCCAGCCATATCTGTATGCTTTATCAAAAAGGAAAGCTTTAAGCCTAATCTTAAAACTAGAGAGGGTTTCTGTCTTCTGAATCCATACTGGCAGCTGTTTCCACAGAAGAGGGACCTGAAAGGTGAAGGTTCTACCTCCCATTCTCCCAACCAATCAGGCAATGGATAATTAATCTAAAAAATACATAAATACTGTAGTGAGTGTCCTGTAAATTTTAAGTAAAGTGTTAAATGTTTTCTGCACTTTAACTTTTAAATGACAACATTTTGTTGTTTTGTTTGATTGTATATTGTCTGTATTTTCTCACTGTAGATGGTCTGTAGTTGATATCACATATTTGTGATTCATCACAAGAGTTTAAATCACTTGAGAAATGTACGATTCCAAAGTTAAATCGATCACAGAAGAAGAGTGTTTTTCATAGAGTTTGTAAATGAGCAGCCAAAATGGTTTTAAATTAGTCAGCAAAACAGCTTCTCCCCACAACATGCCTTTCATTGGTATATCTGAGCAACATGCTTATCATGTGGAACCTGCTAATGGTTAAGATTACCTTGTAATTTCTGAAACATGTGTTGTTGTTGTCTTTTTTTTTTTTTAATCTGTCACTTCAGATTTTCCACAACAAGACTGTAAGGACAAAAACCCGCTTGTACTGAAGCAGAAGACTGAAACTTTTCCTGCTTTTCCTGAAGAAAGTGACCACAGTGACCCAGAACCAAGCAATGAACAGCTACTTTCTCAAAACTTCATTTTCATAAGGTTTTTGGAAGCTCAGTTTCTGTTTTCACACATGGACAAGACAAACAGAGTTTGTCTTGCAGCATAAAATTTGTGCACCTTTATCACCTTTTTCTGACGTTATTGTTTTATAGTTTATGGGCTTTGTCTTGGCTGAAGTTTCTTCATTTCTTTCGTCATGGCATTGGCAGTGCTTGAGATATTTTTGGTGTCTTGATGTAAAAAGAACTATTTCTCAAAAACACAATTGGAATTGTCTGTATAAAAAAAATACATGTGTTCATGAGGTAGCCTTAATTAAAGCCAGTTGTTTATCTGAAGTTCACAGTTTGAAGGTGTTTAAAGCAGCAAACAGTTGCAATCACTTTTCGCTGACTTGCACACTGCTAGAAGTCCTGTTGTTGTTTTTGTTGTTTGTTTGCTTTTACATTTTCTTTACATTGGCTTGACATATTTGGGAAGTGCTTTGTATACAGAAAAGGAATATTTTCGGGAATGACAATGTTAAGCAGTTACTCATATTGTTTGTGACCCACATACTTAGGTTGTTTATTCTCTATGTTTATATCATAACTTGTACTGCTTTTATGTGAGCACCTGTTGATACCCAGCTGTTGTTTTGAGATATAATAATTTGGACTAATGTGTAACTTTAACAGTGTTCCATTTTGAATGGTTTGTGATATGTTGGTTGGTAGAAACTGAAACTGGATTTGAAGATGCACTTGGTAATTATTTTATATATATGTGAGTCACTTTGATGGTCCAAACTGTCCAAAAGTTGTAGAATAATTTGTGAAATTTATAGCTTACATTTAACTGTGCAAATTGATTTAAAGGCATAAAAATATCTGTAGTATTAATTGCTTCTTACTATGAGGTTGGCATAACAGTCATTATTCCTGACCCTATGGGCTGACCTTACTATAAAAATGATGGATGAAAAGGTAATTGGAAGAAAGTCCAGAAAGTTATGCAAGACAAATGTTGAATATTATAGAGGAATGCAAAGTTGTGTAAATTCATAGACTGGTCAAAGTGACACATTAATGAACACATTTAATAGATAAATGTTTTTAAGAAAATGATTTTGACAAAATTGGGGAAATCAATCTAGTTTAAGATGGAATTAAATCAGTTTAAAGATAAAATATGGATAATTATATAATAAAGGAGGAGGAGCTCCTCTCCAATAAAGGAGCTCAGAAGTGCCTCGGGAGTCTTCATCTTTATTCATTTTTGTTGGCTTTTGGCCTGCATGTGCTTAAGGCGAACAGGCTAGAGGTCTTTCCTTTCTTTTAAGTTTCTGATTAAGTTGTATGTTCAATAAAACTGTTGGCATCTCCTGTAAATTTTGTGTTTTTGTTTAAATTGTGTTCCAAAAGCCTGAACCAACATCTTTCCGGCCTGAAGAAATTCTGCAAAGCCTTTAAAATTTGCAACCCCACAATCCTGCTGCTCTTTGAAAAACTAACAGTACTTCTAAACGAGATGTTAAACAGGGCTTCGTGTGATCTGCCTTTTGGTGAAGCAACTGGCCAGAAAGATTCAACACATTCAAGGGGCTTCATCATACTGACTTCCTTCTCTTCCTTCTCGGACTTTCCAGGTCCTCAACCGTACTCCATCAGAGGCTTCTGAAGTTGTTTTTCAGAACAAAAGTGGAGCACATAATAGCAAACACTGAACACACAACTCCCCTGTCTGCCAAGAGCATGTCTGAGAACTTCCCTTTATAGCACAATCAGTGACGTGAAGACACATTGTTCAAACAAATCTGCGATGGTATTTTCAGATTAAGTTAGCCAATTAGACATTACAGTGGACTTAATGCAGTCCACAATTCCTTAGGAGGTACTCAACATGAATTTAAACCAGCCTGAATTTAATTAAATAACACACCCCTCCCTCTCTGAGCTTCAGTAACACCAATTTGCATCAAAATCTTGATTAAATCAAAATTCAAGAATCGTTTTAACTGTCTGAGTTAGGTTCAGTCTTCACAGTCACTGGAAGCTCTAATCTTACCGACGTACAGGTTCCAGACCACAACTGAGGCAGCAAATCCAAAAGTGCTTTTCTCCACAGAACCAAACTAGGTCGGTCCTGAAAAGAAGTAACTAACAGGTGTTATACTAATTCATAATGTTTATTATTTTATTACACCATGCAGGCTGCACTTCATTTACCTCAGTGGCAATATAGTGAATTAGACATGTGTAATTAATCTCGTTTGACGTATAGATAGGTGGTCTTGTTATGTATTTAACCCATGTAGAAATTCTCTGCCCACTCACAATTTGAAAATTGTGAAAATTTGTTTATGCTTTATTTTTGTTTATTCCTTCTATTGTCTAATATAACTTTGACCCGTGTCCACCAGGGGTGGTGAGTGACCTGGATGGACCCAGATAGCACTTTAGCTCAGTCCTACCACTAGTTGATACTAACTTACTTATATTTTTTCTCAAGTGAATTTAGTAATTCACCTAGCAAAAGTCCCTGTCCTTGAGATCGTCACTGTCTCCTCTGGCAGAGCTTCGACACCATTCAGAGGGAGACTGGGAACATTGAGTCTAAATGGACCATGTTCAGCACCTTCATTGCTTTTTTTTTTTTTTTTTTTTTTTTTTTTTTGCCTGTCCCGTTTGGCTCTTTTGCCATCAGAATTATTGTCTAAAGGCAAAGAAAGATGCCCACGGATTTACTTTACCAAATTGACCATCCCAGCCTTGCCAGAATGGTCCATTTGATTCACCTTTTATTGTTTATTTTATTTTCACTTGCTGAATACGGGACAGAGGGAAGAGAAACAGCTGAGAAGAGGGACGGGGGAGAAGGGCAAAAAACAAAAACCAACAGAATGGGCAGCAAAAAAAAAAAGAAAAAAAGAAAAAGAAAAATGCATATATCGATCACCTGTTGAGAAAGAAAAAAGAAAACAAGCAGAAGAGAACAAGTGTAATAGAATAAACAACATCACAATGATCTATGGGAATATGACAGTAAATACTAAATATTAAACATTATTGTGCAGCACATAAGATCAACAGAACACAGTGTGCTTTGAGGTAGGAGCCAAAAAGGGTGTAGTTTGTGGGTGTGATCACCCGTGTGTACACCTGTGAGCATGGACGCGCTTGTTTTTAAAAGGTTCCTTCATGTAATGATCTGCTAGAGGGTGTGGGGGGGCCACAGCCCCGTCCTCCAGGGCATGAAGCAGGTATGGAGGAGATCAAAACTCCAGACATCCAGAGGCCCGCAGAACACAAGAGACCAAGGAAGACCAACAGAGGGGCAGCCGCGCCACTGTCCCAGAAAGAGCTGAGGAGAGTCCCAGATGAGGGCTCACTCAGCAGCCGCGGAGCAGAAGCCAGGGGGAGTTGCAGTGACGCGCCCGTGAGCTCCGCCGGCAGCCAGCTGTGCCTGAGTGACCGAGCCCCAGGCCGAGAGGCCGGTGGCACCCCACCTCCGAAGTGGCCCGAGCGAGCCCCAGGCTCCAGGCCCCGATAAGGGGCCGCCAAGGAGTGAGCCGGTGTGTACCTGGACGCCCACCCCCGGACACAAAGAACCACCAACGCACCGATGTCTGAGGGAGTCCGCCACTGGCAGGGGAAGTGGGGGTGGGGGGAGATAGGCCTCCAAACCTTGGAGGCCTAAGATGTCCCCAGAGAGGTGGCGTCTGATACCCAACCTGACATATAGACACAGACATACAGGCACACACAGATACAAACATCCATTCCCACCCTCATGCTCTCATATGCACTTACTCCACACTCAACCAACGTGGAGACAGACATAAAGAGACGCTGTACACACGATCACACTCCCCAAGCATACTCTACGAACCGGGTCTAGGTACCCTTGCCCCTGGAGGGGGGAACTGCACCCAGACCCAGGTGGTGTTACCCTTTTCCCTGCGGTGGGGAGAGGCAGACCGCACCTTCATTGCTGAGGCTGCACCACTGAGCTGGGGTCCGTGTCGTGGTGGTAAACCCCTGTTGTGACTGTGGTTTTACATCTCCTATAAATACTACAAGATTTTTATTCTATTGTATATAGTATTTTATTTTATTCTAGTCTATTGTGTACAGTACCTTATTCTTATTCTTATTCTTAACATCTTATCCTATTCAATTCAATTCAATTCAATTCAATTTTATTTATATAGCGCCAAATCACAACAAAAGTCGCCTCAAGGCGCTTCATAGATACAGAGAAAAACCCAACAATCATATGACCCCCTATGAGCAAGCACTTTGGCGACAGTGGGAAGGAAAAACTCCCTTTTAACAGGAAGAAACCTCCGGCAGAACCAGGCTCAGGGAGGGGCGGCCATCTGCTGCGACCGGTTGGGGTGAGAGAAGGAAGACAGGATAAAGACATGCTGTGGAAGAGAGACAGAGGTTAATAACAGATATGATTCAATGCAGAGAGGTCTATTAATACATAGTGAGTGAGAAAGGTGACTGGAAAGGAAAAACTCAATGCATCATGGGAATCCCCCGGCAGCCTACATCTATTGCAGCATAACAAAGGGAGGATTCAGGGTCACCTGGTCCAGCCCTAACTATATCCAGTGTTTTCTAATTTTTGCTGTGTAACTTTCTGCTGTAACAAAAGAAATTTCCCACATGTGGGACTCGTAAAGGTTATCTTATCTGATGTTATCTCTTATCTTATCACCCAGGACTGACCTGATGTATTAAATGCACTGAAAAAGTTAAAAAAAACCCAAAAAAAACATGACCCTCACAGTGCTCACCAGCTGGCCCAGATGGGCGTAGGCACGATTGAGCAGTTATATCATGGCGTCCTCAGCCTCGAGGTGGGGCTGGTAACAAACTGAAGGAGATCCTGATGTGGCCTAACTATAGGGCGGAGCTGGTTGAGGATGAGTCTTTCCAGGCTCTAAATGTATGTAGTTTATTTATATTAATGTATTTGTATATTGTTATTTCACTTCCACTTCATGGACCGTACCAGAGAAATCAGGAGACCCTCGTTTATTAAAAAGATTTTATATAATTATTTTTAGAGTGACTATAATCAATGAAGGGATTATTCTTTGTTCTGTAAAATGATTAATGCTGGATCAAACTAAAGGGTTTTACAATAAATCAAACTTAAATCAAAGTATTTTCTTCTTTCTTTATTCCAGGATATCACTAATAATCTCATGGCAAAATTGCAGTTTTCTGCAAAGTACCAGACTTTATGTTGGACTGGACTGACCTGATGAGGGCAGTATTACGCCCTTGATACCTATAAAAGAGCAATAAAAGAAGAATAGCGGCAATGTCGCCATTGAGAGATCCCGAGTTAAGTTTGAAGACGTTGGTTTGGCGGTATCGGTTGTTGTTGCAATAATGTCTTCAGTTCAGCATCTGAGAGAGTTCATCAAGGAGAGATTAAATGCTGCTACAGAAGAAATCTTCTCAGAGTTTGAAAAAACGATCGTCCGGTATGAGGAGGAGATCCGTCAGATAAGACCGCTGGATATCAGACCCGGGATAAAGTCACACAATACAGGTGTGTAAATTTGTGGAGGCGTGGGGGGTTGCGGGATTGTGTGATTTACTTGGGCATGATCTAAATGCTTTGCATAAATGCATTGATCTAAACTAGTAATACACCCCAGTAAAGTGTATGCAGCTATATCTGTGCAGTGTTGAGAAGGTTACTCTTAAAATGTTTTTTACTACAGATTACAAATAAATGGCCCAAATGTAGTTTGAGTAACTTAAAATACATTTCAATGTGAATAATGTATTCTGAATACTTTGGTTTGGATTACTTGATATATTTTCCATTCTTTTTACAACTACATGAATGCACTATTGTCATGTGAATTATTGCTATTACTGAAGGCTACTAGCCACCTGTTACGCTCCTGTTTAGCCCCTAATCTCCTCAGTATGTTCAGCTGGTGCTAATTGGCCCCACCTAGTCTGGTGTTGATAAAAGCATACCTGAGGCAGGCTTTCAGGAAGCTCACTAGTCTTTGCCTTGGTAGCCATTTTAGCCAACCTGCTATGCCAATTTGAGATAAAACCTCTATCTCACTAACACTCTGGTATTCATCTCCTTTTTACTGTTGCGGCTTTTGAGCCGGTTTTCTGAGAGTCCATCCTACCTGACGAATCATCGTACCCATTGTTTCTGCGCATGCGCACAATACGAAATTAAGTTGCGAGCCGTCTTACCTTTGTGAAAATCAGCTAGAAAAATACTCTGACTGATAAAATTCAGTGCCAAACCATCCTGCCTTTGTGAATGTGACCTACAAGCATACTTTAACAGCTAAATTAAGTGGCAAATCGTCTTACCTTTGTTAATCTGAGCTAGAAACATACTCTGACTGGTAAAATCAAGTGCCACACCATGATACCTTTGTGACTGTGACCTACAACCATACTTTAATGTGTAAAATGTAGTGGCAAACCATCCTGGGCTTATGAATATGAGCTACAAGTATACTCTGATGGGCAAAGTTAAGTGGCAAACCGTCATACCTACTTAAATTTGTGGTGAAATTACTCTGTGAAAGCAGAAATGTGCACAAACTACTTGCAGTAGGACGTTTTGCCAAAGTAGGATGGTTTGTCAGAACACCGTAATGTCGTATAGAAAAAATATTCCCACCAAGCACACTCACCAATATTTTGTTTTCGAACTCCATTGCAGTTATTTCACACATTAAACCTTTGATAGAAAATAATAAAACAAAAGTAAACTGCAATAAATTACAGGTAGCAGTAAAACTAATAACTCTTTTATGCTATGTCCACACCAACATGGGTATTTTTCTATGCATTTGGTCCTTTCGTCCGCACGTAAACAGCGTTTCGAATCACCAAAAAGGTTGGAGAAAACTCAGTTTTTGCATTTACCTGTGGTCGACGAATACGGAGTTCATCGCACAATGTCAGAGATGTGTGCCTTTCACATCACGCTGTGCGCCATGTTATTGTTTACATGAGATTAATTTCTGCAATGGCAGATTCAAAATACTGTTAATCTTACTATCTGCAGTTTTTACACACTTGCATATACACAAGCAGCTATTGTCCCTCCATTTAGAAAGGTGGAGGTGTCATGGTGTAATTATTTTACGTGTAGTTTTTCTTTTCCCCTGTGTAATAATAGTCAACATTGCTATCAAAAAGTGGGTTCAAAAACATAAACAACTGTGGGATACTGTTTGTGCATGATTTGGACAGCCTAGCGCATCCTCCCGATGCAGGGGAAACAAATTCTGTTGGGGGTACCTACTGTAGGAGCCATATGAGTTGTTCCTTTTTTGACTAAGTGGGTTGGTTTAAATGGACTCACTGTATTGGTGCACGGGTGTGGGGCGTGTCTCATGGGTGTGGTAGATGATAAATGTGGTTGCACTCACCTGTTCACAGCACCTGATGTTGATGAGCAGAAAGGTAGGGTGAGCATGAGGCAAAACTTTCTGTTGATCGCAGCTTGAATGATTTTGATGTATTTTAACTGGAACTTAATGGTTTTTGTATATTTGTGCACTAATTGATGCCATGAACCAGGTTGTAATTTGACATAGTAGTTAGTGCAGTTATTGGAGAGTTGCAGTTATTGGTTTGTGCAGTCTGTGCATTTGTTTAATAGTTAATCCCATGTGCTGATTTATATATTGGACAGTTGCATGTGGAATAAAAGGAGCAAATGGTACAGAAGTGTATTTTATGCGTTTATTGTTGCGCGTCATCTGTGTCCTCATGTTTAGCCTGCCGCGGCCATAGGTTGGAGGAGCCGCAATACCTACCTTGGCACATGTGCAGGTGAAGCCAAAGGCACGCTATGCTTCATCATATTTTCTAGTCTTTGGCTTTGAAGGAAGTTGGTTTGGAAACATATTCGGCGATGCTTCAACCTCTGCTTTGTGTTTGTGTGGGAGCCCCGTCAAAAAAACCTGTCCGTTATTCTAGCAGTGTCCAAGCATTCTTCTTCGTTTGTTTTGTGGTGTCGCAAAATTTATTTATTTATTTATTTATTTATTTTTTTTCATTGGTTTCATCTTCACTGGCTATCAATCAAGATGAGGCAGAACCTGGTAGCTCCAAACAGAAGGACCAGCCAAAACAAATTGAGGATGTTATTCCTAAACCAGGGGCTCCCCCTGTAGGATGGACATTGTTTGGTTATGATAAATCTTACACAGATCAGAAAACTCTGCTATCCAAATTATGCCGCAAAGCGGTCTCCACCACCGACTCAAACACGACATTTCTGTTCGACCACCAATCATTTGAAAGGTTGTGGAGAGAGTTTATAGATGAGAAGCAAAAAAGAGCTGTCAGGTGCTCAAAATAAACCTTAGACTCAAGTGTAAGAACAAGCGGCTGTTACAACTTATATCTAAAAATATATGGTTTAATGCGTTGGTCAAAACACAAAGACTTCCAGTCTGCCGTCTTAAAGTACTTTAAGCTTTCATGATCATATTCAGATCATGCTACTGTTCGTTCGTTTGCTTGTTTATTCACATTGTGTGATGATCACTGGCACTCGCATCTAAAAATTAGACTCTGTACGGTTATCAACATCACCCAATGAACACATGACTATGAGTGAATGTTTCTGTGGCAGCATCTGCAAGAATGCAAGAGCCCTTGAAACCATAAGCTAAATTCTCAATAGGTGACCCCTTTTAAACCTTCTTGATCTATATTATCATCACATTCGTCACTATTTTCTTGTGTCCCTTTGTTGAACACGAAGGTCTGGATGATCAGCAGGTCAGTGACCAGGAAAGGAGCTCCAGTCTGGACCAGCAGAACACAGAGCCTTCAAAGATTAAAGAGGTACAGGAGGAAATCTCCATCATTGGGGAAGGAGAGCAGCTTGAACTGAAGCAGGAAGCTGAAAACATTTATGTCTGGACCGGAGAACAGCTGGTTTTGTTGTTGAATCCTGGAGTAAAGCTGACCATAATAGGTATGTGTTTGTGTGGGAGCCCCGTCAAAAAAACCTGTCCGTTATTCTAGCAGTGTCCAAGCATTCTTTTTTTTCTTTTCTTTTAACATTCCCCCTGCAATGGCTCTGCACCCCCCACTTTGGGAACCCCTGTAGTAGGCTAACGTTGTGCAATGTGACGAAATATATCTGATGATGAAATTAAAACATCTATCGTTTTGAATGACACACTATTGTTTGTTTTGTGGTGTCGCAAGACACATTTACAGCAATATTTTTTTCATTGGTTTCTTCACTGGCTATCAATCAAGATGAGGCAGAACCTGGTAGCTCCAAACAGAAGGACCAGCCAAAACAAATTGAGGATGTTATTCCTAAACCAGGGGCTCCCCCTGTAGGATGGACATTGTTTGGTTATGATAAATCTTACACGGATTAGAAAACTCAAACGCAAATTATGCCGCAAAGCGGTCTCCACCACAGACTCGAACACGACATTTCTGTTTGACCACCAATCATTTGAAAGGTTGTGGAGAGAGTTTATAGATGAGAAGCAAAAAAGAGCTGTCAGGTGCTCAAAATAAACCTTAGACTCAAGTGTAAGAACAGGCTTTTCCCCAAAACACGCCATATAATAAATACTCAGAACGAAAATGGCGGCCGTTACAACTTGTATCTAAAAATATATGGTTTAATGTGTTGGTCAAAACACAAAGACTTCCAGTCTGCCGTCTTAAAGTACTTTAAGCTTTCATGATCATATTCAGATCATGCTACTGTTCGTTCGTTTGCTTGTTTATTCACATTGTGTGATGATCACTGGCACTCGCATCTAAAAATTACTCTGTACGGTTATCAACATCACCCAATGAACACATGACTATGAGTGAATGTTTCTGTGGCAGCATCTGCAAGAATGCAAGAGCCCTTGAAACCATAAGCTAAATTCTCAATAGGTGACCCCTTTTAATCCTTCTTGATCTTTATTATTATCACATTCGTCACTATTTTCTTGTGTCCCTTTGTTGAACACGAAGGTCTGGATGATCAGCAGGTCAGTGACCAGGAAAGGAGCTCCAATCTGGACCAGCAGAACACAGAGCCTTCAGAGATTAAAGAGGTACAGGAGGAAATCATCATTGGGGAAGGAGAGCAGCTTGAACTGAAGCAGAAAGCTGAAAGCATTTATGTCTGGACCGGAGAACGGCTGGATTTGTGCAATCCTGGAGTAAAGCGGACCAGAATAGGTATGTAAAAGTGTCATATACAGATTTCATAATATAGAAATGAATAGGACTCATCAAAATGTCACAAATGGTAAATGGCCTGTATTTATATAGCGCTTTACTAGTCCCTAAGGACCCCAAAGCGCTTTACATATCCAGTCATCCACCCATTCACACACACATTCGCACACTGGTGATGGCAAGCTACATTGTAACCACAGCCACCCTGGGGCGCACTGACAGAGGCGACACAAAGACACATGGTGTGCATTACCGCCTGGGATACTGCCTCACTGAAGACATGTTTTCTTTTAGCACAGTAAAATAAAACCTGGATTTCAAATCTTCTGTTTAATAAAAAACAAAAAATTCCACCAGATTGAATTCATGTTAGTCCAGAACTGTACACAGTATGTAGAAAAATGTTGAGACGATGAAAACTGGATTATTGGCCACAAGGACCAAGTTGGAGTGGCAAGCTGTATGCCTCATAAATGATGACTTTCTGCATGTAGACAGAAATCTCCGCTGTTCACTGCATGAGAGAGAATATTTGAATATTGCTCACATATAGAATAGAATTCAAGTTTGTCATTGCACATGTCACAGGTACAAGGCAACAAAATGCAGTTTGCATCCATCCAGAAGTGCTTTAGCCATGATATAGATATATTACAAATAGATATTAGAAATAATATAGATATGTGAGTATATTACAGAAATGGGTCTATTATGGTATGTTATAATGTACACGGTATGAAGTATGTTATGAATATGCTATATCTATAAGTATGTACAGGCTGTAGTGAGTACAAGCTATGAACAGGATATAAATATAAAAAAACTATACAGAAATATGAGATATACAGAAATGTGAACTATGCAGGTTATAAACAGTTGTAGATTTAAAAAATTATCATACACTAACATAATTATCCCCATTAGGACTGAACAATCAGTTTAAAATATTGATTTGAAACTAAGCTTTTAACAAACCATCACATTGTGCTGTAATGTCATCACAGCACAAGACCTGTGCAGTGATGTTATCGGTGGATTTCCTGATTGTGTGGCCAATCCATCATCACTTTCTTTCAGAACTGGTATTGCTATTGGTTCCTGGTTTGTTCTTGACTACTTTTTTTTTTCTTTTTTCTTTTTTTTTCTTTTTTCTTTCTTTTTTTTTTTTTTTAAATCTTCCCTGGCCACTGGATATAGAGGATTTGCTGCAAAAAGATGTTGATGAATGTCTATAACATACAGAGCGCTGTCTTTGTCCTGCTCCATGTTTATGTAAAACATGGAGCAGGACTTACAAACAGATTTTAAGAGAATGCTAACTGCCCTAACAGTACTGACCTTATGAAAGCATACGAGAGAAGAAAATTAAGAAAATATACAAACAGGGTTCCATTGCACTAAGAATCATGAAACTCTCATTCCTTGTGTGAGGTGATATGGCATTATTAAAGAAAAGTCTCCCATATCCTATTTAATAAATAAATAAAAAAATAAAAACAACTCCCACTATGATTTGTGCATAAATGATTCTTCAGTTTGTCTAACATGGCCTCCTTCACTCAGTTCAATTCTATTTTATTCATATAGGGAAATACAGTGGGATGCAAAAGTTTGGGCAACCTTGTTAATAGTCATTATATTCCTGTATAAATCATTGGTTGTTAAAATAAAAAATGTCAGTTAAATATATCATATGGGAGACACACAGTGATATTTAAGAAGTGAAATGAAGTTTATTGGATTTACAGAAAGTGTGCAATAGTTGTTTAAACAAAATCAGGCAGGTGCATAAATTTGGGCACCACAAAAAAGGACATGAAATCAACATTTTGTGGATCTGCCTTTTGCAGAAATTACAGCCTCTAAATGCTTCCTGTAGGTTCCAATGAGAGTCTGGATTGTGGTTGAAGGTAATTTGGACCATTCCCCTTTATAAAACATCTCTAGTTCATTCAGGTTTGATGGCTTCCAAGCATGGACAGCTCTCTTTAACTCGCACCCAAGATTTTCAGTAATTTTCAGGTCTGGGGACAGAGATGGCCATTCCAGAACGTTGTACCTGTGCAACGGGTGAAGTGTCTCGCCTAAGGACACAACGGCCGAGACTGTCCAAGCCGGGGCTCGAACCGGTAACCTTCCGATTACAAGGCGAACTCCCAACTCTTGAGCCACGAAATCAAATCCTTCAGAAGCTGCATTTGTAGGCTGACTGCGTTACAGCGACTCGACTAAGGCTGTCCAAATTCAAAGAATCCTCCAACTGCGGCCGGCAAATGTCCTTCATTTCCAGATTTGAAGGATGGGTCGGGTGTATCCTTCGCTGCCCAACCTATCCCAGGATTCATAGCGTGGCCCAGCCAATTCCAGTTTCCAACAATGGCAGCAGCTTCTTAGTTTTAATATTACCTTTATTACTCCTTCTGAAGCTCAATAAGGATAAAACTGAAATCCTCCTTATTGGCACCAAATCCAACCTTTTGAAGGCAAACCACTTCTGACTCACTATCGATAACTCCAGTTTTCCCTTCTCCTCAGGTTAAGAGCCTTGGTGTCATCCTAGACTGTTCACTTTCCTATAAATCTCACATCAATAATCTCACCTGTTCTGCCTATTTCCATCTACGCAACACTAACAGATTTCGTCCTTCTCTTGTCACCCAGTCTACATCCATTCTTGCCCAGTCTTGTTACCTCCCGACTACTACAACTCTCTCTTGCATGGTCTCCCCCAAAAATCCCTCCATAAGATTCAACTGGTTCAGAACTCTGCTGCTCACATTATCACCAGAACTGCCTCCTACCAGCACATCACCCCTGTTCTTCAGGAACTTCACTGGCTCCCTGTGAAATTCTGGATAGTTTTCAAACTTCTTGTGCTCATCTTCAAGGCCATTCATAACCTCGCACCTCCTTACCTTTCTGACCTGTTAACCACTACCTTTTCTGTCCGCTCACTTCAATCTTCTTCTTCTATCCAGCTTTCTGTGCCTTCCTTCCGCCTCACCAGGATGGGAAGCAGAGCTTTTAGCTGTTCTGCTCCCAGGCTGTGGAACTCTATACCCCCAGGTATAAGAAAGATTGGCTCTCTCACCCAGTTTAAATCTCAATGAGCCTAATCAGGGCCACCTGATCCAGCCATAAATGTATGCTTTATCAAAAAGGAAATTTTTAAGCCTAATCTTTTTTTTTTTTTTAAAAAGAGTGTCTGTTTTCCGAATCCAAACTGGCAGCTTTTTCCACAGAAGAGGGACCTGAAAGCTGAAGGCTCTACCTCCCATTCTCCCCAACTTTAAGGCAATGAATGGTTAATCTAAACAATAAATAAATCCTGAAGTGAGTGTCCTGTAAAGTTTTTGAATAATTTTAAGCAAACTTTTAAATGTTTTGTGCACTTTGATAACAAAATTTAAGAGATACCACTTTGTGCTTTTGTTTGATTATATATCGTCTTTATTTTCTCATCGTAGCTGATCTGTCTAAGCCATATGCTTACCATGTAGAGACCTTCTAATGGTTGTAATTTCTCAAATGTATGTTTTTTGATTTAGATTTAAGATTTCCACAACATGACTGTAAGGACGAGGATGGGCTCACAACTCAGCAGGTCTGTAACCAGGAGAAGAACTCCAGTCTACACCAGGAGGATCCTTCACAGATTAAAGAGGAACAAGAGGAACTCTGTACCAGTGAAGTAGAAAAACGGTTGTTCTAAAGCAGGAGACTGAAACTTTTCCTGCTCGTGAAGAAAATGATCATAGTGAACCAGAACCAAGCAGTGACCAGCTCCATTCTCACAAATCTCCTGACACAGATCAGGATGAAGTCAAGGGTGGTAACTCGCACAGAAATGAGTGGGAGCAAATCGTATCAGGCCCGAGTGTTCAAAATTCCGACACCGCACATTTATGTAGCACCTGTGGGAAAAGGGGTTTTTTTTTTTTTTTGTTTTTTGTTTTTTGTTTTTTTGGAAGTCAAGCTTGACTAGACACATGCAAATTCACACCGGTGAGAAACCACATTCCTGTAGCACCTGTGGGAAAAGGTTTAATCATAAAAGCCATTTGAAAATACACATGGAATTCCATGCAAATGAAAAACGATATTCCTGTAGCACTTGTGGGAAAAGATTTTATATAAAATCAAATTTGAGAAGCCACATGCGAATTCACACAGTTGAGAAGCCATATTCTTGTACCACTTGTGGGAAAAGATTTAGGTGGACGTCAGATTTGACTAGACACATGCAAATTCACACAGGTGAGAAGCCACATTCTTGTAGCACCTCTAGAAAAGATTCAGGTAAAGGGAAACTTGAAATAACACATGCCAGTTCACAAAAGTGAAAAACCACACTGTTTCAGCACCTGTGTGAAACATTTTAGTTCTCCAGTACAGTTGAAAATGCAATTAGGAAAAGATGCTACATGCTAAGTTTCATTCTTAGAAAATGGTGGTGGTAGAACACATAAACAGTGTTTGGGTCATTGAAAACTGAAAATTTAAAAAGGCTTTCGGAAGCTCAGTTTCTGTTTTGACACATGGACAAGACAAACTTTTTGTCTTGTCCACCATAAAATGTGTGCACCTTTATCACCTTTTTCTGACATCATTGTTTTATAGTTTATAGGCTTTGTCTTTGCTGAAGTTTCTTCATTTTCTTTGGCATGGCCTCGACAGTGCTTGAGATATTTTTAGTGTCTTGATGTAAAAATAACTATTTCTCCAAAACGCACTTGGAAATATCAGTTTAAAAAAACTACCCATGTAGTAGTTGGATTGACATTATGGCAAGTGCTTTTCAGATGGAAAGGGAATATTTTAGGGAATGACAATGTTGACAAGTTGATCTGTTCTCAAATTGTCTGTGATCCATATTTTAAGCTCATTTATTATTTATATTTATAACATAACTTATGGACTAATGTGTCATTTTAACAGTGTGTTCCATTTTGACATTAAACAAATCCAGTTTAAGATTGTAGATAATTCAGTTTAAAGATAAAATATTGATAATTATATAATAAAGGAGGAGGAGCTGGTGACTCATCTCCCATAAAGGAGCTCAGAAGTTCCCCAGGAGTCTTCATCTTTATTTATCTTTGTTTGCTTTTGGCCTCCATGTGCTTATGTCAAACATACTAGAGAGCTTTTTTATTTTATTTTATCTTGTATGTTCAATAAAAACTGTTGGCATCAAACTTTACATCTCCTGTAAATTTTGTGTTTTGGTTTAAATTGTGTTCCAAAACCCTGAATCAACATCTTTCCAGCCTTTAGAAATTCTGAAAAGCCTTTAAAACATGCGACTGCACAATCCTGCTGCTCTTTGAAAAACTAACAGTACTTCCAAATGAGCTGTTAAACAGGGCTTTGTGTGATCTGCCTTTTGGTGAAGCATTCTCGTCCTCACTTTCCAGGGCCCTATTTCAGGAAGCCGGTTTAGAAAACTCAGTGAAAAACGATACTCAGGGTTGAGTAACCCCGAACTGTCCAACTCGGAATATTCGGTTTCAGAAAGGCTGATAACAATCAGTTCAATCAACGCGGAGTTGCTTTAACCCCAAGTTAAGCGCGCGCACGAGGATACATAAAGCCCTGATTAGTGGAGCACAGATTAAGCGAGTCACCATGGAGACGGAGGGAAAGAAGGCGCGGTCAATGTATTTTACAGCGCTTGAGGCCGAAATTCTGATGGCAGCATATGCCGATAACATGCAAATTTTGCGGGAAAAAAGTAACACAGCCTCAGCTGCGAAACAAAGGGAGCATGCATGGCAAAACAAAGCCGACAGAGTCAATGCGTGAGTGTTAATTTAAACATTGATCTAGGGATTTCCACCCATTTAACACGTTATTTTATTATATTTTATTTTATTTTATTTTTTATACATTTTATTTTGTGATGTGAGCGCAGGTGCAACCCAACAGGCCCCAAACGTTCCTGGCAGCAAGTAAAAATGAAATATAAAAATATAGTCCAAACAGGTAAGGTGTAATTGTATTATGAGCCATAGTGCTTGGTCTGTTTGTCCCATGTAAATCAATTGCAGTTAGAGGCTACATTAATTTTCTTTCTGTAAGCACTTATTGAAATTATCTGAGCACATTACAAGTACATATTTGCTTACTCTGTATGCTCAAATGTGACCCCGTTATAGCCAACAGAAAAAAAGCGGAGGCCTGAAAAACAGGTGGGGGACCTCCACCACCACCACTCACAGAGGCTGAGCAGTTGGCTTCCACATTTGTGATAATGTTGGCAGCATCACATATGATCTTCACAGTGCAGAGAACACAAATTAGCATCCATTACTATAATGAAATAATTTGTTAGTTTGAAATGCTACAGGGAACTATGTACCTGTACATTAATGCTGTGGAAAGACTTCCTGTTCATAGTCTCCTTCATTTACTGAAGGAGCAATGATTGGAATGTGAGTGCCATCTATACAGCCAATCACGCCTGGGAACCGTGAGAATAAATGTAAAATTTAAGTAGTAGTTCAAGTATCACCACATCATGAATTAAGTTTTGGTCATCCTGATACCTGCAATTTTGTGGCATCCCTCTTTGATAAATCTTGTGGGTCTATGACCGGGGAACACCACAGACGAGTACAGGAGACGTTTCAGTGCAACTGTAACATTCCTGACTGCCCGACAGACGGTAGCCTTGGAAACGTGCTCAGTGTCACCAATATTATACAGAAAGCTCCCGTTTGCAAAAAACCGAAGTGCAATACAAATATGTACAGAACTGAGAGGATGTCCGCGATGTGTCACATGAGCAATATTAGGCCTGAGGATGTTATTCAAATGAATTATAGATTGTGCTGAAAAACTGTAACGTTCACACAGAAAATCATCAGGAAATGATAAAATGCGCGCAATCACTCTCTCCCGGCAGAGAGCTCTGCAGAGAATTTGGGCTTCAACATCTACTGGCTCTTCAAGGAAGGGGCAGGCCATGTCTGACACTTCCTACAGTCAGGTTTCCGACAAAGAGGCGGAGAGAGTCGGGGTTAGTAGAAGTAAACCTGCTAGGGGGCAGGTTAGCTTCACGGAGTGTGTCATCATAGTAACTCACTCAGGATTAATCTAAACTCACTTTGTGAAACTGAAAACCCAGAGTTTTCGTTAACTCACGGTATGCTTACTCAGAGTTTGCACTAAACCGGCTTCCTGAAATAGGGCCCAGGTCCTCAACCGTACTCCATCAATGTCTTCTGAAGTTGTTTCAGAACAAAAGTGGAGCACATAATAGCAAACACTGAACACACAACTCCCCTGTCTGCTAAGAGCATGTCTTCCTTTTTTATACCACCATCAGTGACATGAAAAAAGATTAAAACAAATCTGCGATGGTATTTTCAGATCAAGTTAGCCAATTAGTCATCAGAGTGGACTTAATGCAGTCCACAATTCCTTAGGAGGTACCCAACATGAATTTAAACCAGCATGCAATTTAATTAAATAACACACCCCTCCCTCTCGGAGCTTCAGTAACACAAATTTGCATCAAAATCTTGATTAAATCAAAATTCAAGAATCGTCTTAACTGTCTGAGTTAGGTTCAGTCTTCACAGTCACTGGAAGCTCTAATCTTACCGACGTACAGGTTCCAGACCACAACTGAGGCAGCAAATAGTGATGGGTCGGTCGCGAACAAAATGGCTCCTAGAGCCGGATCTTTGAAGTGAACGATGCGAGCCGGTACAGAGAAAGGTACAGTAAAGAAAATGAGTGACACCAAGAAAAGAAGCAAAGTCTGGAGCCATTTCAATCTTTTTGTCAAAACAAAGGCAGAGTGTAGAGTCTACAAGAAAAGGATATCATATAGAGCCGGCTCCACAAACAACATGCACAGGCACCTAAGAACTGTCCACCCATCAGTGCAATGGGAAGATAAAACGCAGTCAGTTGAGTGTGATATTATTATTTCTAAATGCCAACCTTTCTCTTAATTAAAGATCTGGGCGTTCTTTTTTTCACCCTTTTTTCCATATTTTAGTTTATATTTTACTGTGTTGTGGTTTGCAGTGTTTTGTGTTGTTTCACTTTAAATTTGTTTAAAAGGAAAAAGCTGAAAATTTAAGTAGTTAAAAGTTGAAATGTATGAAATGTAAATAGTTGGTTTTTGTATTTTATAATTTATTTATTTCATTTTTTGTGGAGTGAATAAATAAAAGAATATTTACAGTGGCCCCTAGAGACAAAGCACGTACAAACTCCAAAACACAACAGAAGTGCTCCAGAATGCTAAGGGCCGTGTTGAGCTTTTGTTACCTAGTGGCTACACAAGCCAGCAAGTACCAACAATCGGATTGGGTGTGTGGTAGTAACAGGTAAATGAAGTTTGTTTGTTTGTTTTTTCAATTATTTGAAAAAATAGATATATATATATAGTTTTTTAAAAACAAAAACAATAGACATATGCATTCGATTAGTGTAATTTAAGTGATCTAGGTAGCTCTGTATCAGAAGTTCAGTTAACGCTAGAAATGTGCTTTGGAATTTCTAAGTGCTTTGGAGTTTGTACGCGTTTCGTCTCTAGGGTTCCCCATAAGTATTTATATATAAACATACATAAAGAAAACCACGTTTTTTACATTACTATTTCCTTTTGTGCATAATTTTATATTGTTGTTGATAATTAATTAAAGCAACAAATCAACCTGAAGAGCCGGTTCGGAGCCGAAAGAGCCGGCTCTTTTTAGTGAGCCGAGTCGAAAGAGCCGGTTCTCTAAAAAGAGCCGGAAATCCCATCACTAGCAGCAAATCCAAAAGTGCTTTTCTCCACAGAACCAAACTAGGCCGGTCCTGAAAAGAAGTAACTAACAGGTGTTATACTAATTCATAATGTTTATCATTTTATTACACCATGCAGGCTGCACTTCATTTACCTCAGTGGCAATATAGTGAATTAGACATGTGTAATTAATCTCGTTTGACGTATAGATAGGTGGTCTTGTTATGTATTTAACCCATGTAGAAATTCTCTGCCCACTCACAATTTGAAAATTGTGAAAATTTGTTTATGCTTTATTTTTATTTATTCCTTCTATTGTCTAATATAACTTTGACCCGTGTCCACCAGGGGTGGTGAGTGACCTGGATGGACCCAGATAGCACTTTAGCTCAGTCCTACCACTAGTTGATACTAACTTACTTATATTTTTTCTCAAGTGAATTTAGTAATTCATGTAGCAAAAGTCCCTGTCCTTGAGATCGTCACTGTCTCCTCTGGCAGAGCTTCGACACCATTCAGAGGGAGACTGGGAACATTGAGTCTAAATGGACCATGTTCAGCACCTTCATTGCTTTTTTTTTTTTTTTTTTTTTTTTTTTTTGCCTGTCCCGTTTGGCTCTTTTGCCATCAGAATTATTGTCTAAAGGCAAAGAAAGATGCCCACGGATTTACTTTACCAAATTGACCATCCCAGCCTTGCCATAATGGTCCATTTGATTCACCTTTTATTGTTTATTTTATTTTCACTTGCTGAATACGGGACAGAGGGAAGAGAAACAGCTGAGAAGAGGGACGGGGGAGAAGGGCAAAAAACAAAAACCAACAGAATGGGCAGCAAAAAAAAAAAGAAAAAAAGAAAAATGCATATATCGATCACCTGTTGAGAAAGAAAAAAGAAAACAAGCAGAAGAGAACAAGTGTAATAGAATAAACAACATCACAATGATCTATGGGAATATGACAGTAAATACTAAATATTAAACATTATTGTGCAGCACATAAGATCAACAGAACACAGTGTGCTTTGAGGTAGGAGCCAAAAAGGGTGTAGTTTGTGGGTGTGATCACCCGTGTGTACACCTGTGAGCATGGACGCACTTGTTTTTAAAAGGTTCCTTCATGTAATGATCTGCTAGAGGGTGTGGGGGGGCCACAGCCCCGTCCTCCAGGGCATGAAGCAGGTATGGAGGCGATCAAAACTCCAGACATCCAGAGGCCCTCAGAACACAAGAGACCAAGGAAGACCAACAGAGGGGCAGCCGCGCCACTGTCCCAGAAAGAGCTGAGGAGAGTCCCAGATGAGGGCTCACTCAGCAGCCGCGGAGCAGAAGCCAGGGGGAGTTGCAGTGACGCGCCCGTGAGCTCCGCCGGCAGCCATCTGTGCCTGAGTGACCGAGCCCCAGGCCGAGAGGCCGGTGGCACCCCACCTCCGAAGTGGCCCGAGCGAGCCCCAGGCTCCAGGCCCCGATAAGCGGCCGCCAAGGAGTGAGCCGGTGTGTACCTGGACGCCCACCCCCGGACACAAAGAACCACCAACGCACCGATGTCTGAGGGAGTCCGCCACTGGCAGGGGAAGTGGGGGTGGGGGGAGATAGGCCTCCAAACCTTGGAGGGCCTAAGATGTCCCCAGAGAGGTGGCGTCTGATACCCAACCTGACATATAGACACAGACATACAGGCACACACAGACACAAACATCCATTCCCACCCTCATGCTCTCATATGCACTTACTCCACACTCAACCAACGTGGAGACAGACATAAAGAGACGCTGTACACACGATCACACTCCCCAAGCATACTCTACGAACCGGGTCTAGGTACCCTTGCCCCTGGAGGGGGGAACTGCACCCAGACCCAGGTGGTGTTACCCTTTTCCCTGCGGTGGGGAGAGGCAGACCGCACCTTCATTGCTGAGGCTGCACCACTGAGCTGGGGTCCGTGTCGTGGTGGTAAACCCCTGTTGTGACTGTGGTTTTACATCTCCTATAAATACTACAAGATTTTTATTCTATTGTATATAGTATTTTATTTTATTCTAGTCTATTGTGTACAGTACCTTATTCTTATTCTTATTCTTAACATCTTATCCTATTCCAGTGTTTTCTAATTTTTGCTGTGTAACTTTCTGCTGTAACAAAAGAAATTTCCCACATGTGGGACTCGTAAAGGTTATCTTATCTGATGTTATCTCTTATCTTATCACCCAGGACTGACCTGATGTATTAAATGCACTGAAAAAGTAAAAAAAAAACAAAAAAAAAACATGACCCTCACAGTGCTCACCAGCTGGCCCAGATGGGCGTAGGCACGATTGAGCAGTTATATCATGGCGTCCTCAGCCTCGAGGTGGGGCTGGTAACAAACTGAAGGAGATCCTGATGTGGCCTAACTATAGGGCGGAGCTGGTTGAGGATGAGTCTTTCCAGGCTCTAAATGTATGTAGTTTATTTATATTAATGTATTTGTATATTGTTATTTCACTTCCACTTCATGGACCGTACCAGAGAAATCGGGAGACCCTCGTTTATTAAAAAGATTTTATATAATTATTTTTAGAGTGACTATAATCAATGAAGGGATTATTCTTTGTTCTGTAAAATGATTAATGCTGAATCAAACTAAAGGGTTTTACAATAAATTAAACTTAAATCAAAGTATTTTCTTCTTTCTTTATTCCAGGATATCACTAATAATCTCATGGCAAAATTGCAGTTTTCTGCAAAGTACCAGACTTTATGTTGGACTGGACTGACCTGATGAGGGCAGTATTACGCCCTTGATACCTATAAAAGAGCAATAAAAGAAGAATAGCGGCAATGTCGCCATTGAGAGATCCCGAGTTAAGTTTGAAGACGTTGGTTTGGCGGTATCGGTTGTTGTTGCAATAATGTCTTCAGTTCAGCATCTGAGAGAGTTCATCAAGGAGAGATTAAATGCTGCTACAGAAGAAATCTTCTCAGAGTTTGAAAAAACGATCGTCCGGTATGAGGAGGAGATCCGTCAGCTAAGACTGCTTAATATCAGACCCGGGATAAAGTCACACAATACAGGTGTGTAAATTTGTGGAGGCGTGGGGGGTTGCGGGATTGTGTGATTTACTTGGGCATGATCTAAATGCTTTGCATAAATGCATTGATCTAAACTAGTAATACACCCCAGTAAAGTGTATGCAGCTATATCTGTGCAGTGTTGAGAAGGTTACTCTTAAAATGTTTTCTACTACAGATTACAAATAAATGGCCCAAATGTAGTTTGAAATGTATTTTGTTAAGTTACTCAATGTGAATAATGTATTCTGAATACTTTGGTTTGGATTACTTGATATATTTTCCATTCTTTTTACAACTACATGAATGCACTATTGTCATGTGAATTATTGCTATTACTGAAGGCTACTAGCCACCTGTTACGCTCCTGTTTAGCCCCTAATCTCCTCAGTATGTTCAGCTGGTGCTAATTGGCCCCACCTAGTCTGGTGTTGATAAAAGCATACCTGAGGCAGGCTTTCAGGAAGCTCACTAGTCTTTGCCTTGGTAGCCATTTTAGCCAACCTGCTATGCCAATTTGAGATAAAACCTCTATCTCACTAACACTCTGGTATTCATCTCCTTTTTACTGTTGCGGCTTTTGAGCCGGTTTTCTGAGAGTCCATCCTACCTGACGAATCATCGTACCCATTGTTTCTGCGCATGCGCACAATACGAAATTAAGTTGCGAGCCGTCTTACCTTTGTGAAAATCAGCTAGAAAAATACTCTGACTGATAAAATTCAGTGCCAAACCATCCTGCCTTTGTGAATGTGACCTACAAGCATACTTTAACAGCTAAATTAAGTGGCAAATCGTCTTACCTTTGTTAATCTGAGCTAGAAACATACTCTGACTGGTAAAATCAAGTGCCACACCATGATACCTTTGTGACTGTGACCTACAACCATACTTTAATGTGTAAAATGTAGTGGCAAACCATCCTGGGCTTATGAATATGAGCTACAAGTATACTCTGATGGGCAAAGTTAAGTGGCAAACCGTCATACCTACTTAAATTTGTGGTGAAATTACTCTGTGAAAGCAGAAATGTGCACAAACTACTTGCAGTAGGACGTTTTGCCAAAGTAGGATGGTTTGTCAGAACACCGTAATGTCGTATAGAAAAAATATTCCCACCAAGCACACTCACCAATATTTTGTTTTCGAACTCCATTGCAGTTATTTCACACATTAAATCTTTGATAGAAAATAATAAAACAAAAGTAAACTGCAATAAATTACAGGTAGCAGTAAAACTAATAACTCTTTTATGCTACGTCCACACCAACATGGGTATTTTTCTATGCATTTGGTCCTTTCGTCCGCACGTAAACAGCGTTTCGAATCACCAAAAAGGTTGGAGAAAACTCAGTTTTTGCATTTACCTGTGGTCGACGAATACAGAGTTCATCGCACAATGTCAGAGATGTGTGCCTTTCACATCACGCTGTGCGCCATGTTATTGTTTACATGAGATTAATTTCTGCAATGGCAGATTCAAAATACTGTTAATCTTACTATCTGCAGTTTTTACACACTTGCATATACACAAGCAGCTATTGTCCCTCCATTTAGAAAGGTGGAGGTGTCATGGTGTAATTATTTTACGTGTAGTTTTTCTTTTCCCCTGTGTAATAATAGTCAACATTGCTATCAAAAAGTGGGTTCAAAAACATAAACAACTGTGGGATACTGTTTGTGCATGATTTGGACAGCCTAGCGCATCCTCCCGATGCAGGGGAAACAAATTCTGTTGGGGGTACCTACTGTAGGAGCCATATGAGTTGTTCCTTTTTTGACTAAGTGGGTTGGTTTAAATGGACTCACTGTATTGGTGCACGGGTGTGGGGCGTGTCTCATGGGCAGTGTTGGGAAGGTTACTTTTAAAATGTATTCCGTTACAGAATACAGAATACATGCCCCAAAATGTATTCTGTAACGTATTCCGTTACAGAATAAATCACATTGCTGTGTGATTTATTACTATTACTGAAGGTCCGCGACTCCGAACTGTAGTAAAGGGACCTCTGACTAATACGGCGGGGTCCCTGTCGGCTCGTAGCCGAAAAATAGCTTTACTTTGTTGTGTGGGTCAATTTTTCTTGCGAGAGACAGAGAGAGGCGTTGAAAGACTGCTCCAACGGAACTTATTGTTTTCGGAGGAAAACACGAACACGGTGTACAGTCGAGTCTTAATAGCTTACTTACAACTGGGCTCGTCAGGCACTCTTCTTGGCTGCAGTGGTTATTATTATATTTACATGTTTCCAGCTCCCGTTTTTCCTCGACGACAACTCGTACCTTTCCACTCGCCTTTTTCTCCCTCCTCGCGCTCACAGACACATAACGTGTATGGCAGTGCATTCTCCCTGCAACACGTACTATACTGCCCATGATGCTGCATTCTTTAGAGCTATGCTTGTAGCATTCTGCCTGTTAGCTTAACACAACAACAACAACGAAAAGGCGCTCTCTCACCCAGGAAACACACAGTCACAGAAAGAGAGAGCGTCGCCCTGTAACCATGGCAACCGTAACGCTGCCGCCTGGAACGAAAGAACGTAGCTGTCAAACAAAACCCAAACAGTCCTGACCCGCGACAAAATGAAACAGGAAAGTACCGCAGTGTAATCCATTTATTTCAACAAAGTAACTGTATTCTGAATACCACCTTTTTAAACGGTAACTGTAACGGAATACAGTTACTCATATTTTGTATTCTAAATACGTAACGGCGGTACATGTATTCCGTTACTCCCCAACACTGCTCATGGGTGTGGTAGATGATAAATGTGGTTGCACTCACCTGTTCACAGCACCTGATGTTGATGAGCAGAAAGGTAGGGTGAGCATGAGGCAAAACTTTCTGTTGATCGCAGCTTGAGCGCAGCTTGAATGATCTTGATGTATTTTAACTGGAACTGAATGGTTTTTGTATATTTGTGCACTAATTGATGCCATGAACCAGGTTGTAATTTGACATAGTAGTTAGTGCAGTTATTGGAGAGTTGCAGTTATTTGTTTGTGCAGTCTGTGCATTTGTTTAATAGTTAATCCCATGTGCTGATTTATATATTGGACAGTTGCATGTGGAATAAAAGGAGCAAATGGTACAGAAGTGTATTTTATGCGTTTATTGTTGCGCGTCATCTGTGTCCTCATGTTTAGCCTGCCGCGGCCATAGGTTGGAGGAGCCGCAATACCTACCTTGGCACATGTGCAGGTGAAGCCAAAGGCACGCTATGCTTCATCATATTTTCTAGTCTTTGGCTTTGAAGGAAGTTGGTTTGGAAACATATTCGGCGATGCTTCAACCTCTGCTTTGTGTTTTGTGTGGGAGCCCAGTCAAAAAAACCTGTCCGTTATTCTAGCAGTGTCCAAGCATTCTTTTCCTTTTTTTTTTTTTTTTTTTTCCTTTTAACATTCCCCCTGCAATGGCTCTGCGCCCCCCACTTTGGGAACCCCTGTAGTAGGCTAACGTTGTGCAATGTGACGAAATATATCTGATGATGAAATTAAAACATCTATCGTTTTGAATTTCAATTCAATTCAATTTTATTTATATAGCGCCAAATCACAACATAAGTCGCCTCAAGGCGCTTCATAGATACAGAGAAAAAACCCAACAATCATATGACCCCCCTATGAGCAAGCACTTTGGCAACAGTGGGAAGGAAAAACTCCCTTTTAACAGGAAGAAACCTCCGGCAGAACCAGGCTCAGGGAGGGGCGGCCATCTGCTGCGACCGGTTGGGGTGAGAGAAGGAAGACAGGATAAAAGACATGCTGTGGAAGAGAGACAGAGGTTAATAAGATAAGATAAGATAACCTTTATTAGTCCCACACGTGGGAAATTTGTTTTGTCACAGCAGGAAGTGGACAGTGCAAAAGTTATGAGGCAAAAATTAGAATACAATAAGAATAAATACAGTACACAACTGTACAGAATAGAATAAAATAAAATACTATATACAGTAGAATAAAATAAATATACAATAAGATAAAAATAGAATACAAATACAAATACTATATACAACTGAGTAAAAATACAACGATGACAGAAAGGATTATTGCACTTAGTATTATTGCATATGTATGGATGTGTGTGCTTGATCAGTTAAAGTCTTTGTTGTGGAGTCTGACAGCAGTGGGGAGGAAAGACCTGCGAAATCTCTCCGTCCCACACCGTGGGTGCCGCAGTCTCCCACTGAAGGAGCTGCTCAGTGCTGTCACAGTCTGCTGCATGGGGTGGGAGATGTTGTCCATCAGGGATGACAGCTTAGCCGCCGTTCTCCTGTCACTCACCACCTCCACTGGGTCCAGAGGGCATCCTAGAACAGAGCTGGCCCTTCGGATCACCCTGTTCAGTCTCTTCCTGTCCCCAGCAGAGATGCTGCCGCCCCAGCAGACCACACCATAAAAGATAGCAGAAGCCACCACAGAGTCATAGAAGGTCTTCAGGAGTGGGCCCTCCACTCCAAACGACCTGAGTCTCCGCAGCAGGTACAGCCTGCTCTGCCCTTTCCTGTAGAGGGCGTCTGAGTTATGAGTCCAGTCCAGTCTATTGTTCAGATGAACACCAAGGTACCTGTAGCTGTCCACAGCCTCAATGTCCATACCTTGGATGTTCAGTGGTTGCAGTGGAGAATGCTTGTGCCTGCGGAAGTCTACCACCAGCTCCTTGGTTTTACTGGCGTTGATCTGGAGGTAGTTCTGCTGGCACCAGTCCACAAAGTCTTGGGTCAGACCTCTGTACTCCTTGTCGTCCCCATCAGTGATGAGGCCGACTATTGCAGAGTCATCAGAGAACTTCTGCAGGAAGCACTGGGTGGAATTGTGGGAGAAGTCTGCAGTGTAGATGGTGAAGAGGAACGGAGCCAGAACCGTTCCCTGTGGGGCCCCCGTACTGCAGACGACCCTGTCCGACACACAGCCCTGAGTCCTCACATACTGTGGTCGGTCGGTGAGGTAGTCCAGGATCCAGGTAGTGAGGTGATGGTCCACTCCAGAGTTCACCAGCTTGTCCTTTAGAACCGAGGGAAGAATGGTGTTGAAGGCACTGGAGAAATCAAAGAACATGATTCTCACAGTGCTTCCAGCGGTCTCCAGGTGAGCGAGGGAACGATGTAGGAGGTGAATGACGGCATCATCCGCTCCAATGCCAGGCTGGTAGGCAAACTGAAGTGGGTCCAGTGACGAGCTTATTAGGCGCCGAAGCTGAGCCAGGACCAACCGCTCCAGGGTCTTCATCAGGTGGGATGTCAGAGCCACCGGCCTGTAGCTGTTGAGGTCCTTGGGGCGTGAAGTCTTTGGCACTGGTACAACACAGGAGGTTTTCCAGAGCTGTGGGACTCTTCCCAACCTCAGGCTCAGGTTGAAGAGGTGCTCCATCACCCCACACAGTTGGTCCGCGCAGGACCTGACGACCCTCGAGCTGATGCCATCTGGACCCGCTGCCTTCTTGCCATTAATCCTCCTCAGTTCCCTCCTAACCTGGGTGGTTGAGAGAGACAGGCTGGAGCCTTGTGTTGAGTGTGTATTGGATGCTGTTGTTGGGGGTGGGGGGGAGTGAGCAGGGTGAATAGAGGAGGTGTGAAGTGTCTGAGGTGGAACAGCAGCAGTGGGGGTGGGTGAGTCTGCAGCCGATGTTGCAGACTGCCTCATGGCTGAGTCAAATCTGTTGAAGAAATGATTCAGTTCATTTGCCCACCTCACATCCCTCCCAGGCAGAGAGTTCTGCTGTTTGTGGCCTGAGATGGTTCTGAGGCCTCTCCAGACTTCACCAACGTTGTTTTGTTGAAGCTGGTTCTCAATCTTCTGCCTGTAGCTCTCCTTCCCATTCCTTATCAGTCCCCTCAGCTCTCTCTGCACCCTTTTCAACTCCTCTTTGTCTCTGGATTTGAAGGCCCTCCTCTTCTGCTTGAGGACGGTTTTAATTTCTGGGGTAATCCAAGGTTTGTTGTTGGAGAAACACCGTACAGTCCTGGTAGGTACAGTGTTATCCACACAGAAGTTTATATAGTCAGTAATGCATGTAGTAAGGCTGTCGATGTCCTCACCGTGGTCATCACAAATCACCTCCCACACAGTCGACTCAAAACAATCCTTAAGAGCCTCCTCGCTCTCCTCTGACCATCTCTGTACTGTGCGGGTGGCTGGTGGCTCCCTGCGCACTAAGGGCTCATACACAGGGACAAGGTGCACCAGGTTGTGATCAGATCTGCCCAGGGGAGGGAGAGGTGATGAACTGTATGCCTCTTCTGCATTGGCATACAGTAAGTCCAGTGTTTTATTGTCTCTGGTTGGGCAGGTCACATACTGGGTGAAGGTGGGCAGTGTGGAGTCCAGTGAGGCATGATTGAAGTCCCCTGATATTATGAGAAGGGCTCTCGGAGATTGTGTTTGCAGTCTGCTGACCACAGAGTGGAGAGAGTCACAGGCTGCATCCGCGTTGGCCGAGGGGGGGACATACGCTGTTATCGCGATAACATGCGAGAATAACAGATATGATTCAATGCAGAGAGGTCTGTTAATACATAGTGAGTGAGAAAGGTGACTGGAAAGGAAAAACTCAATGCATCATGGGAATCCCCCGGCAGCCTATGTCTATTGCAGCATAACTAAGGGAGGATTCAGGGTCACCTGGTCCAGCCCTAACTATATGCTTTAGCATAAAGGAAAGTTTTAAGCCTAATCTTAAAAGTAGAGATAGTGTCTGTCTCCCGAATCCAAACTGGAAGCTGGTTCCACAGAAGAGGGGCCTGAAAACTGAAGGCTCTCCCTCCCATTCTACTTTTAAATACTCTAGGAACAACAAGTAGGCCTGCAGAGCAAGAGCGAAGTGCTCTAATAGGGCGATATGGTACTACAAGGTCATTGAGATAAGATGGGGCCTGATTATTTAAGACCTTGTATGTGAGGAGCAGGATTTTGAATTCAATTCTGGATTTAACAGGAAGCCAATGAAGGGAAGCCAAAACAGGAGAAATATGCTCTCTCTTTCTAGTCGCTGTCAGTACTCTTGCTGCAGCATTTTGGATTAGCTGAAGGCTTTTCAGTGAGTTTTTTGGACATCCTGATAATAATGAATTACAGTCGTCCAGCCTGGAAGTAATAAATGCATGAACTAGTTTTTCAGCGTCACTCTGAGACAGGATATTTCTAATTTTAGAGATGTTGCGCAAATGGAAGAACGCAGTCTTACATATTTGTTTAATATGTGCATTGAAGGACATGTCCTGGTCAAAAATGACTCCAAGGTTCCTCAGAGCGTTACTGGAGGCCAAGGTAATGCCATCCAGAGTAAGAATCTGCTTAGATACCATATTTCTAGGCTTTTCAGGGCTGAGTACAATAACCTCAGTTTTATCTGAATTAAGAAGCAGAAAGTTAGCGGCCATCCAGGTCTTTATGTCTTTAAGACATTCCTGCAGTTTAACTAATTGGTGTGTGTTATCTGGCTTCATGGACAGATAGAGCTGGGTGTCATCTGCATAGCAGTGAAAATGTATGCTATGTCTTCTAATGATACTGCCTAAGGGAAGCATGTATAATGTAAACAGAATTGGTCCTAGCACTGAACCCTGTGGAACTCCATAATTAACCTCAGTGTGTGAAGAGGACTCTCCATTTACATGCACAAACTGGAGTCTATTAGATAGATATGATACAAACCACTGCAGTGCAGTACCTGTAACACCTACAGCATGTTCTAATCGCTCTAATAGGATATTATGGTCGACAGTATCGAATGCTGCACTAAGGTCTAGCAGGACAAGCACAGAGAGGAGTCCACTGTCAGAGGCCATAAGAAGATCATTTGTAACCTTCACTAAAGCTGTTTCTGTGCTGTGATGAGCTCTGAAACCTGACTGAAACTCTTCAAATAAACCATTCCTCTGCAGATGATCTGTTAGCTGTTTGACAACTACTCTTTCGAGGATTTTTGATATGAAAGGAAGGTTGGAGATTGGCCTATAATTAGCTAAGACTGCTGGGTCTAGAGATGGCTTTTTGAGTAAAGGTTTAACTACAGCCAGCTTGAAGGCCTGTGGTACATAGCCGATCATTAGAGATAGGTTGATCATATTTAAGATCGAAGAATTAATTAATGGCAGGACTTCTTTGAGCAGTTTTGTAGGAATGGGGTCTAAAAGACACGTTGATGGTTTGGAGGAAGTAATTATTGAAGTTAACTCAGAAAGATCAATTGGAGAAAAAGAGTCTAACTTAACATCAATGGTACTAAGAGTAGCTGTAGATAATATTACATCTGTGGGATGATTACTGGTAATTTTTTCTCTAATGATAAAAATTTTATTTGTGAAGAAGTTCATGAAGTCATTACTAGTTAACGTTAAAGGGATGGTTGGCTCAAAAGAGCTCTGACTTTTTGTCAGCCTGGCTACAGTGCTGAAGAGAAACCTGGGGTTCTTATTTTCTTCAATCAGTAATGAATAGTAAGATGTTCTGGCTTTGCGGAGGGCTTTCTTATAAAGCAGCAAACTATTTCTCCAGGCTAAATGATGATCCTCTAGATTTGTGACACGCCATTTCCTCTCCAGATTACGAGTCATCTGCTTTAGGCTACGTGTTTGAGAATTATACCACGGAGTCAGGTACTTCTGATTTGAGGCCTTAGTTTTCACAGGAGCTACAGTATCCAGAGTCGTACGTAGTGAGGAGGTGAAATTATTAACAAGATAATCGACTTCTGTTGGGGTAGCGTTCAGATAGCTGCTCTGCTCTATGTTGGTACAGGGCATTGAAGATGATAACAGTGGGTGGATTATATTCTTAAACTTAGTTACAGCGCTTTCAGAAAGACATCTACTGTGATAAAGTCTACTCTCCACCGCTGTGTAATCAATTATTGTAAATGTTATCAGGAAATGATCAGACAGGAGAGGGTTTTCAGGAAACACTGTTAAATGTTCAGTTTCTATGCCATATGTTAAAACAAGATCTAGAGTGTGATTAAAGTGGTGGGTGGGTTCTTTTACATTTTGAGAGAAACCAATTGAGTCTAATAACAGATTAAACGCCATGTTGAGGCTGTCATTTTTAGCATCTACATGGATGTTAAAATCACCCACAATAATTATTTTATCTGAGCTGAGAACTAAATCAGATAAAAAGTCTGAGAAATCAGACAGAAACTCTGTGTAAGGCCCAGGTGGACGATAGATGATAACAAGTAAGACTGGTTTCTGAGTTTTACAGCTGGGGTGGACAATGTTAAGCATCAGGCTTGACACACTATTGTTTGTTTTTGTGGTGTCGCAAAACACATTTACAGCAATATTTTTTCATTGGTTTCTTCACTGGCTATCAATCAAGATGAGGCAGAACCTGGTAGCTCCAAACAGAAGGACCAGCCAAAACAAATTGAGGATGTTATTCCTAAACCAGGGGCTCCCCCTGTAGGATGGACATTGTTTGGTTATGATAAATCTTACACGGATTAGAAAACTCAAACGCAAATTATGCCGCAAAGCGGTCTCCACCACCGACTCGAACGCGACATTTCTGTTCGACCACCAATCATTTGAAAGGTTGTGGAGAGAGTTTATAGATGAGAAGCAAAAAAGAGCTGTCAGGTGCTCAAAATAAACCTTAGACTCAAGTGTAAGAACAAGCGGCCGTTACAACTTATATCTAAAAATATATGGTTTAATGCGTTGGTCAAAACACAAAGACTTCCAGTCTGCCGTCTTAAAGTACTTTAAGCTTTCATGATCATATTCAGATCATGCTACTGTTCGTTCGTTTGTTTGTTTATTCACATTGTGTGATGATCACTGGCACTCGCATCTAAAAATTAGACTCTGTACGGTTATCAACATCACCCAATGAACACATGACTATGAGTGAATGTTTCTGTGGCAGCATCTGCAAGAATGCAAGAGCCCTTGAAACCATAAGCTAAATTCTCAATAGGTGACCCCTTTTAATCCTTCTTGATCTTTATTATTATCACATTCGTCACTATTTTCTTGTGTCCCTTTGTTGAACACGAAGGTCTGGATGATCAGCAGGTCAGTGACCAGGAAAGGAGCTCCAGTCTGGACCAGCAGAACACAGAGCCTTCAAAGATTAAAGAGGAACAGGAGGAAATCTCCATCAGTGGGGAAGGAGAGCAGCTTGAACTGAAGCAGGAAGCTGAAAGCATTTATGTCTGGACCGGAGAACGGCTGGATTTGTTGTGCAATCCTGGAGTAAAGCGGACCAGAATAGGTATGTAAAAGTGTCATATACAGATTTCATAATATAGAAATGAATAGGACTCATCAAAATGTCACAAAGACACATGGTGTGCATTACCGCCTGGGATACTGCCTCACTGAAGACATGTTTTCTGTTAGCACAGTAAAATAAAACCTGGATTTCAAATCTTCTCTTTAATAAAAAACAAAAAATTCCACCAGATTTAAGTCATGTTAGTCCAGAACTGTACACAGTATGTAGAAAAATGTTGAGACGATGAAAACTGGATTATTGGCCACAAGGACCAAGTTGGAGTGGCAAGCTGTATGCCTCATAAATGATGACTTTCTGCATGTAGACAGAAATCTCCGCTGTTCACTGCATGAGAGAGAATATTTAAATATTGCTCGCATATAGAATAGAATTCAAGTTTGTCATTGCACATGTCACAGGTACAAGGCAACAAAATGCAGTTTGCATCCATCCAGAAGTGCTTTAGCCATGATATAGATATATTACAAATAGATATTAGCAATAATATAGATATGTGAGTATATTACAGAAATGGGTCTATTATGGTATGTTATAATGTACACGGTATGAAGTATGTTATGAATATGCTATATCTATAAGTATGTACAGGCTGTAGTGAGTACAAGCTATGAACAGGATATAAATATAAAAAACTATACAGAAATATGAGATATACAGAAATGTGAACTATGCAGGTTATAAACAGTTGTAGATTTAAAAAATTATCTTATTGTACAGAATGACTATTTACACAGAATTATACAGTAGTGCAGTTAAGATAAGTGAGGGTGTGGATAATTTCTACAGAGGCTATATAAAGTGCTAGTGGTTGTGAGTGGTGGTTCAGTCCATGTTATTAGTGTGTGTGTGTGGGTGGTTGTGTAGGTGGTTGTGTGTGTGTGTGTGTGTGTCCAGTCCATGTGTTAACGTGGGTCAGATGTCAGGAGGCAGAGTTCAGGAGTCTGACAGCTGTGGGGAAGAAGCTGTTCCGGTACCTGGTGGTCTTAGTCCGGAGGCTCCTGTAGTGCCTCCCAGAGGGCAGGAGGGTGAAGAGTCCATGTGATGGGTGACTGGGGTCTTTGATGGATTTTCCCAGCCCTTTTCAGACACCGCGTCCTGTAGATGTCCTTTATGGCAGGAAGTGGTGCTCCGGCGATGCGTTGGGCAGTTTTCACGACCCTCTGCAACGCCTTCTGGTCCGAGACAGAGCAGTTCCCGTACCAGACTGTTATACAGTTGGTCAGGATGCTCTCGATGGTGCAGCGATAGAAGTTCACCACGATGTCTGAGGACAGGTGGTTCTTCCTCAGAGTCCTCAAGAAGAAGAGGCGCTGGTGAGCCTTCTTGACCAGCTTGGAGCAGTTGGTCGTCCAGATGAGATCCTCGGAGATGTGGACTCCCAGGAACTTGAAGCTGCTCACACGCTCCACAGCCGTCCCCTTAATGTGGATGGGTGGATGTGGGTCAGCATTCCTCCTGTAGTCCACGATGAGCCCCTTGGTCTTCTCAGTGTTAAGCAGCCGGTTGTTTGTGTCGCACCACTCAGCCAGACGATCTACCTCCTCCCTGTAGGCGGCCTCACCGTTGTCACTGATTAGGCCAATCACCGTGGTGTCATCTGCAAACTTAATGATGGTGTTAGAACCACCAGCAGGTCTGCAGTCGTGGGTGAAGAGGGAGTAGAGGAAAGGGCTCATCGCGCAGCCTTGTGGTTCACCGGTGTTCATTGTGATTGTAGTTGAGCAGTGGTTATCCACCTGGACATGTTGGCGGCGGTTGGTCAGGAAGTCCAGTAACCATTTGCACATGAGGGAACTGATGCCCAGGTCTGAGAGACCTGCTCACAGTGTAACTTTTTTTCTTGTGTGTTGTGTCCATCAAGACCTCCCACAGCAACGTGATTGTAAGGAAAATGAGGAACTGGATGACCCGCAGGTATGTAGCCAGGAGAGGAACTCCAGTTTGGACCGGCAGGACACAGATCCTCCACAGATTAAAGAGGAACAGGAGGAAATCTCCATCAATCATGAAGAAGAGCAGCTTGCACTGAAGCAGGAAACCAAAAGCGGCATCATCTGGACCGTGCAGCAGCTGGGCATCATGTGGAACCCTGAAGTAAAGTTGCACAGAATAGGTATGCAAAACCTTAATAGATCTAATTCACGTTGGGTCCTAATGAGACCTCAGAGATATGTTATAGAGGCACATGACAAATCTAAGGACAAACTGCAACAAGGAAACTGACGTAATATTCTAAGAGCCAAAATGTCTAGCCCTCACAGTGTCGCCCTTGTCAGGACTGTCCTAAGTTGGAAATAATACAGTTGAGTACAAGAGAGAGGAAGACACACCCTACAATGAGTTGAAACATTGTTCCTGCATATACATTTTTGTCATTCATATTGTCACTTTGTTTGTCCCTCACGAATTGCAGTCATCACTCCTTCTGCCACATTTTTCAAGTGACCTATATTTGATATCAACATGTAAAAAAAACAAACAAAAAAAACCTTAAATTATGCTTTTGGTGTGCCACCTCTGTTTTCAGTAGCCCGCATATGTCCACCCATATGAACAAAATTCGAGAGACACCCCTATAAATTATGACCGAGTACATCCACTGGACCTTTTGTGGATAACATAATTATCCCCATTAGGACTGAACAATCAGTTTAAAATATTGATTTGAAACTGAGCTTTTAACAAACCACACAACAATATGGTAGTTGTGCCCTTGTGCCATGTGTTTCTGGTTCTTTCTTTTTCTGTCCCTTTGGATTCCAGCACAAGGCCTGTGCAGTGATGTTATTGGTGGATTTCCTGATTGTGTGGCCAATCCATCATCACTTTCTTTCAGAACTGGTATTGCTATTGGTTCCTGGTTTGTTCTTGACTACATTTTTTTTTCTTTTTTTTTCTTTTTTTTTTTTTTTTTTAATCTTCCCTGGCCACTGGATACAGTGTATTTGCTGCAAGCAGATGTTGGTCAATGTCTATAACATCTGCTTGCTCCATGTTTATGAACTATAGAGATGTATAGGTTTGACCCTGATTTTAAAAATGCTCCGCTTGGTGGAATTTCTGACCTCTTGAGTTTCAAACATCTTTTTAACTTCTGTTTCTTTTTTCTTTCTTTTTTATAATATAATATACACCAACAAGTGGCCACCTGTAAATAAAACATACAAACAGATTTTAAGAGAATGCTAAGTGCCTTAACAGTACTGACCTTATAAAAGCATACAAGAGAAGAAAATGTACAAACAGGGTTCCATTGCACTAAGAATCATGAAACTCTCATTCCTTGTGTGAGGTGATATGGCATTATTAAAGAAAAGTCTCTCATATCCTATTAAAAAAAACAAAAACAAAACAACAACTCCCACTATGATTTGTGCATAAATGATTCTTCAGTTTGTCTAACATGGCCTCCTTCACTCGGTTAATTTCTATTTTATTCATATAGGGAAATACAGTGGGATGCAAAAGTTTGGGCAACCTTGTTAATAGTCATTATATTCCTGTATAAATCGTTGGTTGTTACAATAAAAAAATGTCAGTTAAATATATCATATGGGAGACACACACAGTGATATTGAAGTGAAATGAAATTTATTGGATTTACAGAAAGTGTGCAATAATTGTTAAACAAAATCAGGCAGGTGCATAAATTTGGGCACCACAAAAAAGGACATGAAATCAACATTTTGTGGATCTGCCTTTTGCAGAAATTACAGCCTCTAAATGCTTCCTGTAGGTTCCAATGAGAGTCTGGATTGTGGTTGAAGGTGATTTGGACCATTCCCCTTTACAAAACATCTCTAGTTCATTCAGGTTTGGCTTCCGAGCATGGACAGCTCTCTTTAACTCACACTCCAGATTTTCAGTAATTTTCAGGTCTGTGGACTGAGATGGCCATTCCACAACGTTGTACTTGTTCCTCTGCATGAAAGCCTTAGTGGATTTTGAGTAGTGTTTCGGGTCGTTGTCGTGTTGAAAGATCCAGCCCCGGCGCAGCTTCAGCTTTGTCACTGATTCCTGGACATTGGTCTCAAAGACGTCTTTGAGACCTTTTTTCAAAAAGGTCTCAAAGACTTTAGAGTCAGACCTGTTACAGATTGTCAACTTTTCCTTAATGTCAGGTGTGTTTCCAGAACCACTAAAAACTGCTGTAATCAAACCTATACTGAAAAGGGACAATCTTGACAAGACACAAATGAAAAACTACAGGCCGATCTCAAATCTCCCATTTTTAAGTAAGATCATTGAAAAAGCAGTTTCTCAACAGCTCAATTACTTAAAACAGAATAACTGCTATGATGCCTTCCAGTCAGGTTTTAGACAGAACCACAGCACTGAAACCGCTCTGACAAAAGTGTTTAATGACATATGTCTGAACACAGACAGTGGAAAAATGTCAGTCTTAGTTTTACTGGATCTCAGTGCAGCATTTGATACAGTTGACCACAACATATTACTCAAACGACTGGAGAACTGGGCAGGTCTTTCAGGAACTGTACTAAACTGGTTCAAAACATACTTAGAAAACAGGAAATACTTTGTATCAATAGGTAACGTCACATCTGAGCAGACTAGTATCACATGTGGAGTTCCCCAAGGTTCCATCTTGGGACCCCCTCTGTTTAACATTTACATGCTCCCACTGGCACAGATTATAAAGAACAACAAAATAAACTACCACAGCTATGCAGATGACACACAAATATATATCTGGCCTATAAAGCTCTGAATGGTTTAGGACCAAAATACATCAGTGACCTCCTAACCCAGTATGAACCTTCCAGATCCCTCAGGTCATCTGGATCTGGTCTCTTATCAGTTCCCAGAGTCAGAACCAGACATGGAGAAGCTGCATTCAGCTTTTATGCTCCTTATATCTGGAACAAACTCCCAGAAAGCCTCAGATCAGCTGAAACACTCAGTTTATTTAAATGCAAGTTGAAGACTCACCTATTCTCAGCTGCATTTGAATAAAGCACCACTTTTAAGCTTAAATTTCAAAACTTACATTAACTACTGATCTTATCTATTTCTAATTTTATCTGTTTTGATTTTATATACTGTTTTGTTTGTTAAGTGGGTTAGAGCTCTGGGTAGCTCCCCAACTGGGTCTAGAGAGTATTTTAAATTCAGGGAATTTAAAATAGAAAGTAGCTCGTCCACAGAAGGACTGGTAGCTCCCCTTACGATAAGGGTTCAGATCGCGCGAACAGGTGTGAAATGTGTGTTTAGTTTTGTTTGTTTGCTTGTTTTAATCAATTTTAAATCATACTTTTTATTTGTTTTTGTTTCTAATGTCTCTGTAAAGCACTTTGAATCACCTTGTTGTTGAATTGTGCTATACAAATAAATTTGCCTTGCCTTGCCTACAGGATCTGCTGATACTGAGTGGAATCCATGTGTCCCTCAACTTTGACAAGATTCCCAGTCCGTGCATAACACCTCTTGTTATGCCCAAATAGCTCATTTTTAGTTTCATCAGCCCACAGCACCTTATTCCAGAATGAAGCTGGCTTGTCCAAATGTGCTTTAGCATACCTCAAGCGGCTCTGTTTGCGCTGTGGGTGGAGAAAAGGCTTCCTCTGCATCACTCTTGCATACAGCATCTCCTTGTGTAAAGTGCCTGAAATGGTTGAACGATGCACAGTGACTCCATCTGCTGCAAGATGATGTTGTAGGTCTTTGGTGCTGGTCTGTGTGTTGACTCGGAATGTTCTCACCAATCGTCGCTTCTGTCTATCCGAGATTTTTCTTGGTCTGCCACTTTGAGCCTTAACTTGAACTGGGCCTGTGGTCTTCCATTTTCTCAATATGTTCCTAACTGTGGAAACGGGCAGCTTAAATCTCTGAGACAACTTTCTGTATCCTTCTCCTAAACCATGATGGTGAACAGTCTTTGTCTTCAGGTCATTTGAGAGTAGACCCCCATGTTGCTACTCTTCAGAGAAAATTAAAAAAGGGGAGGGAAACTTACAATTGACCCCCTTAAATACTATTTCTCATTATTGGATTCACCTGTAAATGTAGGTCAGGGGTCACTGAGCTTACTAAGCCAATTTGAGTTCCAATAATTAGTTCTAAAGGTTTTGGAATCAATAAAATGACAACAGTGCCAAAATTTATGCACCTGCCTGATTTTGTTTAAACAATTATTGCACGAGGCAGGGCTGCCCACTCTCCCCTTCACTGTTTGCAATTTCTATTGAACCACTAGCAGCAGCAATTAGACAGAATTCAGTAATTAAGGGCATAAAATGCAAGAACATGGAACTTAAAATCAGCCTTTATACAGATGTGTTACTTTCTCTCCAAAACTCACAAACCAATATCTCTGGCGTGATTGAATTGATAAAGTCTTGCAAGAATATCAGATTACTCAATTAACTGGCCAAAATCTACAGTCCTTCCGATTAATTGCTCCTTCCATTATTATTCTTCTACACCACTGCAATCGGGGAAATATAAAATATTCAGGTATTAACGTTTTTCCCAAGCTTACAGATCTAACTAAATTAAACCATATCCCACTTTTAAACAAAGTAGAAGGTGATATGGCTAGGTGGAAATGTCTACCCATATCACTCATGGGAAGGGTTGCCGCTATTAAAAATGATGGTCTTACCAAAAATAAATTATTTATTCTCAATGATCCCAACTAAACCACCACAAGATTGGGTCAGGTCTCTAGATTCATGTATGTCCAAATTCCTTTGGAAAAATAAACTCCCAATTGTTAGCTTAAAAACACTACAAAAGACCAAGGATAAAGGAGGATTAGAACTACCCAACTTTCAGCACTACTTCTTCAGTTTATCTCAGGATGGCTAAAACATACCTTCTTAGACGAACCTTGTCTAGATGTAGAACAAGCACTTTGCAATAATCTAGAGATTTCAGACCTAACATTTATCAGCTCAAATATCCAACGACATGAATGCGTCTGCATCAGCTCTTCTCTGACAGCATGGTGGGAGTTTCTAAAATTGACGGCGTCTTCATTAATCCCATGCAAACGTACACCTATCTGGAACAACCCTGACATATTACAAAACAATAATATGATAAACTTCTCAGATTGGAGTGGTAAAGGAATCAAATACTTAGAACATATATTAGAAGGAACAGAATTTATTCCATTTGACAGACTAGTTACACAATATGGGATCAACAAGAAAAGCTTTTTAGAATATCAACAAATTAAATCCATAGTAAAAAAGAAATTCAAACCGGGTCAAGTTGAACTAAAAACACCACCAAGTGTGGTTCAATTTCTTACTCTTAAAACCCTCAAATTACTTTCCAAAATATACAGAATGCTTTCTAAAACAGATGAATCAATATCACTTCCTATTGCAAAATGGGAAGCGGATTTATCAGTTAACTTAGACCAAAACTTCTGGTCTCATATATACTTAACAACCTTTCATTTAATTAGAAATCCCAGTCTTCAATTAATTCAATACAAAATATTACATAGAGTGCACTATACAGGTCATCGGATGTCATAGTTTGGTCCCACATTCGCTGTTGTGATTGGTGTGGGGGTAGCGACAGGCTTGGGGCGTCGGGGGATTCCCCAGGAGCATCTTCCTTGGAGGGCTCAACCCGGGGTTGCGGTCATGGCCTGTTTAGGGCTCTGTTGGCTCTTAGGCGACGGTTTCCTCGTGGCTGCGTGCAGCGGGGCTAGGGGAGGGTCTGTGCTGACGGACGTGGGTTACTGACCTGGTAGCCTGGCTGCCCTTGGGTGGGTCCAGGATGGGCATGAGGTTCTCGGGGTGCTCAGTCTGTGGGCTGGGGCCCTGGCTGGGCCTTGGGGGCTTGGGTCCTGGTTGGTGTGTTGCTGGGGTTGTGGGCGGGTGGGTGTATGGGAGCCCAGCCCTGGCGCAGGGTGCTGCCAGTGCATCGAGCCACCTGGGGGGCTCTTCAACTGGTGGGGGAGATTGTCACATCTTGCAGGAGGTCTCCTCTCTTCAGGAACTCACTCTGCAGGAGGGGGAGATATAGGAGAGATGGAGGAAGATCTCAGCCTGAGTGTCTATTGTCTTGTGTAGTCTGGAAGATGAGTGGATGACGGGGTGGGTGCAGTTTTCTGTGGTGGGGTCGGGTGGGCTGTCCCGGGCTCTGTGGGGCTGGGCGGCACTGCTGAACTGGGCCCCGGTCCGGATGGGCCTGGGCCCCCTTTCCCTGGCGGTTGCGGGGAGGCATCTCCCCCTCTGTCCCCTTCTGGCCTCCTGTGTCTCAATTTTATCCCACAACTTAGACATTCACATTACTCACACTCTCATTACACATACATATAGGATCTTGGGTGTACATCAGGGTGTACAACCTCACCCCTGGCGTCGTTGCCTACCTCTCAATTTTAAATACACATAGACATTGAAGGCTATCGGGGGGGGGCTATGCGCTTTCCTGCTGCTCTCTGGCAGGTAGCTCCATGCCCTCCTGGGTTTTAAATGCACCTTAGAACACACATGCATCAACACTACATATGAGCGGGCGGAGCGAGGCTTGGAGTCTTCACACACCCCCGTTCTCTGCGGCCTTTTGGAACGTGGGGGCCAGGAGGAGGAGTTGGCCATCCGATTGGGTTCTGGAATGTGGGGCCTCCGTGCTGCTGCCGAGTCAGGGCAGTCTGCTTCTCTCCACCCCAGGGAAAACTGTAACACTACCTAGGTTTGGGTGCAGTTTCCCCCTCCAGGGGCAAGGGTACCAAGACCTGGGGCTTAGAGTACCCTTGGGGAGTGTGATTGTGTGTATAGTGTCTCTCTATGTCTGTTTCCATGTTGGGTGAGTGTGGAGTAAGTGCATATGAGAGCATGAGGGTGGAAATGGATGTTTGTATCTGTGTGTGCCTGTTTGTCTGTGTCTATATGTCAGGTTGGGTATCAGACGCCACCTCTCTAGGGACATCTCAGGCCCTCCAAGGTATGGAGGCCTATCTCCCCCCACCACTTCCCCTGCCAGTGGCAGACGCCCTCAGACATCTGTGCATTGGTGGTTCTTTGTGTCCGGGGATGGGCGTCCAGGTACACACCGGCTCACTCCTAGTGGCTGTTTGTCGGGGCCTGAGGCTCGCTTGGGCCACTTCGTGGGTGGGGTGCCCCCGGCCTCTCGGCCTGGGGCTCGGTCCACTCTGTCACAGATGGCTGCCGGCGGAGCTCACGGCACGTCACTGCAACTCCCCGTGGCATCTGCTCTGCGGCTGCTGAGTGACCCCTCATGGGGGGGCTCTCCTCAGCTCTTTCTGCAATAGTGCCGCGGCTGCCCCTCTGTTGGTCTTCCTTGGTCTCTTGTGTTCTGAGGGCCTCTGGATGCCTCAAGTTTTGATCTCCTCCATACCTGCTTTATGCCCTGGAGGACAGGGCTGTGGCTGAGCAGCTGTTGCTCTCAGTCCGACAAATCACGGTTGAAACTGAGAGGAGACAGAGTGTCACCCTTTTTAACTGAGTAGTCCAAATACAGTCAAATCCACAGTAATCTGTCATACAAAGTCAACGAAAAAAACAATATTTGAGAATCTACTCTTGTTGGGTTCAGTTAGGATCGTAAGGAGACTGGCAGTGGTAACTCAACTTAAAGACGGAATATCCCTCCACTCAGAATGAGACACTGACAACAACTTAAAGGGAGAAAAGTGATTTGAGTGTATTCAACATTTAAATGCTCCAAAAATAGACATGAACAAAAAATTTAGACCATTTCAAACATGTAAATCTCAACAATGTACAATATATCACTTAAAGTGTCCATAAATGTATCAGGTAGGCTGTCCATTTCAGTTCAGTGCACTTAGTATTCAGTGTTCTTAGTAAGTGTTAACTGTCTTTAGTCAGTTTTGCTTTTTGATGCATCAGTTTTTTTGTGTTAAGTGGAATCAGATCTGACCCAAAAAAAGAAAAAAGTAACAACATAAAGTGTCCTGAGATCTCAGAAAAAAAACGTTAATCCAAAAAAAATTGCAAATCGTTGTATCCTACCACCCTCCAAGGAAACAGGTGGCCTTCAGAGTGAGAACATCCTTTCTAGGCACCTCCAGTGGCATCCAGTCCTTAGATGGCACCGCTCGGTCCTTGCAGCAGATTTCTACCACGTTAAAAAAAAAAAAACAGCCAGGATATTCTTCATAGAAAACATTAATTCCGTAGCGCAACACGTTACAAGACTGAATATCCACATAGCTTTGCGCATCTAGCTCCGTGCAGGCGGATGCAGTGAAAGAAAGTCACCACGCACGCGCTATGGTGCATTCACGGTACATGGGAAAACTCGGCATTTAACAAAACAGTAACACTTCAAATTAGAATAAAAACAGAATACAATTGGCAATAAAATAACCATGGGTTACACGAGCATTCTCTATTGTGGCTCCTAAGCTTTGGAATAATCTTCCTCTTCACATTAGGCAATCGACATCAGTGATGGTTTTTAAATCCAGATTGAAAACGCATTTTTATTCACTGGCTTTTGATTCAGTGGTTGACTGACTTGTATTTTATTGTTTTCGCTATGTTTATTATTTTATCGTATTTATTATTCTTATGGTATCTATGTTTCTGTTGTTCAGCACTTTGGTCAGCCTTGTGTGTTTTTAAAGTGCTATATAAATAAACAATGATGATGATGCTCCGTGGCTGCTGAGTGACCCCTCATGGGGGGCTCTCCTCAGCTCTTTCTGGGATAGTGCTGCGGCTGCCCCTCTGTTGGTCTTCCCTGGTCTCTTGTGTTCTGAGGGCCTCTGGAGTCTTGGTCTCCTCCATACCTGCTTCATGCCCTGGAGGACGGGGCTGTGGCTCCCCACACCCACTAGCAGATCATTACATAAAGGAACCTTTTAAATACAAGCGTGCTCATGCTCACAGGTGTACACACGGGTACTCACACACACCAACTACACCCTTTTTGGCTCCTACCTCAAAGCACAGTGTGCGCTGTCGATCTTACGTGCTGCACGATAATGTTTAATATTTAGTATTTACTGTTATATTCCCATAGATCAGACTTTCCCAAAGTGTGTGGCCTGCCCCCTAGCGGGTGCGCAGAGCCATGGCGCGGGATGAAAAGGGGGGGTGGGGGAGAAACAACGCTTGGACACTGCTAGCACGGGCGCCTACAGAAACTCAAAGCAGGAGATGAAGCATAGCTGAATATGTTTCCAAACCAACTTCATTCTAAGCCAGAGACTAGTAAATATGGTGAAGCATATCTTCCCTTTGGCTTCACCTGCACAAGTGCCAAGGTAGGCCTCCTCAGCAGAATTGCTTTTTCCCTTCGTCGGGAGCAGCGGTGGGGTGTTTAAATCACAGACAAACAGTATCCCATATTCGTGATTTTTAGTTCACAAACACTTGTAATGACTAACTATTCCTGACATTTTGGAGATATACATACTATACTATACTTTATACAGTAAAGTTACAGTAATATCAGGCTGATCCTGCCACGATTTGTTCCCCCGGTTCAAATCACGGACAAACAGTATCCCAGTTTGTTTTTAAACCTATTTTGTACAGAGGCATTTTTTGAAAAATGTATTGATAGCAATGTTGAATATTATTACAGAGGAAAAAAACAACTACACGTAAAATAATCACATTGTGACACCTCTGCCTTTGTAAATGGAGGGACAGTAACTGCGTGTAAAACCTGCAGATAGTCAGATTAATAGTATTTCGTCTCTATCTGCCATTCTGCAATTCATCTCATGTAAACAACGTGGCGCACATACCTTTGACGTTGCGTGACGAACTCTGTATTCCTCGTCCACACGTAAACGCAAAAAAGGAGTTTGAAAAAAATCTCAGTTTTTGGTGATTCGAAACGCCGTTTACATGTGGACAAAACAGCTGCGTTTTCAAAAATACCCGTGTAGGTGCGGACGTAGCGTAAATTAGTTGGTAGTTTATTTTCTTACTACCTGTAATTTATTGCAGATTACTTGTATTTGCTTAATTGTTTACTAAATGTTTGAGGTGTGAAATAAACCGTAATGGAGCAAAATATGGGTGTGTGTGGTTGGAGGATGTGTTAGTGCGTGCATGCGGGGGGGCGCGAACATTTTTCTTGTAAAACAAAAGGGGACCCAGCAAAAAAAGTTTGGGAACCACTGCCATTTTTCTTTCTCAACAGGTGATCCAGGTGATTGATACATGTATTTTTTGTCTGCTTATTTTGTTTTTTGTTTTTTGCCCTTTATCACCGTTCCTCTTCCCTGCTATTTTTCTTTCCCTCTTTCTTTCTCCCCTTTCTTTTCCCCAGTCAAGTCTGTCCCGTATTTAGCAAGTGAAAATAAAATAAAATAAACAAAAGGTGAATCAAATAGACCATTACGGCAAGACTGGGATGGTCCATTTGGTAAATTAAATCCGTTGGGCAGCTTTCTTCACTTTTAGACAATAATTCTGATGGCAAAAGAGCCAAACGGGACAGGCAACCCCCCCCCCCCCCCCCCCCAAAAAAAAAATCAAAACAATTATTGCACTTTCTGTAAATCCAATGAACTTCAATTCACTTCTCAAATATCACTGTGTCTCCTATATGATATATTTAACTGAGAATTTTTTATTGTAACAAACAACGATTTATAAAGGAAAATAATGACTATTAACAAGGTTGCTCAAACTTTTGCATCCCACTGTAATCCCAACAACAGTGTCCTGAAGGGGGTTTATACTGTAAGGTAGGGCTGCCACGACTTGTCGACTAGTCACGATTACGTCGACTATCAAAATCAAATGGTAAATGGCCTGTATTTGTATAGCGCTTGACTAGTCCCTATTGACCCCAAAGCGCTTTACACATCCAGTCATCCACCCATTCACACACACATTCACACACTGGTGATGGCAAGCTACATTGTAGCCACAGCCACCCTGGGGCGCACTGACAGAGGCGAGGCTGCCGGACACTGGCACCACCAGGACCTCTGACCACCACCAGTAGGCAACGGGTGAAGTGTCTCGCCTAAGGACACAACGGCCGAGACTGTCCAAGCTGGGGCTCTAACTGGCAACCTTCTGATTACAAGGCGAACTCCCAACTCTTGAGCCACGAAATCAAATCCTTCAGAGGCTGCATTTGTAGGCCGATTGCGTTACAGCGACTCGACGAAGGCTGTCCAAATTCAAAGAATCCTCCAACTGTGGCCGGCAAATGTCCTTCATTTCCAGATTTGAAGGATGGGTCGGGTGTATCCTTCGCTGCCCAACCTATCCCAGGATTCATAGCGTGGCCCAGCCAATTCCAGTTTCCAACAATGGCAGCAGCTTCTTAGTTTTAATATTACCTTTATTACTCCTTCTGAAGCTCAATAAGGATAAAACTGAAATCCTCCTTATTGGCACCAAATCCAACCTTTTGAAGGCAAACCACTTCTGACTCACTATCGATAACTCCAGTTTTCCCTTCTCCTCAGGTTAAGACCCTTGGTGTCATCCTAGACTGTTCACTTTCCTATAAATCTCACATCAATAATCTCACCTGTTCTGCCTATTTCCATCTACGCAACATTAACAGATTTCGTCCTTCTCTTGTCACCCAGTCTACATCCATTCTTGCCCAGTCTTGTTACCTCCCGCACTGACTACTACAACTCTCTCTTGCATGGTCTCCCCCAAAAATCCCTCCGTAAGATTCAACTGGTTCAGAACTCTGCTGCTCACATTATCACCAGAACTGCCTCCTACCAGCACATCACCCCTGTTCTTCAGGAACTTCACTGACTCCCAGTGAAATTCTGGATATTCCACAAGCTTCTTCTGCTCATCTTCAAGGCCATTCATAACCTCGCACCTCCTTACCTTTCTGACCTGTTAACCACTACCTTTTCTGTCCGCTCACTTTGATCTTCTTCTTCTATCCAGCTTTCTGTGCCTTCCTTCCGCCTCACCATGATGGGAAGCAGAGCTTTTAGCTGAACTCTATACCCCCAGGTATAAGAAAGATTGGTTCTCTCACCCAGTTTAAATCTCAATGAGCCTAATCAGGGCCACCTGATCCAGCCATAAATGTATGCTTTATCAAAAAGGAAAATTTTTTTAAGCCTAATATTTTTTTATTTTTTTAAAAAGAGTGTCTGTTTTCCAAATCCAAACTGGCAGCTTTTTCCACAGAAGAGGGACCTGAAAGCTGAAGGCTCTACCTCCCATTCTCCCCAACTTTAAGGCAATGAATGGTTAATCTAAACAATAAATAAATCCTGAAGTGAGTGTCCTGTAAAGTTTTTGAATAATTTTAAGCAAACTTTTAAATGTTTTGTGCACTTTGATAACAAAATTTAAGAGATACCACTTTGTGTGTGTGTGTGTGTGTGTGTGTGTGTCTTTATTTTCTCATCGTAGATGATCTGTCTAAGCCATATGCTTAATGGTTAAGCTTACCTTGTAATTTCTCAAATGTATGTTTTTTGATATGTCCCTTAAGATTTTCCACAACATGACTGTAAGGACGAGGATGGGCTCACAACTCAGCAGGTCTGTAACCAGGAGAAGAACTCCAGTCTACACCAGGAGGATCCTTCACAGATTAAAGAGGAACAGGAGGAACTCTGTACCACTGAAGTGGAAAAAACGGTTGTTCTAAAGCAGGAGACTGAAACTTTTCCTGCTCGTGAAGAAAGTGGCCACAGTGAACCAGAACCAAGCAGTGACCAGCTCCATTCTCACAAATCTCCTGACGCAGATCAGGATGAAATCAAGGATGGTAACTCGCACAGAAATGAGTGGGAGCAAATCGTATCAGGCCCGAGTGTTCAAAATTCCGAGACAGCACATTTATGTAGCACCTGTGGGAAAAGATTTTTTTGGAAGTCAAAGTTAACTAGACACATGCAAATTCACACAGGTGAGAAACCACATTCTTGCAGCACCTGTGGGAAAACGTTTAATCAGAAAAGCCATTTGAAAGTACACATGGAATTCCATGCAAATGAAAAACGATATTCCTGTAGCACTTGTGGGAAAAGATTTTATATAAAATCAAATTTGAGAAGCCACATGCGAATTCACACAGTTGAGAAGCCATATTCTTGTACCATTTGTGGGAAAAGATTTAGGTGGACGTCAGATTTGAGTAGACACATCAGAATTCACACAGGTGAGAAGCCACATTCTTGTAGCACCTGTGGGAAGAGATTTAGTTTGAAACACATTTTGAATATGCACATGCAAATTCACACAGGTGAGAAGCCACATTGTTGTTGCACCTGTGGGAAAAGATTTACTACGACGGGTCAGTTGAAGAGACACATGCGAATTCACACAGGTGATAAGCCACATTGTTGTTGCACCTTTGGGAAAGGATTTACTCAGAGGGGTCAGTTGAAGAGACACATGCGAATTCACACAGGTGAGAAGCCACATTGTTGTGGCACCTGTGGGAAAAGATTTACTACGAAGGGTCAGTTGAAGATACATATGCGAATTCACACAGGTGAGAAGCCACATTGTTGTTCTACCTGTGGGAAAAGATTTACTACGAAGGGTCAGTTGAAGATACATATGCGAATTCACACAGGTGAGAAGCCACATTGTTGTTCCACCTGTGGGAAAAGGTTTATTCAGAGGGGTCAGTTAAAGACACACATGCGAATTCACACAGGTGAGAAGCCACATTCTTGTAGCAATCTAGAAAAGATTCAGGTAGAGGGAAACTTGAAATAACACATGCCAGTTCACAAAAGTGAGAAACCACACTGTTTCAGCACCTGTGTGAAACATTTTAGTTCTCCAGTACAGTTGAAAATGCAATTAGGAAAAGATGCTACATGCTAAGTTTCATTCTTAGAAAATGGTGGTGGTAGAACACATAAACAGTGTTTGGGTCATTGAAAACTGAAAATTTAAAAAGGCTTTCGGAAGCTCAGTTTCTGTTTTGACACATGGACAAGACAAAGTTTGTCTTGCACCATAAAATGTTTGCACCATTATCACCTTTTTCTGACATTGTTTTATAGTTTATAGGCTTTGTCTTTGCTGAAGTTTCTTCATTTTCTTTGGCATGGCCTCGACAGTGCTTGAGATATTTTTAGTGTCTTGATGTAAAAATAACTATTTCTCCAAAACGCACTTGGAAATATCAGTTTAAAAAAAAAAACTACCCATGTAGTAGTTGGATTGACATTATGGCAAGTGCTTTTCAGATGGAAAGAGAATATTTTAGGGAATGACAATGTTGACAAGTTGATCTGTTCTCAAATTGTCTGTGATCCATATTTTAAGCTCATTTATTATTTATATTTATAACATAACTTATGGACTAATGTGTCATTTTAACAGTGTTGTGTTCCATTTTGACATTAAACAATCCAGTTTAAGATTGTAGATAATTCAGTTTAAAGATAAAATATTGATAATTATATAATAAAGGAGGAGGAGCTGGTGACTCATCTCCCATAAAGGAGCTCAGAAGTTCCCTGGGAGTCTTCATCTTTATTTATCTTTGTTTGCTTTTGGCCTCCATGTGCTTATGTCAAACATACTAGAGAGCTTTTTTTTAATTTTATTTTATCTTGTATGTTCAATTAAAACTGTTGGCATCAAACTTTACATCTCCTGTAAATTTTGTGTTTTGGTTTAAATTGTGTTCCAAAACCCTGAATCAACATCTTTCCAGCCTGTAGAAATTCTGAAAAGCCTTTAAAACATGCGACTGCACAATCCTGCTGCTCTTTGAAAAACTAACAGTACTTCCAAACGAGCTGTTAAACAGGGCTTTGTGTGATCTGCCTTTTGGTGAAGCAACTGGCCAGGAAGATTCAACACATTCAAAGGGCTTTATCATACTAAGTTCATTGATTCTCGTCCTCACTTTCCTTTCCAGGTCCTCAACTGTACTCCATCAATGTCTTCTGAAGTTGTGTTTCAGAACAAAAGTGGAGCACATAACAGCAAACACTGAACACACAACTCCCCTGTCTGCTAAGAGCATGTCTTCCTTTTTCATACCACCATCGGTGACATGAAAAAAGCTTATTCAAACAAATCTGCAATGGTATTTTCAGATCAACTTAGACAATTAAACATTACAGTGGACTTATTTAATGCGGTCAACAATTCCTTAGGAGGTACCCAACATGAATTTAAAATAGCATGCAATTTAAGAACACACCCCTCCCTCTCGGAGCTATCGTAACACCAATTTGTATCAAAATCTTTAACTTCTTTATTAACCTATTAGGACCTGGCATCCACATCATAAAATATAAAAATTAATTAACTAGTGTTTTGAGGTCATGTAAAAAGGAATGTCATGAGAAATTATTAAATATGAATAAAAATAGCATTAAAGGGATTTGGAAAACATTAAATGCCATCATTAAAAATGGTTCTTGGCAGTTAAATTATCCTTTGTATTTCACTAATAATGCTAGTAACATGAGTGATGTGGTTAATGAGTTCAATAAATTCTTTGTAAGTGTTGGGCTGATAGAATTCCTGATACAAGAAATTGTGCAGAGAAAGAAACTAAACTCATTCAACGTAATCCTCATTTAATGTTTTTAACGGTAGTAGAAGAAAAAATCATTGATATTGTCGGGAAATCACAAACACAAAATTCTACAAACTTTGATGACATTGATATGGAAATCGTTAAGAAAGATATTGATGGCATCTCCAAACCCTTAACACACACGTGCAATTTGTCTCTACAAACTGGTCAATTCCCAACACAAGTAAAAACAGCGAAAGTAATACCACTGTTTAAAAATGGAGATAGACACCAATTCACAAATTACAGGCCTGTTTCTCTACTTTCACAATTTTCAAAAATACTGAAAAAAGTTTTCATTAATAGACTTGACAAATTTATAGATAAATATAAAATGATAATGGACAGTGAGTATGGTTTCAGACCAAACAGATCAACATCCATGGCGTTAATGGAACTTATTGAAAATATCACCAATAATATAGACAATACACAGTTGATGTTTTCATTGACCTAAAAAAAAAAAGCTTTTGACACAATTAATCATGAAATATTACTTGATAAACTGGAGTACTGTGGCATTAGAGGAGTGGTGCTAGAGTGAGTCAGGAGTTATTTGAGAGACAGGCAACAGTTTGTGAAGCTTGGTGAATATCAATCAGAGTGCCTGGACATTGTTTGTGGAGTTCCACAGAGATCAGTATTGGGACCAAAACTGTTTATCCTGTACATCAATGATATATGTAAAACATCTGATATATTACAGTTTATTTTATTTGCAGATGATACAAATGTTTTTTGTGCTGCAGAGAATTCACAGCAGCTTTTGGAAATTGTCACACCAGAAATGATTAAACTGAAAACATGGTTTGACAGAAACAAGTTATCACTAAATTTGAATAATACTACATTTATATTATTTGGACATTGTAAAAAGGATGCTGGAGCAAAATTGTTGATAAATTTTGTTGAGGTAGAGCAAGTTTCTTATACAAAATTTCTGGATTTGATAATAGACAACAAAATCTGCTGGAAACCTCACATAAAGCATATACAAGCTAAACTGGCAAGAAACAACTCTGTACCGAGTAAAGCTAAACATTTTTTGCATTTTTCCAAAACTCCGGGTACTTTACTGTTCACTTATACTGCCATATTTGTAATACTGTGTGGAAATCCGGGGAAATACATACAAAACTTCACTTCAACCGTTATGTAAAATTCAGAAAAAAGCTACCAGGATGATTACTAAAGCAGGATTTAGAGACCACACTAACATTATGTTCTTGAAATTAAAAATTCTGAAGTTTATAGATCTTTTAAAATATAAAACTGCAAAAACTATGTACAAAGCCAGATAGAATATGTTACCAGGATATGTGCAGAGGATGTTTTTTGACGGAGAAGGGGACTATGAATTGAGGGGAAAATGAAATCTGAAGACTCTTACAGCACGGACAAAGGTTAAAATATTTTGTATTACCATTTGTGTGGTAAAACTGTTGAACAGTTTTCCTGTGGATCTACAACAATGTCCAAGCATTAGTCAGTTCATAAAGATGTTTCGAAAACTGCTTTTGGAAGAATATGAAACTGATAAGTTGATGACCCATTGTATATATAACTATGCTAAATTGTATCAAAATCATATCTATCACGGTAGCTAGGTTTATACATTTACTTCATTCCTTGTTTATTGTTTGGGGAAAGTAATGATAGGAATTAGGGGTAACAATGAATAGTAGGATTCAATAGAATGTTAAGTATGGTTTAGATATTAATAAGTATGTATTTACAGTGGCTTGTAAAAGTATTTTCCAGATTTTGTCACATTACAGCCACAAATATGAATCAATTTTATTGGAATTCCACGTGAAAGACCAATGAAAATCAAACCTTTTTCAGAGTTATCAAACATTATTTCAGTTATCAGTTATTTATTTGTAAAAAATGTTTGGAATCGTGTATGATTTTCATTCCACTTCTCACATGTACACCACTTTGTATTGGTCTTTCACGTGGAATTCCAATAAAACTGATTCATGTTTGTGGCTGTAATGTGACAAAATGTGGAAAAGTTCAAGGGGGCCGAATACTTTTGCAAGCCACTGTGAGCGACTATTTTGCACAGAGGCAGTGGCTTACGACACCAACTGTCGGCCATCTATAATCCAGTTTTGAGATCCCTTCCCAGACGCCTTAACGCCCACTCACACCCTGGGCAATCTGACCTCAAAAAATCATATGATAGGGTGGGGCTAGGTAAATCTGGGTCTCTCCACCATTTGACTCTAGAACTGAATAAGCTTCTCAGGGGAGAGGTGAAACGTCTTCAAGCAACTTAAGAACAACTTAAGAAGTCCAGACGCTTTTCTTTCCAAGCTTCTTAGACCATAAAAACGCAACTTTCAATTTTAGACAGTGGACTTCTTTTGCCTGAGTACAAAATATTATCTCAGTACAGCAGTGGCTTGTGGATTTTTAATTGTGGGATGTTTGGTTTGTCAAACGAAATGAATTTTCACTACACAGCTGTTATTATCAGAAGGGAAGAGAAAGGTGACCACAATTAAAACAACAGCCTCATCCTAATTGTCCATGATCATAAATTTCTCTGTGCTCTAAATGTCTGTAATATATTTATATTAATGTATTTGTATATTTTTATTTCATTCCACTTCATGGACCGTACCAGATAAATTAGGAGACCTGGTGAGGGCAGTATTACGCCTTTGATATCTCCAGTCTACCGTAAGTTCAGTAGAAGAAGAATAGCAGCAATGGCGCCACTGAGAGATCCCGTCGCGATCCCGAGTTAAGTTTGAAGACGTTGGTTTGGCGGTATCGGTTGTCGTTGCAATAATGTCTTCAGTTCAGCATCTGAGAGAGTTTATCAAGAAGAGATTAACTTCAGCTGCAGAAGAAATCTTCTCAGAGTTTGAAAAAACGATCGTCCGGTATGAGGAGGAGATCCGTCAGCTAATACCGCTTGATATCAGACCCGGGATAAAGTCACACAATACAGGTGTGTAAATTTGTGGAGGTGTGGGAGTTGCGGGATCATCGTGTGATTCATGTGGGCATGATCTAAACTATTGATCTAAACTAGTAATACACCACAGTAAAGTTTATGCAGTTATATCTGTGCAATGTTGAGAAGGTTACTTTTAAAATGTTTTCCACTAAAGATTACATTGGCCAAATGTAGTTTATAACGTATCCTGTTAAGTTACTCAATGTGAATAACTTATTCTAAATACTTTGGTCCGGATTATTTGGTATATTTGCATGCTTTTTACAACTACATGAATGTACTATTGCCATGTGAATTATTGCGATAACTAAAGGCTACTAGCCAGCGAGCTAACATTGTTAGCTGGCTTTAGCTAAAGTTATAGACTAAAGACTGTTAGACTTGATTCATAGCATTAACATCCTGCTAGCTACAAACAATCATGTGCAGCAATCCCAAGTAAATTTTTAAATCCTGATGTAAAATGAGTAACAGTAGGGTGGACATTAGGTAAGGCTGCAGTTTTTGCAGCGATTTCGTATAGAAAACAATTTCTGTATCAGTAATAGATTTTCTTTCTGTTTGCTTTTAGAACTGCACATGATTATTTGCAGCTAGCAGGTTGTAATGCAGCCTTCAGTAATAGTAGTGAGTCACACAGCGATAGTACATCAAAGATTCCGAAGTGGGACATAACCTAGATAGCTACAACAACTAAAACAAGGTAGTTGTAGTAGGCTAATGTTAGGGCTGTGCAATATGACGAAATATGGGATGATTGATATATATATATACACACACACACACACACACACACTCAACAAAAATATAAACGCAACACCTTTGTTACTGCTCCCATTCCCCATGGGATGGACGTAGAGACCTAAAATTCATTCCAGATACACAATATAACCATCCCTCCCAAACAGTGGTCACAAATCAGTCCAAATGTGTGGTAGTGGGCACATCTGCTATATTGAGATAATCCATCCCACCTCACAGGTGTGCCACATCAGGATGCCCCCAATAGCGCAAAAAACTGCACATTCCAGGGTGGCCTTTTGTTGTGGGCAGTCTGAGGTACACCTGTGCACTACTCATGATGTCAGATCAGCATCCTGATGTGGCACACCTGTGAGGTGGGATGGATTATCTCAATATAGCAGATGTGCCCACTACCACACATTTGGACTGATTTGTGACCACTGTTTGGGAGGGATGGTTATATTGTGTATCTGGAATGAATTTTAGGTCTCTACGTCCATCCCATGGGGAATGGGAGCAGTAACAAAGGTGTTGCGTTTATATTTTTGTTGAGTGTATATAATAACCACAATTGGATTGTAAAAATCCTGCAACTTCAGTGGTGTCAAACTGGCTTAGCTTTCGTCACTCAGATACACAACAAAGCACTATTTTTAGTAGAGCATGCTAGCGGGCCGTCGTTATTTTGTTATTATTGTTTTTTGGAAAATACGGCACACTTAAAATCAATCCTTTGATTTTTCTGAAAATCAACAGTGCCCCTTATAATCCCGTGTGTCTTATGTGTGAATTCTGGTTGTGTTTACTGACCTCGAAACAATTTTATGTGGTACACGGCGCTCGAAAATCTGTCAAATGTTTTAGTACGACTTTGCTGAGCTACGAAGCCGCACCGTTTGATGGATTGTCGGAGCATTACGGCTATCGTAGGCAGGAGCCTCGCGGAGTGATACGTACTGTGCTTCAACATAATATTACCATATTGTGTGTGCATAACCTCTTTTTGCGTTTTGTGGATATTATACATGGTTATGATGAGGATATGTCGGCCAATTTCCACCGGAAATAACTTTTGGTTAAACTGTCAACAAGGAATTTGCATTTGCACTGTTACATTTTTATATAAGTTTAATGCACATAAAACACAGCTGATTGTTTAAGTGAAAATACATTGATGGATTTTTTGGGGGTTTTTTTGCACTAATAAAGTTGTGGAGTTAATAAAGTATTTTGTCTAGTGTCAATTATATTGTCAGTTACATCGTTATCGTAAATTTTCAAATGTATATTGTGAGAAGTATTTTTGTTCATATCGCCCTGCTCTATAGCATATCTTACTTGCCGTTGTAAAATACTTTAAGCTTTCATGTCATCATCATATGCAGATCATGCTGCTGTTCATTTGTTTGTTTGTTTGTTTATTCACATTGTGTGATGATCACTGGCAGTCAAATCTAGAAATTAGACCCCAGACAGTTGTAAGGTTATCAACATCACCCAATGAACAAATGACTATGACTGAATGTTTCTGTGGCAACATCTGCAAGAATGCAAGAGCCCTTGAAACCATAAGCTAAATTCTCAATAGGTGACCCCTTTTAATCCTTCTTGATCTTTCTTATTATCACATTAGTCACGATTTTCTTGTGTCTTTTTGTTGAACACGAAGGTCTGGATGATCAGCAGATCTGTTACCAGGAGAGGAGTCTCAACCAGGAGGACCCAGAGCCTCCACAGATTAAAGAGGAACAGGAGGAAATGTGTAGCAGTGAGGAAGGAGAGCAGCTTGAACTGAAGCAGGAGGATGAAGGGATTCATGTCTGGACCGGAGAACAGCTGGATTTGTTGTGGAAACCTGGACTAAAGCTGACCAGAATAGGTATGTAAAAGTGTAATATACAGATTTCATAATATGGAAATGAATATGACTCATAACAAAATGTCACAAAGACACATGGCGTGCATTACCGCCTGGGATACTGCCTCACTGAAGACATGTTTTCTGTTAGCACAGTAAAATAAAAACTGGGTTTCAAATCTTCTGTTGTTTAATAAAAAAATACAATTTCCACCAGATTTAAGTCATGTTAGTCCAGAATTGTACGCAGTATGTAGAAAAATGTTGAGACAATGAAAACTGTGGATTATTGGCCACAAGGACCAAGTTGGAGCAGCGAGCTGTACGCCTCATAAATGATGACTTTCTGCATGTAAACAGAATTATTCTCTGTTCACTGCATGAGAGAGAATATTTAAATATCGCTCACATATCTGAGAGACCTGCTCACAGTGTAACATCAAGACCTCCCACAGCAACATGATTGTAAGGAAAACTGTAGCCAGGAGAGGAACTCCAGTCTGGACCAGCAGAACACAGATCCTCCACAGACTAAAGAGGAACAGGAAGAAATCTCCACCAATCAGGAAGAAGAGCAGCTTGCACTGAAGCAGGAAACCAATGGCATCATCATCTGGACCGGGCAGGAGCTGGGCATCATGTGGAACCCTGAAGTAAAGTTGCACAGAATACGTATGCAAAACCTTAATAGATTCGGTTTTGTATTAAGAAATCTAACTCATGTTGGATCCTAATCAGACCTCAGATGTATGTTAATGAGACACATGATGAATCTAAGCACCAACTGCAACAAGGAAACTGAATTAATATTCTAAGAGCCAAAATGTCTAGCCCTTCCAATGTCGCTCCTGTCAGGACTGTCCTATGTTGGTCATAATTGTAATAAACTTGAGCCCAAGAGAGAGGAAGACTCCCTACAATGAGTTGAAACATTACCTTGTTATTTATTCCTGCATATACATTTTTTGTCATTCGCATTGTCACTTTGTTTGTCCCTCACGAGCTGCAGCAGCAAGGGACAAACTAGGCAGTATCACATTTAATAACAGGAAATGAATAGACATGTAATCTTTTCTTTTTTTGGCCACATTTTTCAAGTGGCCTTTATTTGACAAGATCATATAAAAAAAATTAAAAACAAAACAAAACATTAAATTATGCTTTTGGTGTGCCACCACAATGTTTTCAGTAGCCCCCATATGGCCACCCACATGAAAAAATTCTGGAGGCACCCCTGTACATTATGACTGAGTACATCCACTGAACCTTTTGTGAATAACATAATTATCCCCATTAGGGCTCAATGATCAATTTAAAAATGTAATATCGATTTGAAACTAAGCTTTTAACAAACCACACAAGACTATGATAGTTGTCCTTGTGCCATGTGTTTCTGGATCTTTCTTTCTTCTTCTGTCCCTTTGGATTCCAGCACAAGGCCTGTGTAGTGATTTTATTGGTGGGCTTCCTGAGGGTGAGGCCAATCCAACAATAATTTCTTTTCAGGATTGGTATTGCTATTGGTTCCTAGTTTGTTCTTGTCCGCAGTTTTTAATCTTTTCTGGTAAATAGAGCAGAGGACTTGTTGGAGGCAGCTGTTGATGAATGTCTGTAATAGGGATGGACCGATCCAATATTACGTATCGGTATCAGTCTGATACTGACCTAAATTACTGGATCGGATATTGGAGAGAAATAAAAAATGTAATCCGATCCATTAAATATCACAAAAGCACCTCACAAAACTTGCAACATGGCGTAACCCAGCTCATGACCTTAGCACGTCGGAGCAGCACATGATAGAGCAACTGTGGCCCGCAAGACCTGTCAGCGGTCTGGTTGAGCATTTGGAGCCTTGCTGCCAAACTGGCATCTCAGAGAAAGCTATACTAGAGAAGTAAAGCAAGTGTGTAAGTTCAACGCTGAACGTTTAGCTTAAAAACCTATTTATGGAGCGACTGCCTCTTTCTCTCCCTCCCTCTCCTGTTGCTACATCAATCATGAAACTGGTCAATGATCGGCTTTTCTGTCACGGGGCCTGTTTCTTTTGTTTGTTTATCACCCACTCTATGCCAGAAAGAGGAAACCAGCGGATAAACTTCAGCAGCACGTTAAAGTTTGCTAAGCTGTTGTTAGAATTTCTTTAATATTACTTTCTAAACCAGGATCCTTTTCTACGAAGCTGACAGCTGGTAACTGTGCAGGGGCGGGTCTAGTTTTGCCAGGGGGCCAGCTGGGGCACAAAGAAATACTTTTCTTTCTTATTGTCATTTAACATGTCTAGCTTTTAATAAATAATTATGTGAATCTTAATAATCTCGTAATCTTGTTAACGGGGGTGATGCGATGTCACTGGTATGCATGAATTAATTAAACAGTCCAATAACTTCAGCAGTTCTTATCTTGTCCTTTTTTGTGTTTATTCCAACAAGACATTTTAACATTTTAACATAACAGCGCAGTGGTCACAAACTGTTTGCCTTCTTACAATTAACAACACACCTGACACCGATTAGCTGCTACCTTTACATGAACCAGCCATATGAAAACAGGAAAAGGTGACCTCTAGCGGCCACATAAGGTATAAACCCAAAAATGGCTCCTACAGCCAGAATAGAGAGGATGGTGTAGGTTTAAGTTTATTATATTCATCAGCATTGCTGAACTATGAAATATTTTGGGTGCAGTGTATTTTTTTCAGGGAATGAATTCTCTTTTGGCTCTTGACAAAGGCAGTCGCACTTTTCTGGGATGAGACATGCACATTAAAACAAAAACTCCACAGTCCACAGTCACTTGATAACACACAAAATCCAACAGAGTAAAATTTATGAGAATCTCGTAGTTTGTCCTACAGATACTTTTTTGTGTTGTTTTGAAATCGCCCCTGATGTATGATTATCTTTTTATTTACATAAATTACATGTCAACCTTGAATGATACAAAAACTGAGCAGAAAGCAAGAAGTGAAGTGTTTGAGTTTAAAGTTTCCACCTCATGGGTTTTAATTTTTTCAGTCAATTTAAGGAATTCCAGGTTTCCTCTGCAGCATGGAATGAAAAAAATAATTTAAATAGATTTTGGACATGGATAAATGTAGTTAAATATTTATGCTCTGCTTTTTGGAATATACAATTCCAAACTTAAATTGATCACACAACAGGAGTGTTCTCAGCAAAACAGCTTCTCCCCCCAACATGGCTTTCATTGGTATATCTGTGCGACATGCTTACCACGTGGAGACCTGCTGGATGGTTAACTTGTAATTTTTCAAATGTATGTTTGTTGTTTGTTTTTTTTAATCTGTTGCTTCAGATCTTCCACAGTGTGACTGTAAGGATGAGCACACAAATCAGCAGGTCTGTAACCAGGAGAATAACTCCAGTCTACACTAGGAGGATCCTTCACAGATTAACGGTTTTATAATAATAATAATAATAATAATAATAATAATAATAGATTGGATTTATATAGCGCTTTACAATACCACTATTCATTCACTCTCACATTCATACACTGGTGGAGGCAGCTACAGTTGTAGCCACAGCTGCCCTGGGGCAGACTGACAGAAGCGAGGCTGCCATATTGCACCATCGGCCCCTCTGGCCAACACCAGTAGGCGGTAGGGTAAAGTGTCTTGCCCAAGGACACAACGACCAGGACAGAGACCCCAGGGATCGAACCGGCGACCTTCCGGTTACAGATGCGATTCCCAACCCCCAGTTTCCTGTTTCAAAATAAAAGCATGGATTTCAAAAATAAAACCGAAGGACCTTTCAAACAAACGTAAAAATATTTCCCAAATTTAAAGGTCATTTACAACTGGTGCTCCTGGAAATGTGGAAGAAAATCCTTCTTTTCCCACATTTTCCATATTTCATCAAGATGTTTTTCCAATTCTGCCCATTACTTTGTCTCTTTTTCTCCTTCCAGCATCTGATTCTTTGCAGAGTCCTTGATGTCATAGTCTGTGTGAGTGTTCAGTGTTTTTCCACTCAGGCCTGGTCCTGCATTGTCCGCCTGGGTGGAGCTTGGAGTCCACACCTGCCTCCAATCAGCAGGAGGTGTATTTAACATCAGTGTCACCAATAGTGATGGTCAAAGAAGCTTTCTGAAGCACTGAAGCTTGTATTGAAAAACGGTTCATTACTCGAAGCTTTTTAACAGTCCTCTCTGGTGACATCTGGTGGCCAAAGATATGAAGAGCAGCTTGAATCCACAAAATAAAACAAACTGCTTCATTATGATTACCCACTCTACAGAGTGGAATTCTGTCTGATATTGGGCCGCTGTTGTTGCTTTGAACGTGCATTTTTTGGTGGTTAAAAAAATGTGTTTTATTTATTTAATAAATAGTTTTGACCAGTAAACTCTCCTTGTTTAAACATGCACCATGGTGTGGTCTTTCTTTGCTTATGACTTCTTGATGTTGGTACATACAATAATTGAAAAAATACCACATTACATATAATTTAAACATATAATAATGTACAACACATTATGGAGTATGCTTCTGCTCTGAGGTCTTGCCTCCATGCACTTAATCGCTAGACGGGTGTATATATAAATAATATTATATTAGGGAAATTTTCCCAGACATATTTTTGACCTGGGGGTAGAATTGATTGTGAAATGGAAAAGGAAAAATGCTTATGAACTTGCAAATTAAAAACATGATGCATTTAAGGTAACCCTTTTCCATTTGTATTTAAGAAGAAAATTTGTTCTAGTGTGTGATGGCTGAACCTGTTCCTTTTCGTGGAGATAATTTCTCCTGCCTTAAGGAAAATCCCTTCACATGCCACAGAGGAGGCTGGAGTGCAGAGAAATTGGTAGAGATGCAGTTATACAGTCTACCTGGGTCCCACAAACTATCAGCTAAAGAGAATAAATAAATTAAATTGCTGCACATTTGGCAGACTAACATTTTCAGAGTAATTTTCTCTCCTCTGTTGCAGTGCCTTTTACCCTGATATCCATTATCACTCACACGGCAGAACCAGAGCTCCTAGACTGATACCACGTAGCCATAATTGTAAATACACAACAAAGTAGTGAAAAGCAATTCTTGCCTCTGCAATGTGTCTTGCATTTGGATCCACGCTCTCTTTCTCATAGGCCACTTGGCCCTAACACTTGAGCTGTCTCATATTGCTAGGCAGCGCTGGGTTGTCTTCTTTGAATGTTGCAGGGATATTAGTAGCCATTGTAATCTCTCTCTCACTCTTCTGGTTCAAATCCTTGGGTTTTCCCCTTTTCTATTTCTTTTATCTGGATGTTAAATTTAATTAACTTACAATTTGTTTAGGCATTTCCTTTTAGGTTGTTCTCATTTTAGTGTTAGTTTTTTTGTTTTTATTAGTATTATCAATTCTTTGTCTACTTTTTTGAAAATCGTGAATATTAGTTTATTCTTTATCATTGCTCTGATCTTTATTTTAATCAATTGATCCCTTTTTTATTTCTTAATTGTTTATAAATGTATAATTTTTATTTTTATTTTTATTTATTACTTCTAATATAAGTTCCATCTGTTCCGACCAGGGCTGTGGGGTGACCTGCAGTATCAGCCTCCTTCCACCAGATAGAGGCAGATACAATAGCACTTTAGCTCAGTCCTACCACTAGTTGACACTAATTCACTCACATGTTTTCGTAAGTGAATTCAGTAATTCACCTAGCAGCGGCCCCTGTCCGTGAGATCTTAAACACTCACCTCTGGCAGAGCTTCGACAGCATTCAGAGGGAAACTGAGTTTGAATGGACCATCTTCAGGACCTTTATTGCTGAGGCTGCTGCACTGAGCTGTGGACCGTGTCATGGTGGTAAACCCCGAACCAGCTGGTGGACATCAGGCTGAGGAATGATTATGAGATTATGTCATGCTGTCATAAATAGGGATAGGTATCGAAAACCGGTTCTTGTTGAGAACCGATTCCCACTGTTTCAATTCCTTGGCATTGGTTGCCATTTTTGCAAACGATTCCCTTATCGATTCCAGTCGCCCCGAATGACGTCACCACATTGCGGAGCGTCATTTACCTGGCAGGAAACACGGTGCCTAAGCTCAAACGCTCAAAAGTTTGATTATAGTTTACAAGAACGGATGACAACAGGGCAACTTGCAATACTTGCAAAGTAGATACTTCATTTAAGGGAGGAAACACTACGAATATGCAAAAGCATTTGCTCACAAAACACACGATGACCTTAAATGAATGTCGTGTTTTTAATTCCGCTCCGGATTCGTGAATCTCAACCCAGCAGCAGCGGTAACATTTGCACGTCCTCTCCCGTTAATGCGGCAGGTAAATAATCAACTAACAGTGCATATTATGTTACCGCGATCTGCCTCATTACAAAACCATTACTGTGCATTTAGGTGACCATGATGAGAGAGACAGACAGAGTCTGGCTCAGACGCTGGCAATTCTCACTGCAGTCTACCGTTAGCGTCTCCTTTCAGGCCAGGATAGACGAATGTCACCGAGCAGAGACTAAGTTTGTGGTAAAAGGCTTGAACCCATTTGCCACAGCAGATTCCCCCGATTTTCGGTAAGTGAATGTGTTTAATTGTAGGCAGGGACATTACTGGATATTCTTGTGTAATTGCTACAGAATAATTGATGTTATACTTTGTTATTGCTACAGAAGAATATTTATTTTATTATTTTACATTTACAATTTTTTTTCCTGGGGACCCTGTGACACCCCATTGAAGAGCCTAGTCATAAAATAGATGTTATCTGATATACTGAGACATTTGGAGTGGGTGTAGTAGACACTTAAACAAACTTCTCGTAATTTCCGTCCCAACTACAGCTGGACTGCATGCCATCGGGCATACCGGGCATTTGCTTGGTGTGAGCCAATGGTGATTTTTTGTTTTCATGGGCTGATATTTTGGAGTTTTGTTTGTTTTTTTTAAATAAATAACCGGTATAAACAATTAAAGGTGGTGGTACTGCATAAGACAACTCATGAAAATAACATGTGTACCAAACTCTTTAACATGAAGTGTTGTCGTAAGAAAAATGATGAAAAGGCTAGTTTCTTTCAGATTGTATGCTGAATTGAGCAAATATGACTAAAATTTTTAGACATTGTTAAACATGTGGGTATCTTTCATTTTTAAGACCTGGGTAAATCTCAAAACATCACATTTTTACTGCTCACCTTCGGTTTGCATAAAAGATTAACCAGTCCAATGTTGAACATCATATTGATGTCATGGTTGGACGTCAAAATTGTGGACCAAGTTTGGATATGTACAGAATTGGTCATGGACTTAAAGACTCAATATAAACATTGAACGATGTCCAGTGTTTAGTAGAGGGAGTCTGACTGTATGTTGTTACTGGGAGGTGGAGTGGGGGAGTATGTGTAGCAATCACATACAAGAATATTATCTGTCTCAGGTCCTCGTTCCTCCAGAGTAGGAGTGTACCTGGATCACAGAGCAGGTATTTTGTCCTTCTACAGCGTCTCTGAAACCATGACTCTCCTCCACAGAGTCCAGACCACATTCACTCAGCTGCTTTATGCTGGACTTTCTCGTTACAACGCTGGAGACATTGCTGAGTTCATTAAAATGAAATCGACCCTTTTCTGTTTATTAAATGTACTATTGTCTGTGTTTCAAAGAAACAGAAAACACTCTAATTCACGAAGCTTTCATAATGTTTTGAGCTTTGATCTAAATTTTAATGTTAAATGATAAATTCTTTATCCAGGTTTCTCCAAAGTACCAGACTTTATGTCAGGACTTGATTTTTGTTAGACTGACCTGATGAGGGCAGTATTACGCCTTTGATACTTCCAGCTTAAGATCGAAGAAGAATAGCGGAAATGACGTCACTGAGCGCTTGCATCGCGAGTTATATTTGAAGACTTTGATTTGGCGGTATCAGTTGTTGTCGCAATAATGTCTTCAGTCCAGTATCTGCGAGAGGTTATCAAGGAGACATTAACTGCTGCTGCAGAACAAATCTTCTCAGAGTTTGAAAAAACGATCGTCCGGTATGAGGAGGAGATCCGTCAGCTAAGACCGCTGGATATCAGACCCGGGATAAAGTCGCACAATACAGGTGTGTAAATTTGTGGAGGAATGGGGGTTGCGGGATCCTTGCGGGAACTCAACTCTGCTTAGATTTTACCATGTGCGCTTCACACTACCGTAACTTATCGACTATTTAAGCTAGAAAAAGAAATTACAGGGTTACTGAAAGAAGAGAGGCTGAGTTTTACGGGGATGTTTGGTGTCCCTACACACTGCTCCCCGGGCGCCCAATGGCTGCCCACTGCTTCACTGAGTGAATGGGTTAAATGCAGAGAGCAATTTCCCCACGGGGCTCAATAAAGTACAATAAAGTAAAGACACGAAGAAGAGCTTTACGAAACTTTACGGTGCATCATTAGAAAACACGAGCAGTGACGGTCCAATCACATGTATGGAAAAGTGGCAACGCTCCAAAAAGGCCTCGAAATTTAAAAAACTGAGTGGCCATTGCTCAAAAACTTTATTGTACATATTTAGTATAGTTGATGTTGTGTTACGTTTGTTCCTGTTGAATTAATATTAGGTTTGTAGCTTGAACCTATTCGCTTGAACGTTTAAGACAATATAATTACACAGCAAAGCAAGACAAAGTTCTTCATGTTTCTCGTGCGCGGGAGAGAACCGGACAAACCAGTTGCTCTCGTCCGCTCCCCCGTAACACTGCTCTTTTATTGAGGTTACATGAATATACATAGGTTCATTAACATACGACGTCTACATACAAACAAAGAGTACCGTGTGTGTGTGTGTGTGTGTGTGTGTGTGTGTGTGTGTGTGTGTCCCCATAAATGACTTCCCTAAACCTGCTGGTCTGGAAGTCCAGCAGTTCATCTAAACAAAAGGCACTTAGCCTAAAACAGATATAGCCACGTTTATCCTACCATAAAACAATAAGAGAAGGTACGACCTCTCCCATGCTCCCAGAGTGTTCTGGAATGCAGACAATTAAGGATCAAACCTCTACCAATCTAAAACTAATTATAAAACTCTAAGCATATATAAGTAGATATTTCTAAGCATAAATGACAATCAACAATACAAAACCTAACAATATCAGTTTCCACTTAACTATAAATCTGAAAACAAAAAAAAGTTCCTTTTTTTTCACTTTAAACTGTTGTTTCATTGCCATAACAATACAATAATGTAAAATGAGTGCCAGGGGGCAAAAGTATTCACTTTTAGTTTGATTTCTGGCCCGTTTACAGCCAAAATGACCAAAAATTACCAGGTGGCCTAAATGATGCTTGGTCAATAGCTTTCATGATCATATTCAGATCATGCTGCTGTTCATTTGTGTATTTTGTTTGTTTGCACATTTTGTGACGATCACTGGCGGTCACTTTTAAAAATTAGACCCCAGACGGCTTTAAGGTTATCAGTGTCGCCCAGTGAAAAAATGGCCAGGAGCGAATGTTTCTGTGGCAACATCTGCAAGAACGCAAGAGGCCGTGAAACCATAAGCTTAGTTCTCAACTCCCTTTTAATTGTTCTTGATCTTTCTTGTGATGACATTAGTTACTGATTTCTTCTGTCCCTTTGCTGAACACGAAGGTGATCAGCAGGTCTTTGACCAGGAGAGGAGCTCCAGTCTCCACCAGCAGGACCCAGAGTCTCCACAGACTAAAGAGGTACAGGAGGAGGAAATGTGCAGCAGTGAGGAAGGAGAGCCGCTTGAACAGAAGCAGGAGGCTGAAGAAATTGATGTGTGGACCGGAGAACAGCTGGATTTGTTGTGTAAACCTGGAGTAGAGCTGACCACAACAGGTATGTAAAACTGTAATATACAGATTTCATAATACAGAAATGAATAAGACTCATATTAAAACATCAGGCGATGATATCAGAGTTGACTCCTCAGGAAGAGAGCTCACAATGACACATGCATTACCACCTGGCATACTACCTCACCTAAGACGTGTTTTCTGTTAGCACAGTAAAATAAAAACTGGGTTTAAAATCTTCTGTTGTTTAATAAAAAACAAAAATTTCCTCCATATAGATTTAAGTCAAGTTGACCCAGAACTGTACGCAGAATGTTTTATAAATACCCACAAGGACCAAGTTGGAGTAGCGAGCTGTACGCCTCATAAATTATGACTTTCTGTATGTAAACAGAATTCTTTGCTGTTCACTGCATGAGAGAGAATATTTAAATATCGCTCACATATCTGAGAGACCTGCTCACAGTGTTAATTTTTTCTTGTGTGTTGTGTCCGTCAAGACCTCCCACAGCAACATGATTGTAAGGAAAACTGTAGCCAGGAGAGGAACTCCAGTCTCAACCAGGAGGACCCAGATCTTCCAGAAACTAAAGAGGAACAGGAGGAAATCTCCCTCAATCAGGAAGAAGAGCAGCTTTCACTGAAGCCAAAAACCAAAGACGTCCTCGTCTGGACTGGGCAGGAGCTGGACATCATGTGGAACCCTGAAGTAAAGTTGGAAAGAATAGGTATGCAAAACTTTAATAGACAGACTCAGTTTTGTGTTAAGAAATCTAACTCCTGTTGGATCCTTATCAGACCTCAGAGGTATGTTATAGAGACACATGGAGAATCTAAGGTCCAACTGCAATAAGGAAACATGATGTAATATTCTAAGAGCCAAAATGTGTAGCCCTCACAGTGTCGCCCTTGTCAGGACTGTCCTATGTTGGAAATAATTAAGTTGAGTACAAGAGAGAGGAAGACTCCCTACAATGAGTTGACACATCAACTTTTTAATTATTCCTGCATATACATTTTTGCCATTCATATTGTCACTTTCTTTGTCCCTCACGAATTGCAGTCGTCACTCCTTTGCCTGTCCTGCGCCCCTGCACCTGCAGGCGCACTTACAGTGAATATCAAATTTAATAACAGGAAATTAACTAGGCATGTAATACTTTTCTTTCTTTTTTTGGCCACATTTTTCAAGTGACCTATATTTGACAACAGCATGTTTAAAAAAGAAAAAAGAAAGAAAGAAACTTTAAATTATGTTTTTGGTGTGCCACCAATTAAAACTTTTAACTCGCTCAACCCATCTGGAGTACAAAATGAACAAACTTTGGACAAACTGCCCGAAATGCGTTGACAGAGACATTTCAGGGACTTTGACAGAACTAGAAAAATATAAAGGCTTTAAACAAGATGAGAGGTAAAACTAAGGATGTAACCAAAGTCGTGTGCCGCTTGTGGAGACGTGTCGTGCGAGCAAAGTACTTAAACACGACTAACTTGCATGAGAACGTACGTGTCCACCATCCTGCTCAGTATGCTCGGCTATCACCAGCTTCTACAGCTCTATCAACAAGCACTTGGGCGCACTCTGAGGAGGGTGCATTTATTTGAAGATGAAAGGGGGTGCTGTTAAAACAGCACTATTTATTTATTTATTATTTTTTGACTCCTTCTATTAGCTCCATCATTAATAGCAAACGTACTCATGGGCAAATAAATAAATAAATTGCCCGTGTAAAAACAATCTCCTATGGGCTCAGCCTATCGTCGATAGTCTATATATGCGTTCAGTCACACAACCCTAATAGTTAGGAAGGATTTTATGTGGCGGTAAGTTCTGCATTTGCTTGTGTGCAGTCGTATGGCATTATTACAGAAAAGTGTCCCATATCCTTTTTAATCAACTCCCACTATGATTTGTGGATAAATAATTCTTTAGCTTGTGTAACACGACCTTTTTCACTCATTCACCAATATGTTTTATTCATATAGGGAAATAATCCCAACAACGGTGTCCTGAAGGCTTTATACTGTAAGGTAAAGACTCTACAATATTAGAAAGAAACCACAACAATCGCACAACACCCTGTGTTACGTTTCCCTAAAAGGTCCGGGAGATGAGGGAAAGTAACAAAAAGTGTCCGGGTTGAAAAAAGGAGGTGGGGAGGCAAACTGGTTAAATTGAAGAGTTTTATTAATGTTTCTCTTAATAAATGGTAAATGGCCTGCATTTATATAGTACTTTACTAGTCCCTAAGGACCCCAAAGCACTTTACATATCCAGTCATCCACCCATTCACACACACTGGTGATGGCAAGCTACATTGTAGCCACAGCCACCCTGGGGCGCACTGACAGAGGCGAGGCTGCCGGACACTGGCGCCACCGGGCCCTCTGACCACCACCAGTAGGCAACGGGTGAAGTGTCTTGCCCAAGGACACAACGACCGAGACTGTCCAAGCCAGGGCTCGAACCGGCAACCTTCCGATTGCAAGGCAAACTCCCAGCTCTTGAGCCACGATCGCCCCTAATAATTAAACTAAAAGAGCTGGAAAAGCCACTATCACATTTAGAAGACAACAAAACCCTGGAATTATTAGTCAGAGTAATATTTATGAGAATCTCACAGTTTTTGTTATAGCTGAATTTTTGTGTTGTTTTGAAACTGCCCCTAATGTTTGATTATCTTTTTATTTTCATAAATTAGATTTCCTCCATTAAATGATACAAAAACTGAGCAGAAAGCAAGAAGTGAAGTGTTTGAGTTTAAAGTTTCCACCTCATCGATTTTCATTTTATTTTTTTCAGTCAGTTTAAAGAATTCCAGGTTTCCCTTGCAGCATGGAATGGAAAAAAAAATACTTTACGACATTACGGTTTGGGATAAATATTGTTAAATATTTATGTTCGTTTTTTTTTTTTTAAATGTACGATTCCAAACTTAAATTGATCACAGAAGAAGAGTGTTTATCATAGTTTGTAAATGAGCAGCCAAAATGGTCTCACTGAGTCAGCAAAACAGCTTCTCCCCCAACATGCCTTTTATTGGCTTATCTGAGCGACATGCTTACCATGTGGAGACCTGCTAATGGCTAAGGTTACCTTGTAATTTCTAAAATATATGTTTTGTTTTTTTGTCCCTTCAGATTTTCCACAACATGACTGTAAAGAACAGGAGGATCTTTTGCAGATTAAAGGGGAACAGGAGGAACTCAGTACCACTGAAGAGGGAAAACCGTTTGTACGAAAGCAAGAGACTCAAACTTTTCCTGCTCGTAAAGAAAGTGACCAGGGTGAACCAGACCTAAGTAGTGACCAGCTCCTTTCTCACAACTCTCCTGACACAGATCAGGATGAAAGCAAGGATGATAACTTACACAGAAATAGGTTGGAGGAAATCATATCAGAGCTGCCAGTTCAAAATTCCAAGACAGTACATTTATGTGGCACCTGTGGGAAAATATTTAAAAGGATGGAAAACTTGAATCGACATATGAAAATTCACACAGGTGAGAAGCCACATTGTTGTAGCACCTGTGGGAAAAGATTTACTCTAAAGGCATATTTAACTGAACACATGAAAATTCACACAGGTGAGAAGCCGCATTGTTGTACCACTTGTGGGAAAAGCTTTAGTCAGAAGGGGCAGTTGAATAGTCACATGCGAATTCACACAAGTGAGAAGCCATATTTTTGTAGCATATGTGGGGAAAGATTTAATGTAGTAACAAATCTGAAAATACACATGAAAATTCACACAAGTGAGAAGCCGCATTCTTGTAGCACCTGTGGGAAAAGATTTAGTCGGAAGTCACACCTGACTAGACACATACAAATTCATACAGGTGAGAAGCCGCATTCTTGTAGCACCTGTGGGAAAAGATATAATCGGAAGGAACATTTGAAAATGCACATGGAATATCATACAGGTGAGAAGCCGCATTCGTGTAGCACCTGTGGGAAAAGATTTAATCGGAAGGACCATTTGAAAACGCACATGGAATGTCATACAGGTGAGAAACCACATTGTTGTAACACCTGTGGGAAAAAATTTAGTTCTTCAGTACAGTTGAAAATGCATATAGGAAACCATACTGCGTGCCAAGTTTAATTTTTAGAAAATGTTGATGGTAAAACAAAGTGTTTGGATCTTTGGAAACTCGGCGTCTGACAAAACTTTATTTTCAAAAGGTTTTCAGAAGCTCAATTTCTATGTTTACCTGTGGACAAAAAAAACTAACTTTTTTCTGCCTTTTTTTTTATTTGTGGGCTTTGACTTGGCTAAAGGTTCTCTTTGAACAGTGCTTGAGATACTTTTTGTCTTGATGCAAAAAGAATTTCTCAAAAATACACTAGAGAATATCTGTTTAAAAAATGGCTGTGTACATATCGAGGAATGGAGGGATAGAAGTGACAAAAATGAATTGATTAAATACACCATTAAATAATTCAATTCAATGTGTCAATAAATAGAGGTTTGGGGTAAACGCTGTTCGAGTCAAAACCATTGCTTTGGCCGGGTTGCCATTCTTTTTTCTGGGCGTTTCTCCACACCAACAACTGGCATGTGGAAACTAACTGAACTGTACTTTGAAATACCCTGTTTGTGTGTCACCAAATACACT
>NC_138954.1:7185000-7415000 GCF_965226115.1 Aulonocara stuartgranti
ATCTCTTGGCTCTCTCTTAGTGAACTGTAGGATTCGGGGGGGGATTGCAGAATTGCACCCCAAACATGTGAAAGTGTCAAACACCTTGTTGTTGCTTTAAGTTAAGTTATAGTGTAGATGAAAGGTTTAGGGGTGTGTTATAAGAGGTGCACTGGCTTACTGAAGTAGCTCATTTGTATTTTCTCTCTTTTTTTCGTGTTCATGTTTTCCTTTCAATATCTTCTCGACTTTCATCCATGCAGGTAAGTCGTTCTCCCTTCTTTAAACCGTTGTTCCAGTTCACCTGTAAATCCTCTGAATCTTCCCACAACAGTCCACTGAAACCTGCTGCATGCGGGATTCAGTTTACATTAGAAGTTCTGTCAAAAACATCATCCTCATACTGCGCTTTGTCTGATACAGTGTGCTAGTTTGTGGGGAATTTATGCAAAAGGAAACACTGAAAGTTGGGCCACTTTCGGAACAACACCTGGAGCAGCAAGTTATGGCTGCACACTTATTAAAAAGTAATGCGCTTCATCTTGCAGGCTTGTAAAATAAATAAAATCCGTATAACAATCTATTTTAGAAGAAATAAAGTTTCCCACTTGGCTCCCTCAAGTAGATTTGCACAGTTCTCAGAAAAATGTATGGGGTTTTTAAATAGATCAGTGACGCGAACAGACAGTGTGACTCACATTGAGCTATAATATATTAACTTGGATCCTTTGTCAGAAACCCAGATTTTTATAAATCCAAGCTTGTGACTAGTGCCGCTCTCAGAACAGTGGGATAAATATGTAGAGTGAAAATACTCTACATATGTACATATAAATGTACATATACATAAGAATAAAAGCTAGTAGCAGTATGCTAAGCTTTGTTTCGTTTATTTCTTTTTTTTAACTTGATGCTTTTTGCCGCACAGGGTCAAATATTACTTGAAAGCTTCGGCTGACGTCACAAAGATCCAATAAAGGTGATCTTGGACGTCGGTGGCCATGACACAGTGGCCTTATTTTAGAGCAGGGGTAGGCAACTTCAGGCCTGGAGTGCCGGTGCCCTGCAGGTTTTAGATATCACCCTGCGTCAACACACCTGAATCAAATGATTATGTCATTACCAGGCCTCTGGAAAACCTCAACACATGTTAAGGAGGTCATTTAGTCATTTAAATCAGCTGCGTTGGCTCAAGGACGCATCTAAAACCTGCGTTGCCTACCCCTGTTTTAGAGGGTGGACAAAAGTTTGGATGTACTTTTTTTCCCTGTTGCTTTCAGTTGTTTGTAGTTATGTTTTACTTTCACTCACTTGTTCGGTTTATTTACCAAAATTAAAGGAAACCAACTCAGCATATGGCCAGTCATAACACTAAACCTGCCTGTGGGAAGGAGGCGCTTACTCAGTGTGTTTAAGTGCAACCGCAAGGAGTTGGGAGTCAGGTGGGCTAAACTATTACCTAAACCCTGTACATTGTAGCATCAAAACCAAGGAATGTATTGTGTGTTTATTATCGACACACCCGGCAGTAAGTAAACTGGGTGACTTGAGAAGAATTGGAAATAAAATGTCGTAGAGCAGAGATAACCTTTAAAAGACACAGAACCTGATTCTGTAATGCGCTCAGGGTGAAGAAGGTGAAACTAATCAAAGTCACACTCTTAATTAAATCCGGATTTTGTTGGGCAGACATAGAAACTAATAGATAGACAAAGAAGAGCCCTTTCTCCTCCCACCTGAGTGGAGTCTGACTGGCCTAATCCCAGCCCAGGTCTGCTCAGGAGTCTCCGGGGTGCAGGGGGATCTGCCGAAGCTTATTGATTTGTGTCATTCCGTCCCAGCTGCGACTTTGATGTGACAGTTTCATTTGAGCTCTGCTTATGGAGCCTTTAATTAGATTTCAGTGCTGGGGCTCCTCTCCTGAGGATGGAGGTGGTGAAAGGCAAAGAGATTTGATGATGGGTTTGGGGAGGTGTATGTGTGTGAGAAAGAGAGATGAGGAAACTTCAGGTTCTTTTAAGGTAAGAGTTAACTTCTGCATTGGTGTGTATGCAGGTTAGAACTCATAAATTTGCACAGAGTTAACTTGTGGGGGTGTGTGTTTCCTCCTGAGAGTGAGTGTGGGTGTAAGAGATAGACTCGAGGAAAACCTTGACGTCTGCGCTACCTCGGCCTGGATTAAAGCCTAAACTCGCAGGGCTAATACCACTGCACCTCAAATCCACTGGCTCTTACCTCTGACTTAGCAGAAGCACTTCAAATCTCAAGTGGACTATCTGTGGTAATGGGAAAGCTGCCGCAGCCTGAAATATTCTCTATGCAAACTTTAGGTGTTCCATTGTCAACAGTGGTCATACAAGCAGTTAGACTGACCCAGAAAGGCCTCCCAAGTGAAATAAAGGTTGAAGCAGTCACTGAGTTGGAGGCTTCTGGCCCTTTTTATGAGCTTTAAGTTGAATTCAGACCAAAGCATGCACGTTTTATAACACACCTAGTATTCATAATACGATGCGATATACAATACTATAATACAATTCAGCTGATAATTTATAATTGAAGTTGCTTCTACCTTTACTGACTGGCTCAATAGGTAAAGTGTTTTAAAAACAAGCACAAAACATGTAACTTATATTTAACTGTTAGTATTTAAGCAATCAAATAAGACTATTAACTGACAAATAAAAACTGTCATGAAACTAGGGCTGTTCGATATAAAGATATATATCAGATATAGATATATATCATTTCATCTTACGCTATCATTTGTTTCGCGGTGTCGCAAAATAAACTGTTTACGGGAATATTTTTTTCATCGTTTTGATCCTCGCTGCAGTGGTTATATTAATTTCTCAAAGTTCTCTCTTCCTCTTATATTTAAAATAACCACACTATGGACGGACAAGCGGCTGTTTTACGTGCTGTCGTTAGCAACAACGACGGTAAACCCAGCGTGTGGCTCCACCGTCCGCTCGTTTATTTTCCACAAACCTTTCACAATAAAGCTGAAGATCCTGTTGAGGTTTTTCAAAATAAACTGAAATGATGACAAAATACATTATTCTCAAACATCAAATTTCAGAATATGCATCAAACAAATTACCTCAAATAAAAACATGAGTTTTTACAGTCACCACGTGGATGCAGGCGCAGAGAATACCAGCATGGCCAGTGAAGATGAGAGGTTCACAGAATGTACAGAAAATGTAAAATTTAAGTTATATGTATCGTTGTCTGGACGATAAATGTCTTATGTCGGGATATGAGATTTTGGTCATATCGCACAGCCCTACATGAAATATATTCATTTTATATAGTATTACTTCAGTTGGTCCAGAACAGAATCTGCAGGACTTTTCTTCATTTTGCTCGCAGCCTGCACTGTGCTGTGGACTGAGCACTTACCCACTCACAGTTGTACCTTTCTTTTAGCTTAAACAGCTTCTAAGAAATGCACAGTTTTCAGGAAGAAGTAGATGGGAAATATCAAGAGTGCACAAAATCCTTCGAACCCGCCGGAGCCAGTTGCGTATGCATCAAGGCTAATCTAGTGTGATCACCACCTTGGAGACACTTAGTTATGTTAGTCCTGTTCTTCTGTAATGGCACTAATCACTGTAATTTGAGCAAATTGACAAAGCGAAGATGATTCATATAAGGTCACGGTATTATTTATGTATTAATGACCAGCGAATTCCCTTACAAACGCACACAAAAATGAGGTTGTGTGTGTGTTGGGGGTTGCTAAGGGGCTGTGGGGGTCTCGGGTCTCAGATGAGTGTTAATCCCAGCAGAGTTTATCCTCTCCTATTTCAGTTGTAATATTTCCTAATCCAAATAAGGAGCTTGCGTAATGAAACCATATGAGATGTAATTACTATCAAATGGAGTCAGGTTTTCTGAAAGCATCAGCACAACTATAATTTCTCATTAAACGACCGTCACTCCCGAGGTGCTCCCTTGGCCCTCAATTACAGCAAGGCTTACGAGACCTCCGCCTGGCTGGAGAACGGCTGCATATGTGGGTCAGTCTTACATCTTGAGGTTTCAAATCCTTGGACAGACATATGTGCGCATAAAGTCGCAGATGCCGTCTAATGACAGGCACGCAGTTTGAAAGTATCCCTAAATCCTCCATAACACAAAGTGTTTCTGCAGATTTTTTAAGGGCACTAACATGTTTAGTATTAGCACTTTCATTCCCACCGGGGCTGCTCTTATACAGATCTGGACTTTATTTATGATGGGTTACTGCCCACACAGCTCAGGGGTAATAGTTGTTCTGCAAATATTCTTTTAATGATGTCTTCAGAGATTATATTGGTGTAGTTCTTGGAATTCTACCATGTAGTACTTGCAGGCTTTATGAACAACAGTATGTGTAAGTGTAGCAGAGTGCAACAAATATATTTCTCCATGGACTTGGAGAACAGGTTTGGGGTAAAGTAGCCTGTGTAGGAGCAGGTTAGAAGAAAAGGTGCTCATCCAGTCCAGTGTCTCATTATGAAAGGGTCCAGGGTCGTCCTCCAAGTTAACACACTCATTTAAAAAATAGCGAGTTGGGTTGTGTCTGTACAGTGTAGCGAGGAATGCTCAGAGCTCTACATTGGAGAGACCAAACAGCCACTTCATAAACGCACGGCACAGCATAGAAGAGCCACCTCCATGGGACAAGACTCGGCAGTCCATCTGCATCTAAAGTACAAAGGTCACTTTTTTGAGGACGCCAATGTTCACATTTTGGACAGAGAAGACAGGTGGTTTGAAAGAAGAGTGAAAGAAGCCATCTATGTCCACTGTGAGCGACCATCTTTGAACAGAGGCGATGGTTTATGAAACCAACTGTCTGCCATCTATAATCCAGTTTTGAGATCCCTTCCCAGACTTCTTAACGCCCACTCACATCCTGGGCCTTTTGAACTCAGGAAATCAAATGGGGTGGGGCTAGGTTTCACAGCGGGTTCACCTGAAACCTTGGCTGATTGTGACCTACACCCATTTTCACACCTTGGCTCGTGTGATTAGGTAGAGGATCGTTAAGGGGTTCATGACCCCCTTGAGGGACACTCCCCTAGGATTTAAATCTGGGACTCTCCACCTAGAACTGAAGATGCTTCTCAGATGAGAGGTGAAACGTCTTCAAGAACTTAAAGTCCAGACGCTTTTCTTTCTAAGCTCTTTAGATTGAGTTGGGTTGCTCCAATTTAATCTACCAGTCTTTTATTAGGAAGGCAACATCAGGCTCAACTTTGAGATTGCTTTCTTAGCTTTGTAAAATACAATGTAACAAATAAATATGCCCAGGAATATCATTATACTGTACAATATGTGCAAGTACAGTAGTGCAACACAGCAGCACAGTCTTGTAGTCTTTTAGCGACTGAGCGCAAACACAGGCAAACATGAAGAACATCAGTTTAATTTACAGGCACTGCTGTCATTAATATAAATGGTTCTTTGAGCTAATGCAGAGCTCCTTTTGTTCATTTATTTATCATAATGTTTGAAGTTGTAGAGCCTTTTGATTAAATCTCATGAAGCAAAAGAAAATATTACAATGCTTTTTCACAGCACTGTAAATGAAAACTGAACCAAGATAACCCTTACCCTCTGTGTTTTCGTTATTGATGTAATTTGTTTGCACTGGATTCATTTCGGCTCAGTGGGAGTCATTAGGCTGATGCATACTGATGGTCATGCTAGTTTCTTTCCCCCCTATTCTCACTAGTGCACCTTCTCACATGGGTGAATGTAATTTTTACCATATTTGCAGTAAAAACTCCCCCCAAAAATCTTACACCGACCAGAAAGAGAGAAAGCAGACAACTAGGGAAGAATCGTCGTTGAAGCTTTTCAGACTGCGGTTTTCTGTTAAGCAGAAAATTATTGCAAACATAACATTAAAAAGAGTTCGGACCTCTCCTTTGTGTTTGAGATTTTGGAGCATTTTTACTGCAGATATCTGGAAAAATGTGTGGCCTGCTAGGTGCAGCATGCACAAGAAGTTTACTCTGGTTTTTCAGTGATACTCTGGTATTGCATTTATTGCAGGTGCGTGTGTGTGTGCTTAGGGACCGTGCACGGATTCACATTGATAAACAAGCTAGCTCCAGTGTTGGCTGATGATGTGGCATTTCAACCTCTCATCCAAATATGGACAGCCCCCAAAAACAATATTTACAAGACTCTAATGCGTGTTCATCAGAAATAGTTGTAGCCCCATTAGTGTGTTAGCTTTATGTGTGAACAAGTAATTTCCTTTGCTGCTGCCATGCGATGTGTTTGGACTTCTCTTTAGGCTTTTAAAACTTGAAAGGTCTCTTATAAAGTATATGCTTAATACAGGCAATAGAGTCTGTCTTTTTTTTTCTTTTTTCCAAGTGTGTGTGTGTCTCTGAATGGCAGAAAGGATGTTGAAATCTCCCATCAACCCCCCCTCTTTTTCCTCCCCCTGCCTCCCATCACTTCCCACCTTCTTTACCTCAGCTGATTTATTGCTAAAAAAAAGAGTGGGTTCCCTTTCGCTGATGGCTGTTTCATTGTGCAACAGAAAATGCCCCACCACTCGAGCCAGCGTGAGGCTTGCCAGCTGTGTTGCTGCAATCTCTTTCTCTCTCACACACTCACACACACATTTCGCTCATGCTACACTAACACTTCTCCCAGCACCACTTGTCCAGGCCAAGGGAGTGACAGAATAATTCCCGGCAAAGAGAGAAAGGAAGCTGTCCAGTTCGCTGTGTTCTGAGCATCTCAGCCAGGCTCTGTGAAGAAACAGCTTAGTTTAAAGCACCGTCGGCTCCATCGTGAGAGCTTGTGCTATTTCCGACGAGTCTTTCTCATGGACGATTGGTCTCGCCTCTTTCCTCCTTTCACCCACTTCCTCTTCATTCTTCTGCTAACCCCATCATCTCCTTGCTCCTTGTCCTTTTCTTATCTATTCCTTCCTTTTTCTTCCTTTTCTCCCCTCTCTAGCTTCTTCCATCCAAACGTATTCTTTTTTTCTTTCCTCACACTTCTCTTTCTTTGTGTTTTGCATCTACATTTTTACATCTTATGCAGCCATTTTTTTTTTTACCCCCTTTTTAAAAAAACAAATTAAAAAAAAAAAAAACCTTTGTTGTACCTGAGTCACCTAGGGCTGTGCAATATGACCAAAATCTCATATCCCGATATAAGACATCTATCGTCCCGATAACGATATAAATCACAAAAATGTAACATTTTCTGTGAATCTCAGGCAGCTCGACTTGCGTGAAGTGTTTCCAGCTGTGCGTCATGTAGCTGGAGTCGAGTGTTTTAACCAATGCATGAAGCGATACATTTTTAGACATAAGTTGTAGCAGCCGAGGTTTTCTTTGTGAGTATTTGTTACACGGCGTGCTGCAGGGAATAGCCTGTTCTAACGTTTGAGTCTAAGGTTTATTTTTTAGCACCTGGCGGCTCTTTTTTGCTTCTCATCCGTAAATAATCTGCTCTTTCAGTGATTCAGTTTATTTTGAAAAGTCTCAACAGGATCTTGAGCTTTATTGTGAAATGTTTATGTGGTACATAAACACGCGGACACGCAATGGTGTTACTGTCGTTGTTGCTAACGACAACGCATAAAAACAGGCGCTAGTCCGTCTGTAGTGTGGTTATATTAAATATAAGAGAAAGAGAGAACTTTAAGAAATTAATATAGCCACTACAGTGACCATCAAAACGGTGAAAAAATATTGTCGTAAACAGTTTATTTTGCGACACCATGAAACAAACGATAGTGTAAAATGAAATGATAGATGTTTTTATATCGTCATCCGATATATATCGTTATATTGAACAGCCCTAGAGTCACCTGTTTACTTCTCTTTTTTTCAGGACACATCCAGTAAGTGTGCTGTCTGTTTCTCATATTACGTAATGGGAGTAAAATGAATAACACGTTTGTTATCGTGAAATAGGCACATGGAGGAAAAGTAAGACCTTTGTTCTACACTTTACACATTTTTTTTTTTTTGTCAGCTAAAGGGGAAAAGCCGTTGTTTAAGTTGAAGAAATGTGTTTTCTCATGAAAATGGAAGCCATCACAGCAAAACATAAACAAGGAATGTCTATTAATGTCTTTCAAATTTGAATTTAGACCTTTTTATGTAATCTCAAAGTAGTTGTAAGTAAGTGTAAGTAACTGGTTGGCTGTAAGTGATTGGTGTTTTGATTTCTGTAGCCATAGTTCATGAGTTTTTAACCGAAGGTCCATCTGACAACCACTGTTCATGATGCCAAAAATGTGTATTCCCTGACCAGTTGGTTGCTCAAGGTTGCTTGGAGTCGTCGTGAAATTACTGCTAAAGCATCATCCAGGTGCTGCTAGAGACCTGTTGGTGATCCCTGCAACCACTGGTGTGTAAATATGTGCTATAAGTGTGGGAAAAGTGTCTACTCTACAACTGATTAACAAGTGGATGCTAGACGTTTGCTTACTAGGTGATAACAACAGCAAGCAAGTGGGATACTGTACAGTACCAAACACCTCCTTGGGGTTGCAAGTTGCTGTAGGGTGAGTGGAAGACGCCAACTTGTCTGTAAATATTTGCAAATTACTCACTAAGCAGTAATGAAACTGTGAAAAGTGCAACACAGGAAATGGACACCATTTGGTTTCAAAGTAAAATACACTCTTCTTAAAGCAAAGTTTTCACACAAGTGAGCGCCTTTCATGAAGATTTTTGGCGACTGTTGCAACCATCTAGCAACCAAAGCAATTGCAAGGACTGTGGCACTGAAACCTAAGATGACCTGTTAGCTTTATGAGTTTATGGTGAGAGCCACAGGTTCCTCCCAAGAGCTCTTATTTTCATGTAGATTGTCTTACTTAAAACACACCTATAAACGTAAACGTCCACACACAGACCTAGACTCAGTATCGCCTGCTACGTGTTCCCTACTAAGTACTGATTACCTCTATGGAAAACGGGTAATTAAAGCTAAATGGCTAAATATAGCCCTAAGTGTGATTAACAGTGATAGCATGTGATGTATGGTGCTCATTAGTTTGCTAGCTTACACCCCCCTCAACCCAGAACCCAGAACCAGCTTATCTACGCACGCACGCACGCACGCGCGCACACACACACACGCACACACAATTGTGTGGCCGTTCAATTAAAGGAGTCCCCGTTTGCTTTTCAGCCTCATCTTTATCTCCTTATCTCTCTGTTTGATGGCAGGAGTGGTGATCAATACAGGACGTAAAGTGTGTCGGTGCCATCTCCGTCAGATCAGGTTTCACAAGGATATGTTAGGCTGGGGTGTGCTCGGTTCAGGCTTGGTTTTCTACTTGTTATTTAGTCTAACGTGAGTTCCAAAAATTTATGTTGAGCTTAAAAATGGAGTGACCTTTCCTTTAGGCTCACAAAGGTAAGAGCTAAAATGATCAGTCGTGGTTACTTTACAAATATACAACTGGTTCACCAGATACAGTGCACAATATATCAGTGAGCATTGCTGAGCAGACTAACCGATTTTCCTTGTGCTATTTTGTATATTTTCTTTTAGCCAGCAGCACTGGCTTGTCTGGGTTGTTTACTCTGGTAACTGAAATGATAGAGACGGATCACCACACAGTTCGGCCCTGAAGCTGCTGTGTGAAAAACTGTCCATAGCTCACAAGGTTTATTCTGCAGAAACGGCCTCCGAGCTCGGTACAACTGTGTGGGGATTTCATATCAGAAAACATGATTTCAAGATCCAAAACCTTTTAGTCCTGGACAGCTGATTTTAAAAAAAGTAGGCCAGTTTGGGTAAGAATGTTAGTGGGGACTGAATGTTTAGATATCTAACAACTGAATTTATGTATATATTTGTTACAAAATGATTTTAAGTTTGAAGAAGTGGTCAGGGCTAGTTTGTACTTCCAGTAATATTGAAATAGAAGGAACTCCTCCTGCAGTCTGTAGTTTACAGTGAACACCAGAATCTGCCTGCTGTTAGTGTATATACACCAAACTTGTCAGAGTGGTGGTGCAGCCTTACTCTGGGGTCCTCTCACAGTTCTAAGACATGAATGTTAAGGAGTTGGTGATTCTAAATTGGTTAAGTGTGAATACAACGTATATAAAGCAGTCAATGACATGAGTGATAAGTTGATGATGATGGAGATTATTTTGTTTTTAGAGCGGGCAGCCTCAATGAGAAACGAAGCTGTGCTCATGCCGATAGATGTATTTTGCTCTACCCACCAAACCAGAGGATATTTAACTCTTACAGAGGTTTCAGTAATGGGTTCAGCGTGCAGTATCAGGTTTTTGGCCATAGGAAATGGTCTGTGTGTTTCTATTCACTTGGATTTTTTTTCTTTCTTTTTTTGTGCTGTATCAACATCTATCAGCTTTCAGCAGCTTAAATTAAACACACTTCTCACCCAGCTGAAAGACTGTCCGCACTCTGTGTTGTTGTTTTTTTTAAAGCTCAGATATCCAGAATAGTCAGTTTAGTTGTCGCAGGTAAGTGAATGAGCAGATGGGGCTCAGTTGAGAACAAGGCTTCTCTAATTTGACAAGAGAAGATGAGCCTGAAATAAAACTCCACGGTGGGAGTCGATAGAAAAAATCTTTTATTTCATATAACCAGATTTAAATGATTGTAAAAGAATAATACATCAAATAATTGAGTCATAAATAACTAGTTTGTAGGTATTCATTAAGTAATTACTGAAATGAATTTGGAGGGGCAATACGTTTTCACCAAAGTGATTTAAATACAGCAATAAAGAACACTGACTGGTACGGCAGCAGCATCACTGCAGCCACACTGTTTCTCCTCTGAGGTTTGACTAATGGATGGACTGTCCTCTCCAGCAGCCTGGCTAAAATGTCTAAGCCATATTAGTGGAGAGAATGGGAGGTTTAAACCTGAGCCTTTGGAGAAGCCTTACGTGGGTCACCTGCTTCTATACCTGCTTGGCTTCTATAAACAACAGCATTTCAGTCAGGTTGAGGTCTGGACATGACTGGGTCATTGCAACACCTTGATTCTTTCCTTTTTCACCATCACTGTGCTTGATGGTTGGTATTAGGTGTTTGTGCTGATATGTTCTTTGGTGTTTTGCCAAACATGACACTGTGCATGATGTCCATGCACCTTGACTTTGGTCTTGTCTGTCCAAAGAATACTGTTCCATAACGCCATAACCTTTCCAAACAAGCCATGAACTTTAATATTTTACGTGCTAACCGAGGCCTGCAGAGTCTGAGTTGTAGCTCTTGAGTTTTTTTCCAGTTTATCTGAGTATCTCACAGTCTGCCAATGGGGTGAATTTGCCAATCCAGGGATAATTAGCAACTGTCTTAAGTGTTTTTCACATGTGGATAATGGACTCCAAATTGTTTGGAAATGGCCTTATGATCCTTCCCTGATTGATGGGCAGCAACAATTGTTTCATTGTTGTTAATGTCTTTCCTCCTTGCCATTAAACCTCAATGCTTCAGATCAGATCAGAAGACAAATGTCTTCCAAAACCTGTCTTCAAGTTTATATTTAAGAAAAGAAATCAAAGATAAAAGTATATGGCTATGCAAAGTAAATATTTTGCAAGTACTGTTTCCGTACATGTGGCTTGAGTTGAGTAAAAAGCGGTGTACTAGGGGAGTATCTTTCAGGGAATACGAGTCACAGCTCAGCCCTGCTCTCATTTTGGAGAATGAATTACCTTCAGTGCCTCGCTCCCTCACTCCCTCCTGGCTCTGCCTGATTGCCGTTTTCATTTGTCCGTTTGGCCTCGACTCAGGCTGCACACTGCTTTCCCCCCACATGTTTTCTATTGTCTGGATTAAAGTGAAATGGATAGTAGGTCATCAGTGTGACTGGGATTGTTTCACACTGGTCTGAGCTGTCCCCAGTTCTATTACACAGTAATCCTAAATGTGTGCTTTCTCACAAATGAATGTGTTTTTGTGTCAGATTGAGTTTTGAATGAGAAACTGAATGAACGAAACGGCACGAAGGTGTTTTTTGGAGTGGATGTTTGAAAGGTTTGGGAAGGTTGGCTCGCACCTGGTCAGTGTCGGGTCTCCTTCCCCTGTGTTTAATACATCTCCTTCTCCTTTGTGTGTTTTTTGTGAAACTCATTGAGGTCAAGGTTACTGCGTGCTCTGCCTGAGCTCACCCAGTCTCTGTGGGAGTTTGGGGTTGCATTGCTCGTCTGGCAACCTCAGCTAATCTTAGTCACATCAGTCACACATCCAAACCACTGCCCCTTTGGCTTGTGCTGCTCAGATTAACACTTTTCCACAAAGACTAATTGTTGCAACACTCTTTTCTGAGTACAAAAATGAGTCAAATTAAATTAAAAAGCAAGAGAAAGTTTTAAACAATCAGACATCTTGAACTTTACGCTATTTTACGCAGACTTAAGTAATTAAAGATTGCACACTGTCGAGAAAACAAAGTAAAAGTATGTAGGGAAAAGTGGCGTTTGTGGGCAGTAAACGTGTTTCGTATTTGTTTCGTTCATAGTGCACGCTTCGAATCTGCTTTACAAAACTTCCTCTAGTCTCAGGGAGCTCTTCTCCAGTGATTTCCCACAAAGTCTTAAATTTGTGTTTCTGAACCTTGTAGATGTGAGTGGATTAGAGTGATATCTGGTGACTGTGAAGGAGTGTTTCAGAATAACTAAACACTTTTATATCCAGCACTTCTTGCATTAACTGCATTGTGAAGTTAATGCAAGAATCTAGTAGTGGCTCTGAATACACATTTAATGCTCCAAGGACAGCGATGTGTTGAAAGGGAAGCTTTAGAAAAGCAAGTGTACTCTGATGTCAGTTATGACGTTTTTAATAGAAATATATATTTTTGGAGGATAGATTTATTACACACAAAGTGAGATAGGACTCATTGTGATACATGAGCCTTTCCACTGTGTTTTAATTGGAGGATGTCGTCCCTGCGTTGATGCACTATTCCTCAGCGGTCCTTGTTGAAAGAGCTACAGAAGCTACGTTAGGAGTCTCAGGAGGTTGTAGTTGAGGAAGGCCATCATTTGTGTCGTGTGTGGGAGCTTTGAACAAACCGGAATTGGTTAGGTTTAGACACTATGAGCAGCTTGGTGTTTATATGTGATGCCAAGAGGTTCGTTTATGTGCACCCGTACGTGACAAGTTAGAAGTGACAGGCTCCTCTGTATATTGCCCTAAACTGATTAGTCAGGCACAGATGCTAGATACTAATCAAATTTCAGTTTTGCCAATGATTTTTGCTTCTAGCTATTACAAAAACAACATTTTTGTGAGCTTTCTGCCAACAGTATGTATTTGGGGAAAGTAATCTAACATTTTTTATTCTGTGAACCCATAATGATAATAAAGGATTCTTATTCTTATTCTTAACAAGGTCACCTGATTTACTTTTAGCAGCTTGGAACAGCTAACTCTTTGTCGCTCCGTGACTACTGTACAGTTCCCCTGGCACATCCCATCTGCATCCACAGACATCCTTTCCGAGACCATCAAATACATCTCATAATCGGGGCCTAACTCCCTACCAGATTCCCCACCATCGTCATCCCCATTTTCACTCAGTTCTCCCTATTTTCAGTATTTAATGTCCTGGGAAATAAGACTGTCTTTACTGTTCCAGTTGGTTCTAAAGGTCTCGGATTCATACCAGAGGCTGTGTTTTAAGCCACATGCTTTTCCTTTTTTTAATAAAAGCTGAGGAAAATACCATATATCCTACCAGATATGTGATAATGTACCTTTTTATATGACCTCGCCGTACAGCTTTCCACCACCAGCTACATTAAAAACTTTCACGAACCTCTCAGTTTACAAGTCAAACGTCTTCTTTCCCTACTTTTGATAAATTGCTCTCGCCGCCTTCATGTATATGTTACTGATGTAGCAGAAACCATGTAACCATAACTCTTGTCACAGCGTTTTCACCTTTTTTAGGGTTCTAAAGAAAGACATAATGTACAGACATAATGCTTTTACCTAATGAACCTGTCAAGAGTCGTGTTCCTCCTGTTTCCCAAACCTCAGATTTCATGAGTGAAAGAAATGGATGTAATGACAAAATAAGTATGTGCTTCATTTTTAAATATTTAAAGTAAATATCTATTTTCAAATAAGAAATGATCTAAAGTTCATCTTTTAAAAACTTGGAGTTTTATCATACTGTCATCTGAGGTTTTAAGTTGCAACCATTCTTTAAAACTGATGGTGTGTCTCGTCTTTTCCCGCATCGCTAGATATCTCATTTTGAAACTAAACTCCTCACATAAATACTGTGGTATACTGACCCAGGAGTAACATTGGTCACTGCCTGTCTGCACCGTGTGGGTTTTGGCTCTGGCTAGCTGATGGTGAGGGCTTTGATGACTGTTGCTTTTGGGAAAAGGCCTGTTGCAACCTCGCACTTTCGACATAAAGTGTGTAACCAAGAAAATTTGTTCCAGGCTGCTGTTTCTTGACCTGAGAGGAGAGTCGGGATGACATGCTTTGGATTACACAGCTGTGTAGGTGAAAGTTTAGCGGTTACTTCCTTCATTTTGCTGACGTTGTCCTTTTTGCCCTCTTACTTCCTGGTCTGAAACTGGTATAGTGCAAGCCAAAGAACTGAAAGGTTTTGATTCCCAGAATCAGGGTAATCTTTGATGGCGAAGAATAACTAAAAAGAAACGTTTGAGCTCTTTGATTTTGGCTTGAAATAGCCTTCTACCAATATTTATATCTGAAAAATTTCAATTCCTTTCATACGTTATTACATTTTTAGTCTTTAGCTTCATTCTGGACTGTCAGTGCACCAAACCAGCAGAACATAAACGCAAACTGGGACCTGTGAAAGTAGATAACAATCTAAGATACCAGTGTCTGCTTGTAATTTGACGAGCAGTGCCCATGCATTAGAGAGTTAACACATAAAGAGAGAATTTGTTAAAATGAAAATCACTAATAATAAAAATAATCAGTTTTATCACCATTTTTAATCCTGTCTTTCATTTATAATTTCAGTGACACATTTGGTATCGTGTCAGGATCCAACGTCTCGTCATTTGCAGTGTGTATGACAAGCATAATTTCCCCTCTGCTCAAATAATCAGTCGAGCTCACTTTCGTTTTATGCGTCTGCGTTTATTGATATATACAGTTTAGATTAAATAAATCTTATGAAAGAACAGAGGATATGCAATGTGGAGCTTGACATGAGGGAAAATGCGGTCTGTTGATGTAATATAATTCTGTGTGAAACTGTAATGACTTGACGTTATTTTATGTGACGGGGGAATAAATCAAACGCTCGATAGATGGAGGCTCAACTTGGAAAGATTTATGTTTTGGAGTTGATAGCCAGAACTAAGGCAAGTGTAACTTTTGGACGGTCACACCGCAAAAGCCTGGGGAATTTCGATGAAATAAAAATGGGCAATTGCTGATGTGGCACAAGCGGTGACTGCGTCTTGCTAAATTCAATCCTCTCCCCAACACACATCCGTGAGGATTAATTCCCCTTTGAGAAACCTCTGGTTTCCTCTCTCTGGCCCCGCTGCCAGCATATTGTTCTAGCCAGAGTTATGATGATGATTTACGAGCTGAAAGTGACTGCTGAAAAGTGGGCTGACTCACACTTTCCACTGTAATTTGCTCTTCAGTAATTGTTAGTTTTTGAGTATATAAAGGAATCTAAGTGCAAGAAAGGGGATACAAGTTGATAAAAGTATCGAAGGACAGCGTTTGGCAAATCTGCTTAACACATATTATCTCATTGTTATTGTGATTTTACAGTGTGTAAATAAAGTTGGATTAAACTGATTCACCTGAATTAGTTCATAACTGCTCTAGTATTCCATGCTGTGATTTCTACAGTTGCACACAAGTTTCCCTGAGAATTTACTGTTGCTGTGTTAGCCACAGTACTGCTATATTTTTGCTATGTGACATCAATCTGTGCTTTAAAAAGGGATTTACAGAATGAAGAGAGAGTTGCATCTTTTTCCAACATTTCAGAGGCTTTACTTAAATTATGTTAGGGAGGCAGTACAGCCCGTCAGCAAATTATGTTTTTATTGGACTTGTTTTAGAGAACCAGCCGGTTCTCAGTCGGAAAAGGGTGGAGTGCCCACTCCGGGTCGGGGATGAGTTCCTGCCACAAGTGGAGGAGTTCAAGTATCTCGGGGTCTTGTTCGCGAGTGATGGGAGAAGGGAGCCGGAGATCGACAGACGGATTGGGGCTGCAGCTGCAGTAATGCGGACGCTGCACCGGTCCGTCGTGGTGAAGAGGGAGCTGAGTGTAAAAGCGAAGCTCTCAATTTACCGGTCGATCTACGTCCCTACCCTCACCTATGGCCACGAGCTGTGGGTAGTGACCGAAAGAACGAGATCGCGGATACAAGCGGCGGAAATGAGCTTCCTCCGAAGGGTGGCTGGCCTCTCCCTTAGAGATAGGGTGAGAAGTTCGGCCATCCAGGAGGGGCTCAGAGTAGAGCAGCTGCTGCTCCACATCGAAAGGAGCCAGCTGAGGTGGTTCGGGCATCTGACAAGGATGCCCCCCGGGTGCCTCCTGGGTGAGGTGTTCCAGGCATGTCCCACCGGGAGGAGGCCCCGGGGCAGACCCAGGACACGCTGGAGAGATTATATCTCTCGGCTGGCCTGGGAACGCCTTGGTGTTCCCCCGGATAAGCTGGAGGAGGTGGCTGGGAAGAGGGAGGTCTGGGCCTCTCTGCTTAGGCTGCTGCCCCCACGACCCGGCCCCGGACAAAGCGGATGAGGATGGATGGATGGATGTTTTAGAGAAAATTGTTCCAAAATACCTCTTTGCTAACTCTTAACTGTCATCTGCTTGGGTTTTTTGGTTTTTAATTGATTGATTTGTTTATTTATTGTTTGTTCATATGAAGACCAGAATCAGCCATTTTTTCCACCTGGCATACACCCATTGTTGCTAACATGATCCAGCTTATGACAAGTGTGACTGCCATGTGTAATATTCCTGACTTGCTAGGTGCTATTTTCTGGTTGTCGTAGCTCTAGCAGTCTGTGTACAAACTTAGTCTATATCTAGGTCTGCTCTTTGTGTGTGTGTGTGTGTGTGTGTGTGTGTGTGTGTGTGTGTGTTGTAGGGCTGCCACAAACGATTATTTTGATAGTCGACTAGTCACCGATCATTTTTGCGATTAGTCGACTAATCAGATCATCATCCATTGGACGTAAAACGTACAGCTTATTGCACCAGCAGCATCTGCTCTTATATAACTATCATTAGCTTACAACTTTAAGTGTTTAAAGTATGTGCTAACTAAAGATAAAGACAAGATGATAGTTTATTAAATTTTAATGAAATCTGCAGGTTGTTTCAGTGAAGTTTAATAAACTCCTTCCTATCTAAAATATAACAGGACACTGGAGTATATTCTGGAGCATCTCACACTTCTGATAATCAGCTGTCTGCTTGACGTTTATTCAGCTGTGTAAAAACTATAACTTTAATCTCAGCTAAACCGATTTACTCAGGAACAAATAAAATACTAAAAAAAAAGCCAAACAATAACATTTTTAAAGTTATCTAAGTGACTTATATATGTTTAACCTGAGTAGCGAAAGACGGCGGTCTTGAAAACGATTTGCCGGGAGTCCGGTGTTCTCACGGGCTCTAGTGAGCCTTGCCCCCGGCTCGCTATCGAGCTAGTGGGTAACAGACGTCTCCGAAAACGTCGGAGCGCTTTTGAAAATATGTGGTGTCTTGATAAACTGAGCAGATATTTGAGGTTTACACAGTTTAACATATTTTCTCGCCTGAAAATATGTTAAACGTTTATTTTGTGACCCAGAAAGAATAATAAGAGTAATATTAAAACTAACTAGCTGCCGCCATTGTTGGAAACTGAGCAGGGCTGCGCTATGAATTCTGGGACACAGTCTTCTTCTTCGGGGTTTAACGGCAGCTGGCATCCTTGTAGATGCAGTGCTGCCATCTTCTGTTTCAGTCCGTTATTACACTCTGAAATCCTACTACTTATTCCTGCGTCTTTTGTGATCTTACAAAGTTTCAAAGGACGCGTCGACTATTAAATCAGTCGTCGACGATTTTGATAGTCGACGTAATCGTGACTAGTCGACTAATCGTGGCAGCCCTAGTGTGTTGCAGTGTTTACTGTTAGCTCCATCTCTGATTTATTCTGCTCAGCTCAGTGGGCAAGAATATCAGCAGTGCATAGAAACCTCAGGTCAACTCGAGTTTTGCAGGTGTAATTGCAGAGCTATGCAGAAATGTAGCACATAATAAAGCCGGATGGATTGCAAATCATTTTCATTTGGATTTTATAATTACCATAAAAGTTCTTTCCTTTAATCTGAAGTCCTTTAGTTTCATATTTCTTTTGTTATTATTAGATTCTTAATAACACAAATGGCAAGTTACATAAAGGAAAAGTTGCAAATGTAGTTGTGTTTTCGATAAGTACTCTTACTTTGAAAGACAAGTGAAAAATACACATAGTGCCTTGCAAACAGCAGGTTACATATTTATTTTTGTTGTCTTCAACATATTGACACAGTTCCACAGACCAATCAACACCTAATTCTCACTCTACATCCTCTGTTTTTCTCAGAACCTTGCTAATTGGATGTCACCCTTGTGTTGTTGTGTGTGTGTGCGTGCGTGTGTGTGTTTGTGCCTGTGAGCGTGCGCTCCTATGCGTTTAAGCAGCTCTCCTGTGGCAGGGTCAGGGCTGTGCTTGTCAACAAACCTCAGCAATTAGCTTTGACTCGGGGCTGTTTCTTAGCTCGCAGACAACAATTCAAAACCTCCGACAGAAATAACACGTAACCTCGAGGGAGCATCTGTCAGTCACAACGCTGCCCTGTACTGCTGAAGCTACGGCATATTCACTTATTTAAAACCCATGTTTGGTCAGTTTCCAAGGGAAGTCTGGCAACAGCTGATGTTCCCTTTGACCTTATTCAGCGTGTAAAGTAATAGCAGCCAAAAGCCAAATCCACCGAGACACTGAAAGTCAACTCGGATTATAAGTAATGTATTTTTAATTTTTGTTTAAACATTTTTACTTTACTGTGCATTTTAGCGTTACGTATGACACTCGAGCGGAACATTAAGCTTGAAGTCTTGTGCTGCATTCAAATGATGGACATGTTAGTAGGCAATATGACATTCCAAACCACCAATCTTCTGCTCATATTGTTACGACTTAAATAATTCCACCCTTCCAAAGTTTGGCGGATGCCGCTTGCTGCAATCTGATACAAGCTTTTCATGGGAATGCAAATTAAGGCTTGAATGCATATTTTGGGGTTTAAAAAAATACTCTTGGGGACTTTTCTTGAACAGCATTTATTCCTGACAGTTCCTTCTGAAAGCTTGAGGCGCGTTTGCTAGTTAAGTGTTTTTTTTTTAGCAGCTACACTCTTGCAACGTTTGTGTCTTATTGGTGTACCCCGCAGCAAGCGTTTGTTTTTGTACTGAAAAATGTTTATTACTATCTACTCATCTGCATATGGATGTATTCACTGTAAGCAAATGGTCCCGTACATGCGCAATTTGTATGCCGTGTAGAAAACAATGCAATGCAAATACTTCCAGTGACTGTTTCTGGGTTTCAATAATTTAAATTATGCGAAAAACTTTGAGGTCCCTGCAGGCTTTTTCAGGCGTCAAAGACTGGGAGCTTAATGCCATAGAATAATAATAATGCAGAAAAGCGTCAGGGATAATGGGCGAATGTGATTAACGATCTGTCCAAAATGGCTTTAGCGGCAGATATTTGTATGTCTCAACAGGTTTTATGATTGCTGCTGTTTTTTGTCAGATATCCCAGCGCTGTACGGCTTTTATTTTTGCAATGCTAATTGCTGCAGATTATTTCTACTTTGAGCGATATCAGGTAAGCTCAGCCTGAACACATTTTTAGTGCCCGCTGCAGCTGAACCGATTACCATGTAATAACAGCCACATGGGCTGAAAAAGCACATGGGGTTGAGAGCTCTTCTTCTGTGGTGCCCTCGGGGAGTAGCCCGGGGAGGCAGGGAGTTTGCTGACTCAGCCCTTGTGGCCTGAACTGAGCTTTAATGAGGGAGCAGCAGACTACACTCACAGGTTTATATAGATTTGTACACATAAAACACACAATTACAAACACACAGCACACACTCCCTTTTCTCATGAGTCTCACTAAAGCGCACACACGCTCGCACCTGAGCACACACACCTGTTTTACTTGTCAGTCCACTATTTTCACCTCTTCTCCTTTCTTTTCTGTCTTTATTGGCACTTTCATTACTTCTGCAGCGCACACATAGCCTCGCCCTTTGACCTTTGTAATCCTCATTAACGTGCGCTCACATTAGCCTCTGGCTGTAGCGAGCTGTAATTCGAAGTAAATGTGTTTGCGTTTATGTAAAGGGACTAATGGGGAAAAATGAGTGTTGAGGTCTGTAAATGTTTTTAAGTGTGTGTGTGTGTGTGTGTGTGTTTGTGTTTGTGTGTGTGCCCTGGAGAGTATGTTTCTCTCACCAGGGGAGCCTGTCCAGCAAGCTATAAAACTCCACAGCTCTCAGGCTAAATGTGGCTGAAATGAAGGTTTAATGTGCTGGAAAAATGGTCGTTGGATTTGAATGGTGTGTGTGTGTTTTAATGGATTCTGTGGGTGTCTTTGTGTCTCTAGATGTAATTGTGTGTGTATCAATGCATTTCTTTTTATTTGTCCGTGTGTGTGTGCGTGTGTGTGTGTGATTTAGAGAACTTGATGTGTTTTAATTTGCACTGTATGCAGCCTGAATGTCTTGAAGTGTTAATATTTTGTGCTTACAGTTTCTTTTCATCTTTAGTGTGATGAAGATGATGTTTGGACTTTGATGTTACTTGTGAGAATCATTGAAGCAATAGACACACAACGACTCCACCATGGAATTGGTTTCATTTATTTTAGTCATACGTTACGTACAAATATACTACTTTTAAAAACAAATATACTACTTTTAAAAACAAATATACTACTTTTAAAAGAACCCTCCAGTCATTTTGTACCATACGTTCATAAACGGCGAGGTGTGACCCTTTAGTTCCCCGTCTATGCCCATAAAAAAGTCAAAAACCGCATGGAATAGAAATTTGGCTGATCTTCTTTGGTCATTTCTCCAGTGGCGCCCCTCGACCTTGGTTTGAGTGGCGGCTGTTTTTTAAATCGCTGCTTGGATGTCCCGGTGTGACCACTTGCACTTGAGCGCTTGCGATGGACTCTTGTCATCGCTGATCAGAATTGGGTCAGTTTGACACTGAACTTCTCTCTTGGTTGCCCGTAGTGAAATTAGACCGTGTTTCTGCACGGTGTAAGATCAGAACTTCCTGAGATTAGTATAAAAGATTTTCTCCTCCGACTGCAGTCGAAGCGAGGCTTCTTATGTAGACACCTTCGCTTGTAGTGATTGTTTTGCTTTCATACTCCTGAGTGTTACCTTACTGATTAGCTCTAGCCCATGATATTAAAAGCAGTATTCATGATGCATATGCAACTAAAATTGTTGATTAAAGAACTGCTTGCTTCGAAGAAGTGAAATGCTTCTCCTTTTGAATTCCCTCCTCTTATAAATGTTAAACTGGCTTCATTTGAAACTCTTCCTCTAAGAGGAAAATCTATTTCTGACGCTAAATAAAATCGATAAACCTGGAAACCCTTATTACTGATCTTCAAAGAGCCCTTGCAAAAACATATCTTTATTTCACACACAGCATGGTATTTTTAAAATATATATATTTTCCTTGAGGTGAAATTAGTATGTTGTCTGTGACTAGCTGCTTTTGGTCAGTTTTTCTTTAAAGTTCAGGCGTTTCCTTTGGTTAGGATCATGTCAATAAACCCAGATAAAGTGAAGTGATGTCTTGAAGATGTTTGAGCGGTTGAGCACGTGTGCTAGTTTTGAATGTGGTTAATATTTTGTGCATTAGGGGCAAACCTTATCACAGTCGTGCTTCTGCATCAGATCTCACCTCGAGGGACGCTCGGATCACATCCCTCAAATTGGCACGTGTTGGATGGATTTTTCATTTTCTCCTCAGCTAACTGAAGCCAGCTGAGCACATACGCCGGCCTAGTGGGAGTCGCAGAGAGATGGCATGAATGTAATCTTTAATCTAATAAAGGGACTCTGCAGACGCTGGAATTAATCAGATCTGTGAGGTCTTTGAACATAAAGACGTGGAGTGAAAGACGAAGCTTTTTGAGTGGAGGGAGAATATGATTGGACATAATGAGTGTGTCTCTGTCATAGAATAAAATAGGGGGGGGGTCTAAATCACCTCAATTTTCCTTTGGACTTTATGTGCGGTCCCCGTGCATTTGAGCCGAGAAGGACCACCATGGCTTCTATTTATCTGTGCACATTTTCAGGGAAGCCACTTCTACATTTATAGAACACCAGCTATGATTTGGACTTCCTGATTACACCCAGTAGGACTGATTTTTGAGCCAGTGTGGTTCAGTTGGTGTTAATGCCTACCTTCAAAAATCACACAGTGTGCTGTGTTTTAATTATTCTTATTTGCCTCTTCCTGGATTAAATGGATTAAAATCAGATTTGCAGATAATGAAGTCTCTCCTTTCCCGTGTAGTTTTAAATATGGGGGGAAATGCATGAATGCTGCTTAATTTCAAGTCTGAGGGAAAATGAGTAGGTATTGCTACAAAAGAGTCGTTCATCATTATCATCTTCTTCTTTTTAGGTGTTTATCATTTTTTGTTTCCTGCCATTGCACCTTCTTTGTAATTGTTCTCTATATCCAGATTACAGCTAAGCATTGTCATTCCATAAAGTTAAAAATATATATATTTTTCCTGTGCCATATTACTTCGATACTGCGGTGTAACATTACGCTACATATTTCTGAAATCTGACCTTTTGTGCTCTCTCCTCTGTTTTTCCTTTTTCCTGCAGTTAATAGCTATATATGATGAACAGGAACCCCATCATGGCGGTGATGGCACCAGTGCCAGCTCCACAGGCACCCAGAGCCCCGACCTGTTTGCTGCAGACCTCAGCGCAGGCAGCGGAGCCTCTGCTTTCCAGCCTTACCAGGCTGCCAGCGAGATCGAGGTCACGCCTTCGGCCCTGCGCACCAGTAAGTCGCGAGACTGGAGAACACGCGTTTCTGGATCAAATACCATTAGGGTTATTAGCACAGGCATGCATTATTTTGACAGATGGATCATTACCCTAAAGATACAATCAGGAACTGCAACATTGGCTGATTAATATTTAATTCAGTTCGTCTTATATTCCTCACGTTATCATCTTCATTGGAGTCAAATGTCATCAACCACAGCAGTATAGAGAAAACACAACAAATCACCTTATCACGTCCCAGCCGTACCGTCGCCCTGTTCATAAATTTTGTTAATTGGACAGGAGGTGCCTTTTTTTTTTTTTTTTTTTTTTTTCAGACACAGATAGCCGTTTGATCCCCGGCCAAAGTGGCTAATTGGTTCTATTCGCTGCCTCCTAAATCAAATGTGACGCTGAGGCCATTCACCTCTGCAGTTTCGCTGGCCAAGTCGCTTCTTCTACTGCAATTACTCTGAGTTTGGATGGGAAAGTGACTCGTGTAGGTGATTTGTCAATTCGGATCAAGCGAGATCTTTTGCACAGAAGCAAGCAAACATGTACACGCAAATATACAGAAAGACAACCGTCACCACCCGTCCATATTTTTATCAGACTACCTAAAGTGAAAGAAGTGTTCCTTCTATTTGTATTAGAATAATTAATAATTATGGTTTTATGGGCGCCAGTTTAGCTCAGTACGTTGAGCGGGCGACCACATGCCATGCAGCTGAGAGCAGCTGGCCCGGGTTAGTGTAGAGTCCTACCTGCAGCCCTTTGCTGCCAGTGTTGCCAACTTAGCGACTTTGTCGCTATATTTAGCGATTTTTCAGACCCCCTTAGCGACTTTTTTTTTCTAAAAAAGCGACTAGCGACAAATCTGGCGACTTTTTTCTGGTGTTATTGGAGACTTATTTATGACGACTTTTTGACGTGAAAGCGGGTATCGCTTTTACTCTCAACAAGCAGCGGGTGCTGCCGGGGGCACCTCACCCGTTCCAAAGCGCTCAAGGGCGGAGGATAGTCCTCCCCCAGCTGCTATCAGGGCAGAAGATGTTCACACCTATGCGTCCGAACTGCAAATGAATCGCGCATGAGCGAAGCCGCTGCTCCCGCACTGACTGTAACGCAGTCAGTTCTTCTTTTACTGTTATGCTGTTTTGTGGATCAGGTTTAAAACTACTTATAAACACACACACACAGTATAACTCCACCAGAGCGCCTATTTCGGGCCACTTTTGCCGGTCCAAGCCCAGATAAAGGAGCAGGGTTGGAATTGTGACATTACAAAAAACAATAATTGCTAAAATAAATTTAATTTGTAGTTCTAAATAAACTCTAAATGCATTTAGGATGTTTTTTACTCACTTTATGTCTCTTCCCTGATGTTATTTCTCTCTCCAACAACGTAGGTTACAATTATATTAGCATGACCAATTATGCAAATTAGGCAGTGACGTCATTTAGCGACTTCTAGCAACTTTTAGGACAGCCAATAGCGATTTTCCTTACTGAGGAGTTGGCAACACTGTTTGCCGCATGTCTGCCCCTGCTTTCCTGTCCTCTCTTCACCGTCTATTGAATACAGTTGATATAAAAAAATATGGTTTTATTAATATAAAATTGAATAACAAAAATAGAGAAAATCATAAATTCAAAATATTTTTTGGTCCAAAAGAAATGCGTCTAATTCATACCAAGGTTTTTTTTTTTTTTTTTTTTTTTTTTTTTTTTTTTAATGAATAGGATGCAGACAAAAAGATATTAAAGTAAATCTATAGTTACAGACTGTATTAAAACAAATCGAAGGCTCATGTTTGCCTTTCTTTTTCTCTTTGTATTTATTTGTTTGTTGGTGCTGCGTTTTTGTGGTCTCTTTTGGAGGCGGGTAGTTGTCAGCTAATGCTAGCTAGCTAGCTCAGTCTTATTTAAACAGAGAATTAGTGTGTTAGCATGTAGTGATCACAGCAGCACTGTAAAGTAGGCTCCTGCACTAAACTAGAAGTTTGATTAAGATTTTTCACTTTTAGCATAGAGCTTGTTTACCTCTAGACTGGATGTGTCGAGCACCTTTATGTGTAGTTATCAGAAAGAGTAAAAGTTAAAAGGAGTTTTTTTTCATTACTGTCTTTTAATTAGCACCAAAGCCCTCTACTGTCTTATTCACTAATGACCTTTGAAATAGCATTGACTGACAGAGACAGCACAATTTTCCTTTTCTCTTGGTCTCAATAACACACACACACACACACACACACACACACACACACACACACACACACACACAGTGTGACGGAGGTCACTTTAGCCCTAATTGCGTTTCTGGATGAGAATGCTGATTGTGAATTTTCAGTAAGAAATTGACATCTCTGCTACAATCACACCTGCCAGATGCGTCCAATTTAACTTTCTTCATAATAAATTCTAACCCTGCTTAATTGACGACTCAGAATCTCATCAGCTGAATTTTAATGGGTTTTAAGAAAAATGTCTGACATGGAAGAGAAAGAATTTGATTATTTTTTTCATAAGCACCCTAATGAGACTAGCTTTCAATCACTGATTTATGTTGGAGAGAAGAGGAGATGAGAAGCGCTGGACTCTGTGGGGCTTTGCCAGTTTTCTTGTTCGGCCCAGGAGCTTAAAAGAAAAATGATTAAGCTTATTAGACAGAGAGCTCTATCGAAATTCACAAATGGATTTATGTTATTTTCTTGGCTTTGTTAAATGGAAAAACCTCTGCAGATAAGAAAATAATAATTAAGGGACAATACTACTGTTGTGGATGTGTGAGGCTTTCAGATGCCAACTTGAAAAAGATTGTCTTTTTGAACATAGCAAAAAAACTGAGCTTGGTGTACCCTGTGTGATTTTGCGCTATTCCACATGAGAGATGATCAAAGTGAAATAATTGTGATGATTTCTTTAGTTTTGTTTGTATCTTGTTTGTTTTTTGTTTTTTATAATCTGTTATATCTTGTAAAGCACTTTGTGATTTCTATCTAGAAATGTGCTATATAAATAAAATTTTACTTACTTACTTACTTTTTTTTCCTCCAGAGCAGTAGTCTTTTGTTGCACAGTGATGGTGAAAGTTGGCTGTTGCATCTTGTCTTGTGATCAGAGATGGCCTGGGATCAAATGAAGGTTGGCCATCTCACAGCGTGACTGCTGCTTTGACCCGTGTCAACTAACAAAACAACAAAAATTGGGCATAAAATGATTTCACTCCATATCACACTGGTGCAAATGGTAAAAATCCCCAAAACAACCTGATATGAATAGACGAAGGTAAAAACAGAGCTCTGTTTGTGTCGGGGATGAAGAAGCATCATTTGTTTTGTGTGAACTAGCTGTAATGAAGACCAGGAGGGTGTAGCAAAAAAAAATTATTTGAGGAACTTTTTGCATACATCATACATTTGACATACATCAAAGTACGCTGTATGGGGACCGTAATCATGGCTTAGAGCAGTGGTCCCCAACCCCCGGGGACCGGTACCGATCCGCAAGAGTTGAGGCTCAGGTGTGAAATTTATGGCTTTCGGGTTTTTTATCGTTAACTCAGTTTCCCTGGGTCTTTTCCCGTGTTGTAGTTGTAGTTGTTATTTTGAAAGAAATATTTACCCATTACCATAGCGACCAGAGAGCATTAAGGGGCAGAGAGGAGGATGTTACTCTCAATGTTGTTGACGCATTTCAAGAGGACGCTGCTAATAAAGTTACACAATTACACAGTGAATTCATGTTTATTATTATATTTACAAAATACCACAGTTTTTGTCTTGATCGTATTGTTTTATTTTACTATATTTATCCGCGACACTTTAAAGGCCGGTCCATGAAAATATTGTCTGACATTAAACTGGTCCCTGGGGCAAAAAAAGTTTGGGACTGCAGCCTTAGAGTTCCCAAATCCTGTTTTTATGTCGGGAATGTTATTGCCGAACTGCCCTGCATCCCTTAAATATTGCAATTACTTCTAAATGACATACCTGCTTTTAATAACTCCTCATTTAATTTGATTAGGTCTTGTACTCAAAGACTTATGCAGACTTTGGTGTAATTTATTCTGTGTTTTGTTGCAGCTGCGTTCATGACATAGGTGCTGTCATTACGCACTTCTTTTTTTCTCACTTATGAGATGTCTGAAGTAGTGTGAAATTTGAGCTGGTGAACGGTATCTTAACCGGCACTCATTAACCAAGCTGTTGTGCTGTAGTTAGAATAATTGTTTTCTGATCACTGCGTCTGACAAGACGAACAAAAGGTTAATGACTGCAGCTGTGCCGCGAGATCACAATGGCATTTAAGATGAGCGATGACAAAGAAGGGTAGCGACCTGTCTTTGTTTAAAGCATTGTGACTGCGTGAAACCGCCAAGCATTTTCCACAGAGCCGATGCAAATTCAATAGATGTGGGTTCGGGACACATTAGTCTTGACCGTGATTCGGTTCGAGGGAAGCACCCCTGCATCCTAATGCCTCCTGGGAGTTGCAGTTTCAGCTGTAGGTGTTGTTGAGACCTGTCAGGCAGCCCGCACTCTGTCCCCTCCTGAACTCCATCCCCCAGAGAGCCACTGCCTCCCACAGCTCAGAGCGATTCATATCCCACGCTCTGGATGACCCAGAAGAACCACCGAGCCAAGTACATGAGTGTACACATTTACACACTCTCATCAACCACTGTAGCTGTGGGCTCTAGTACTTCCAAACATAAACAACATTGGTCACTGATTTGTGCACATCCGAAATTAAAACTCATCATTAATGTGTATTCTTTACACAAGTTGAACACACACACAAAGATCCACTTAATGTGAACGCATCCTACTCTAAACAAAACTATTAGATGATCTCATGCGCAAACTCAACAGTTTGTCAGGAAACACAAATAAACAGGCACACTAACACACACACACAGACGAACACAGTCAATCTAGTCTCACTACACACACACACACACACACACACACACACACACACACACACACACACACACACAAAAACAAGCTGTTGACTCAGATACACACTCTTTGGGAAGATCACAGCATTTCCTGTATGAGCACACACCACCATCTCCAAACATCTGAAAGCTTGTAAACAGCAATATGTTTTGGAAGAGAACATGGGAACATGACACTTGGCGTGGTCGTCCCGAGACAACGCTCTGGCTTTTTAAACACTTCTAACCTTTTATAATCCGTGTCTCCTGTGTGGTCTGATGGCTGCCCTTTCAGCTAATCAAATGAGCTCGTGGAAATTTCCAGAGGTTATTTTTATTGTCATAACGTCGTGTCTTGTGTACAAGCGCGGGCTGCGGTGTTTTCGTGCGCGCTGCCCCTGTTGGAGGTTGTTATTTGGACCTTGGCCCACCGCCCACACACTGGAACTTTTCAGAGTGAAGAGTTTTAATGGAAGGCATCCACTAACGCTGGGGTTTCTCAATAGGCTCTTCCTCTTATTGTTGTTCCCACACAGAGCCTGCTGCTCTGCGTTATGGTTGAGATGCACTGACAGTAAAGCAGGGCTGCCTGATTAGACTTGTGGCGATAATTCACATTAATTCACAATGGGATGATAATGGAATCTGTTTCTTTTATTAGCCCACATTGTTTGAGATGTAAAATTTGTTCCAGCAAATTTACATCAATCATCTCCAAACTGTCTTCTTCCTCAGCCTTTGCCGTTAGTCTTTAACAGCTAGAGCCGAGGGTTTCTTTTGTTGTTTGTTTGTTTTTTGTTTTTTACATAAGTATGAAAGTGGAACTTTTCCATTGAAAAGTAAAAAACAAAAAGGTACAACAATGCTTTGACGCCCTGGTGTATGACCCGTTCCTCAGATATGCCCCTCCACGTCCGGCGCAGCAGTGACCCTGCTCTGATGACCATCAATGGGCCGTTCAGCGGCGGTGAGTCACGGGTCCAACCAGATGAGACGCCATCAAGGAAGAACCCAACCCGCTGGTCGACCACCGCTGGCTTCCTGAAAGCTCGCCACTCGTCTGGCACAAATAGCCTGGAAAGGAAGGTTGGTGCTTGGATGTCAAAACCAGACATGGCTTTGCGCTAGCTAATTTTGAATAATTTGATGGTAATGAAGGAAATTGCACACACAAAACTGCATGAGGGATGCCATTGTCTTTTTAGTACAAATGCACTAAAGGTTCCTTTGCATCTGGTATATATCAACATCTTGTTTTCGTCACCATAGAACTCCTTAAAAGCTGCTTTATGGCTTTTTGTAATTTCCCAAGATGAAACTGATCACATTGAACATTTGCACCCTTCTGCTCGGTTTGTGCCTAAAGCCACATACCTCCACACTGTTGTTTAAGATGCACCACCCAATAAGTGTGAATAAACATCATCGACTAAGAGATGCTCGTTGTATCTAGCTTGCTTTTATTTAACCACAGAAGCCACAACTCTGCTATTTGGACATCTTTGATTTTCTTGTTTTTGTAGCTCTGCTGAGCCACAGATAGACTCACTTTAATTCCAACATCTTCTGTCTCTCCTTTTCTTTTTGTAAAAGTAACTGTTTAATGTTTTGCTCCGAGCCCACCAGACACCCACCGACTTGTATTTGTCAGTGTGAAGACTAGGGCTGCCACGATTAGTCGACTAGTCACGATTACGTCGACTATCAAAATCGTCGACGACTGATTTAATAGTCGACGCGTCGTTTGAAGTAGTAGGAATTAAGAGTGTAATAACGGACTGAAACAGAAGATGGCAGCACTGCATGTACAAGGATGCCAGCTGCCGTTAAACCCCGAAGAAGAAGACTGTGTCCCAGAATTCATAGCGCGGCCCATTGCGGCCCTGCTCAGTTTTCAACAATGGCAGCAGCTAGTTAGTTTTAATGTTACTTTTATTATTCTTTCTGGGTCACAAAATTAAAGTTTAACAGATTTTCAGGCGAGAATGTAACTGTGTAAACCTCAAATATTGGCTCAGTTTATCAAGACACCACATATTTTTAAAAGCGCTCCGATGTTTTCGGAGACGTCTGTTACCCACTAGCTCGATAGCTAGCCGGGGGCAAGGCTCACTAGAGCCAGTGAGAACACCGGACTCCCGGCAAATCATTTTCAAACCCACCGCCGTCTTTCGCTACTCAGGTTAAACATATATATAAGTCACTTAGATAACTTAAAAATGTTATTGTTTGGCTTTCTTTAGTATTTTATTTGTTCCTGAGTAAATCGGTTTGGCTGAGATTAAAGTTATAGTTTTTACACAGCTGAATAAACATCAAGCAGACAGCTGATCATCAGAAGTGTGAGATGCTCGAGAATATACTCAGATGTACACACACCAGCTCACAACTATAAAGTGGTCCGGTCTGTCTTTAAAAAGACTTGTGAACAAATTCAGCGCAGGTTGATTAGCCTTTATTGTTAAGGTTTTAATGCTTGATGTGCATTTTTCAGTAAGAAAAGAAACATTTACTTAACAAAAAGCAGACATGGCATATGTCTGAGAAATGTAGTAACAGTATTAAAAGTAAAAACTAAAACTATTCCTTTTTTTTTTTTTCTTGTAGGGTAAAGGGATGGACACGTACCGCAGTCTGCCACGAGATGCTGGGACCTGGGCCAATCAGAGAGAATTCCAGAGAGAGACAGCACGGTCATCGCTCAGCGCCAATCATCCCATGGTGGACCGCTGGCTGGAGAGACAGGAACAGGTAGGAGTTTATTTCTGCATGTGTACTACCAGGGCTTTCCTTCAAAGCAGTGCATTCTGTCTGTGTATTGTTCCCAAAGTGTGTGTGGAAAGTGAAGACATGAGGATTAATCAACTGTTCCGGAAGAAAGCACTGCATCTGTTAGACTTTTATGGCTTTACATGACGCGCACACCTGATAAGTTCAACTCTCCAGGTCAAGAGATTTACAGCCAGTTCTACCCTGAGACTACCCATCAGGCCCAGGCTCTTTGAAAGCCTGTCTGAGTGGCCTAGATCCACTCCAGAGCCTGAGCGCAGTTCTATCACTCCCTTTGGATCTCTGCAGAAAGGTTAAAAAGTGAAGAATTTCTACCATAAATCCACAATGAGCGAGCAGCTGAGGATGGGGAAATAACATAATGTTGATATAGTAAATAACATAAGCACCCGTAGTACATGTGGTTTTGTTTAACTGGATCCCCAGAACATTGCCGAGTTGGGGGATCTTTTCCCACTGGGGTCATGTATGCCATGAAGTATAACATGGAGTTTTTCGGAATATCACGATAAATACTGATGACTCTGTATGATCTGCATGTATCCTTTGGATTGTATTCGGTTTGGAAATGGACAGTTTTCAGTTTCATAGCTTCAGGATGTTTTTCTGTTGGTTGGCCTTTCAGCTTTGCACTAGTAGAACTGTTTAGCTTTGATGACTTGGGTTTAAAGTCGAGTCCTGTGTTGAAATAATGATGATCTCTTGTGTAATGCAGAAGATGAAACGGAAGTAAACAAAGCAGTCGATTCGGCTTTGATCCACAATCGTTGTGAAAACTGAGCGTTCATTAAAATGTTTCACTTTAATGCCCATAGTGTAAACTGAACATATAAAGACTAGCATCAAAGTGTGGTTGTGGAGATGAGCTAATCTTGGGTTTGAATGCGTCACGTTTAATGGATTTAGATTCTGTGTCTCTTGGTTTGTCAGCTCTTAACGCTAAACACATGGCCAATTGAAAATGTTGAATTTTATTAACATTCAGGCCGTTTCTTCATGCTCATGAAGAAATCCAACATCATCAGCGTTTTTTTTTTGTTTTTTGTTTGTCACCCAACAAAAAAGTAACAAATTCAAACTATTTATTTGTTTGTTTGTTTTTCGTTTTCATGCACATGTGCTTTACAATTAGCTAAACGTTGCCTACGCTGTGCTCTGGTGGAACCTCATTAAGAAATAATCTGTGATATGTCATAATTTCCTGGTGCTCGTTCTGTAATAGCCAGAACAATTTAACCCGTTTCTCAGAAGCTTTAAAAGCAGTTTGAAACTGTTTATGGATTAATGTTGATTTATTGTCTTAAGCACTTAGATTCTCTGCAAAGTGCCATTTAGCTTAAAGTGGTTTCTTCCTTTGTTGTTATATAAGGTCTTTCGTAAACTGGTTGATGGGTTAAATGTACAACAAGTTGTCACCATTTATTAGTTTGGGGCTGCGCCGTTTTCCTCCTTCCGCCTTACAACAGGTTTTAGTTTGATGGGGATTAAGTGATGGGATAAGTGCAGGATGTGTAGTTGGTATTAATGACCTGCTGAAAGCCATCTGCCCTCCTAAAGTCACACACATGCACACTCGAGCACGTGTTCCCCAACCATATGTTCATCCTGACAGCTCCCACAATGACAGGACCCTCTACAATATTCTGTGTGGCCTTGGAGTGTGTGAGTGTGTGTCTGTCTTATTTGAAGCTGTCTCTCTCCTTGTGATGGAGAGAGACAGCTTTTTTTTGTGCTAGCTCTGCAAGAGCTCAGGTGGAGTGTGTGTGTGTGTGTTTGTGTGTGTGTGTGGCCGAGCAGAAAAAAACCCAATGAAACGGTTTGAATCTTGTTACATTACATCATATGTAAAGTTGGACTGGTTTTTGCAGTGTTACAAACGCAGTCTTGAGACCTCACGAGTTGCTTGTGTTGGCCGACTCTGCACGGGAACCCTCTGTGTGCAGGGTTGTATCACATTGATTTAAGCTCCAGTTAGCTTACTTTGTTCCAGGAAGGATGGTGCAACTTTAGTGCATGATGAGAAAAGCCTTGATTTTGTTCCGGACTTTTACTGTAATCAAATGAAAGAATATGAGATATACCAGACCAGGGGGATGGGGTGGCTTGTGTTTGAAGCTAAAGGCTGCTGGTATACACTTGATTATAGACCGTGACTGCTGCTTTATTAAGTTTAAAATGCTCTCGTTTGTCTTATTCTATTGTTGCATTGACCGAAACACTGTTCATCGCTATATTTCATTTTGTTAGTCTGAATTTAAATGAAAAGGAGACATTTCTTTGTTTTATATAGAAATGCAACCCTTTAAACCAGACCTGGCCCTCTGAGAAGTTTTGTCTTTAGACATCATGTCTGAATTATGAAATAGCACAAAGTCTGCTGCCTGTTTAGGTAAAAACAAATGTTCATTTTTAGCTTTGCATTTGTATTTTTTTTAATTGTTTGATTCAAAGTTGAAAAATTACCCATTTATCTTATACTAAAGTTGAAGTGTGCCGCTGGATTTATCTACTATGTAAAACAATGCTTTTAAGGTGGAATAGTGTTAGCATTAGCATAACTGAAAAACTAGCTTCATACTGAGCTTTGTTGATGAAAGCCCTCTGTGAAGTGAGCGTGTGCCTTTACCTCCTGTTGGGTTCAAAAAAGATTTTTTTTTATGTGGATTCCTTGTTGCTAAGTGCATTTAGCTTTACCACAGTAAAGGCATTTTTGATTAACTTTGAAAACCTGCAGAGTAGCTAGGTCAAAGCAGGAAGTGTTGGATAAAAATTTAAGTCGACAGAACATGTGCTGTGCTTGGGGTGCAGCTCATCTAGTAACCGATAAAGGGAAAAGTCTTGTTGAAATCAACCAAAACCAGGAGTGCAAAAAGAGAGCAGTCTGAATCCTGAGATTATCTGTGCATATGCCATCATTATTTTAAACTTTAAAAACATTTAATATGAGCATCTACTTCCACTTTGACTATAGCAAGACGGTGCCATTTAATTATCAGTTGTCACTTTCAGCACCGTCTTCGTACACAGTGTAACAGACTTTTGATTGACCTTTGCTCAGGCTGAAGGAAAGCCATCTCACTAGACTCCATGTGAAAATCACAATGATCAAGGTAAAAAAATCCCCTCCCTAAAGAATGCAACTAAATAAGTGAGTGACTGAGATTTCAGCTTTAATTCATTTGTACACACCCACACAGTGCTGAAGCAAGAAAAATCACCTATATAGGTGTAACATGGATATGCTTGACCTTTGATATTATAAAAGGTCAACATTTAACTACCAATTAAACATACAACATTTAGGTCCATACCTCTGTGTGCGCATGTGTATGTGTATGTATAGTGCGAGCAGCAGGAAACATCCTGGGCAGGTTGCCAGTCTGACGCAGGGCTAACACAGCGAGACAGACAACCACTCACACTCAGCTTGACACCTATGGGCAATTTAGAATCACCAGTTAACCTAACCCCACTAACTGCGTGTCTTTGGGCTTTAGAAGGAAGCTGGTGTACCTGGAGGGAACCCACGCATACACAAGAACATGCAAACTTTACACATAAAGACGCTAAAACCCTACATCCTACCCTAACCCCAGCAATCCCTGGCCAACATGGCTGCACAGGCATGTAAGCCATGGGTCATTAAAAAATAACACCACACATTAGCAGAATATAGACCAAAAGAAAAGTTATCGTGGTGCATAAAAACCTGTGGGAGAAACTGCAGCAAGGGTGTGATTTTTAAGCATCTTCTCTTAATAGTGCTGATTTGGAATATTTCATGTATTTTTAATGGATGTACAGTTTCTGTGTAGTTCCTAAACTTCCTCTTGAGAAGCAAGAAGAATCCCTCCACGGCACAATTAGCCCAGAAAGCCATTTTCCAGCAGTGTATAAAACCTTTGTTAACAATATAAAATAGAATGGTGTGGTGAAGAAGAATAGCAGAGCAAGAATAGAATATGCAGTGATTTAATTAGAATAGAGCAGCTCGGAATGATGAATTAAGCAAAGCAATTTCCTCAAGTTAGTTTCATCTTATCTTTCCAGAATGAATAACGTCGAACAGACGAGTACGAAAATGAAGAGAAGAATTAGAATAGAGCATCATATATTGGAGTAGGCCTATTTTACTCCTGAGGAGAATTCAGCCTCTCTCATAACAAAACGCACAGAACAGGGCATAGCTTTGCACTGAAGTGAGCCAGATTGAATTGCATTGAAATGAATGAAACTATTCTCTGTTCCAAAGTGGTTAATTGTGCGTGCCTGGAGCAGCACTGGCAGCTTCCTGACACACAGCTAAAAAAAAAAAAAAAATTGAGCTGCAATAGTTTTGAGCAGCGTTCACAAGCCCCCTAAACTACCAGCCTCCTTTGGCAACAGGTAGGGGGTCGCCATGGCAACAGCGAGCTGTCATTCGAGTGTGTATTAATGAGAGCCGGGTGGAGGTGCCGAGGCTATGCAGAGAAAAGAGGCCTGCACTGTGCTGCCGTCTGCGTTTGTGTGTATATTCATGAGTCGTGAGGGCATTTATGGATCTTTGCATCTGTGTGTGTGCGTGTGTGTTTATGCATTAACATGTCTGTGGCATCGTCTGTGTGTGTGTATGCGTTGTGTGTATGTTTTGTGTGTCAGCTGTGAGCAGGTGTCAAAAATCCAAACAGTTTTCGAGTGGGTTGCAAATCAACCAATTAAGAGGAAATACCAAAAGTCACTGAACCACCTGCAGTGTTAGTGAGCTGAACCCTGACAACACACACACACACACACACACACACACACACACACACACGCATGCACGCGTACACACTCACTGTAACATGTCAGGGTCAGTCTTCGACGGCGGTCTCTCAGGACTTGCAGGTCAGTGCATGTCTGCTTCTGTTTGGTGCACTGGGTGTATTTCTTTTTAATATCTGGCATCTGTGTTTATGTGAATTGCACTTGTATGTAGTTTTGATACAAAACTGTATATTTGTCTGCGTTTGTCCATTAAATGTCAGCAAATTAATAAATTGTAATAAATTGATTTAAAAAAAAAAAAAGATCAGATTGGTGGATAAAAAAAGTAAAGAACTCCAACTCACAATTTTACAATTCAAATAAAGGCTCCTTTTATTTCTACCTAAAAATTCAATAACTGAGAACTGGGATGAACAACTCACAGGACCGCAGTGAGCTTCTTTCTGTGCATGTGTAATATGCCTGGAGCCCTTCCCTTGACATTCCTGATACCCAGAGCTGGAGCTTCCATAGTGTTAATGCAGGAAATGTAGTTTCTCTTCTCAACTCATTTCTAACACTCATACATATCATTAAACTCAGGCATAATGTTGTTTTTGGGGTTTTTTTTTCTATTAGTTGAAGTCGTAAACAATTTTAATTCTATTTACTTTAATTTGTTTACAATTGTTGTTGTATCTGCATATTTATGCCACGATTAGAAGGAGTAATCTGCTTACTCCGTATTCTTATTAGGATTGTTTCATACTTTTAGGTGAGTGGTGGACTGTGGGCTAGTTTAAAACAATTACCATTTGATAGCAAGACTTCTTTCCAGACAACTATAACATAAAGTCAAATGATTTTGGAAGAAAATGCTTTTGATTTTTCTATCAGCAGCTCCAGGGGTGCTCGCTACAGACTATCTACTGACAAAGCTGCAGCCGCCATGGCCTCAGAAACAGTACAGACCTCATTAAACTGGCTGTAGCCTTTAAAAAAACTGAGATTTTTTTTTCAAAATGTAATATTAAAAGAAAAAAAATCCTTGGTAGCATAAAGCAGCTCAGTGTATCACAGCATGTGATGCAGCGATCACAGAAGCTTGTTTTGCTGCTGCGTGTCCTCAGCCATTAGACTGCTGGGGGACCAGGTTATCTTTCATGGTGGGATGGAGGCTTCACACGGCTCACTGGGGATGTTGTTGTTACAGACATTCTGACGGTGGATCTGCTCACACACCTACAGACCTGTGCAGGAATGTCAGTGCTTTTGCATATCTGCACTGTGAGCTTTGCTACACACGAGTAACATGCTACATTGCAAGCTTGCAGATACTAGCACAATGTTATGATCCGTCCACATGATAAACGTACACGAAGATTTCATTAAAACACAGAAGTACCTTATACTTATATTATGGATTCAAGGCACTCCTTAGCCAGAGTGATCAAGGCCGTGTGCACACCTACACAATAAAAGCAAATTACACTCGAAGTGTGCACAAAAACAAAAATGTGTAAGCACGCACACAAACGCACATTCCTCTGCTGCTTTGCTGTTAACAAGCCTCCATGCATTGTGTGTAGTGGAGGGTTGAGTCCCTCAGGTGCACAGTGCAGCTTTAGCAGGATAAATCATGCAAACCTGAGCCGCACAGTCATAAATCACCTCAGACTGTGTGAGACTGTGTTCGTATGTGCACTGAAACCTGCATGTTCAAGTTTTGTGGCATGTCTGTGTCTCTGTGTATATGATTTTCTTTTATTTTGTTGTTTTTTGTTTTTTTCATTTGTGCAGCTGTCTGGTGTACATATCATTTTCTGTGTGATGGTTCAGGAGATTTGTGGGTGCATACTATAGAGTCTGTGTGTGTGTGTGTCTGTGCGTTAATAAGACAGATGAAAGTGATGGGTGAAAGCAGTACGATCAGTGCAAACAGATTCTGTGCAAGCGACCAGTAGGTGCTGCTGTGGAGCTTAGATTGAAGGTGTTTCCTTCTGTTTTTGTACAATATGTTGGTGTGGTGTAAATGAGTGTATCGATAAATGCTGTAGGTGTGTGTTTGCAGATGTGTGAACAGTGTTAATCTGCTGTCACCTTGTTATAATGAGCCTCTAATCTTTTTTTCTTCTCACTCTTCCAATGTTATTATTTTAATTTGAACTTTGTTATTCTGTCTCATACATCATAACCCTCATGTCTTTTTTTGTGCCACTCTTTCATCTCCATGCACACTGTAGGTAATTACAGTCTTCTTTTCATTCAATCAGTTTTCCTTTCTTTCTCATCTTAACATTTGTGCTCATTAGCTTTGATGTCCACTCGTCAGACATGACATACACCTACCACAGCATACTGTCATTTATACATTTTTCCTTTTTACTTATAGTAGTGCTAATTTAGAAAAAAAAATCTCCACAGCACAGATAAAACTATGCTTTTCTAGAACTAAATGGCTTCATTAACACTTGTAAAGAGTACTAGGAATAGTATACGGATACAGTTATGTGAAAAAGAAAGTGCACCCTCTTTCAGCTGTGACATTTTATGTATTAGGACATAATGGAAATAATAATCTGGTCCTCTGCAGGTCTTAAAGATGATGTAAATACAACCTCAGGTGAATTATTACACCATGTTGTTAGTTATTTAACAATAATTAAGCCAAAATGCAGAATGTGGAAAAAAGCTGAGTTTACCCTTCCTGCTTCCATAGGAATTAAGGTGGTAAGTAGCAGCCAGGTGCCGCTAATCAGATCTGTTTAATTAATTCATCATCAGCAAGTGTGAGCGCACCTAGAAAAGCAGGACTCTTGACAGTTTGCTGGACTGGAGCCTTCAAGTGTTAACACAGTGACATCAGCAATGATCATAAAGAAGCAATTGTTGCTGTCCATCAATCTGGGAAGGGTTGTAAGAACATTTCAGAACTATTTGAAGTGCGTCATTCTAAAGTGTGAGAGATTATTCGCAAGAGCAAAACATTTGAGACTGCTTCCCAGGAGTGGATGCCCCACCAAATTCACCAAGTCACCAAGGTCAGACCGTGCATTGTTCAGAGAACCTGCAAAAAATCCTGAAAAAACCCAAGAACTATATCTCAGACTCTACAGGCCTCAGTTAGCATAGAAAACGTCAGCACAAACGGCCACACATTAAACTGTCAGGCTAAATGGTGGAGGGGCAATGATTTTGGCTTGCTTTGCAGCCAGAGGACTTGGGAGGCTTGCAGTCATTGAGTTGACCGTGACCACTTCTGTATGCCAAAGACTCAATCTGTCTGACAGAGTGTGTCATGCAACAGGACAAGGATCCCAAGCACATCAGCAGATCTACAGCAGGAATGGCTGGTGGGAAAAAGAATAAAGACAGAATCAAGTGAATGGTCCAGTCAAAATCCAGACCTCAACCTGATTGAAATGTTGAGGCAGGACCATAACAGAGCTGTGCAGACAAATCTCAATAAACTAAAGCAAGGTTGTGGAAAGAGCCAAAATTCATCTAATAATATGAAAAGAGCACAGAAAATGCTTACTTTAAGCTATTACTGCTAAAGGGACTTCTACAAGTTGTAAATCATTGAGTGTACTTTGTTTTTCGCACACTGCACCTTCATTCTGGCTTAATTTTTGCTAGATAAGATGAAGATGAAATCTTTTATTTGCCTTTTTCACACAGTCACCAGGTCTGGGTGCATATCTGGGGGGAATCTTACAGTCAAATAATACAAATATAAAACAAAACGCACACAGAGGAAAAGGTTTGATTTTTAAGAGCTAAAGATAAGAACAAAGAGGCATGTGTCAAGTAACTGACATATTGCCAGTTATGCAATTGTAACTAATGACAGAGTAATATGGCATGTTTACTATCTAAGGACATATCTACCTAATTGTCATACCACCTCCTCTTTCTTTCACATACTTGTGAACAAAAGATTAAATTCATTTATATCTAGTAATCTGGTATTGTGACAAGACTGGCTATGTCTAACAGGAGGCTCTTCTTACACTGTGAGAAGTTGAAATACGATCCAGGAAGTATATGGAATATCTCCATGAGCTTGCAGTGTTAACATACTGGCAGTTATTTATCATCCATCTCAATGATCATGAGGTTAAAAGCGGAATAATGCTATCAGTCCCATTGCCAGCTCACATGTGCTTACAGAAATTTCTTTTAATTCTGTATTGTTCCCATAGAGCCAAAGCTGGCCTTTCTGCAGCTCATGTTTCAACTTTAAACAGACTTGAACTGTGAGAATGAAGTCTCAGATGTTTATGTACTTAGCCAAACATGATCAAAGTGACCTTGAAATGACGGTCTGCTGGTTGTGACCAGCTATTGCTAGCTTGTTTAAGCAGTGTGGTTGTTAATTTTGTGTAGTAGTTGTTTCATGTTCCGTGGGAGGAGTTGTTTTTATTAATTATATTCATACACAGAGAGATGGCTTCATTTTATTCTTTTTCCTGTATTTCTAAAGGCCTCTGAGGAGGAGTGATGTTGCTGTTGTAATAATAAGAAGGTTACAGTAACAGTTTCTTTCACACATGACTGAAGGACAAGGACATCACGCTTACAGCCTCAAAGCCACCTGGAATAACCGCCCGTGTTTGACTTGCATGTCTCCGTCCTTCATTTACAAACGTCTCCACGTGTGAAATCCAATCTCACATATTCATCATTGTTTATTTGACATGTGCTTCCGCTGCTGTTGATTGAACAAATTCTTTGCTTAAACACCCCCCTCCTCTTTTTTTCTTCCTCTGCTTCAATCAGGAAGACGTTTAGTTGAGTAGAATTAGCGTCAGCTTTTTTTAGAGCGACACATCGTAACTCCAAAAAACTTTCCATTTCACTTCATCTTTCCGTTCTCACAGATCCCGCTCCTCATCTCTCTCTATTGATCCTCCTCTTCTCTTTGCTCTTTATATCCCGTCCTCACATCAGTCCCTTTGTTTTGACTCCTCTCATTTCTCTTTTCTTTCTGTCTGTTCTTTGGTCCTCCACTCCTCATCACCTTTGATCTTTTGGTTTTAATATGACAGAGAGCTGTGGGAGCCCAGATCTTTTCCAGCAGGGAGGGACGCAGGGAGAGAGCCAGAACAGAGAGACGGAGGAGAGATGAAAGACAGCTCTCCCCCTCTTGTGGGTACACAGTTTTCCCAAAGGGAGCTCCATCTTAGGCTGCAAGCTGCTGTCAGGACATTGCAGGCACACACGCGAGCATGTAATTCCATGTTGCTCACCTGCTACCAAGAAGTAATTACACCTAAAAGAGACCTGCGCTGGTTGGACAGATGGTAGCTCTTTCTCAAAACTTAATCCACCTGTTGCCTGTTGATGTTCAGGAAGGGTTAGAAACACATACAGCAGAGACTGAAATCCAAGATAAGGATCTCAGTTTTGTACATCTGCAGCGCTCTACGGGCTCCGTGAGCAACAGAGTTTATCGGCGGTCTATAAAACGATCAAAGACAGATGAGAAGGATGACAACAGCAGGTGCCAGCTGTTATCAGAGGAGAATCAGAGATCTGACAAAAGAGGGACGGAGCTGATTATTGACGTCTGTTGTGCTCTGGAAATGAAACCTGCCCACCGAAGAGTCGAGCAGATTGTCCTGAAATGAAGGACGACGAGTACACATCCAAAACAGCTGATCTCAAAACCTGCAAGCAGGTTCAAAGTGCATTTTTCTAACCATCTGAATAAAACTGTAATAGTGAATATAGATGAAACTTTTTTTCATCCCTGGGCTTTAGCCTCCAGAGTGATTTGCCAGTTCACTACAAATTAATTCATTTTGCCCTCATTTGCAAAACACGAGAATTTCAATTTGTTAATTAGCTTAGTTTTGATTTCTGTCCAGAAAGGGTCCAGAACATGCAGAAAACTTTAGAATAAATGCAAATCATCAGTTGACAAGACCAAAAAATGTCAAATGTGTGACATGCTGTAAGCCCTAGGTGGATTTTTCTAAAATGTAAAAATAAATTATCAAATTTTGAAATTGGGGCTTAATTTAAATTACAGTTCCCTGAATTTTAATAGTAAGAATAAACACTCTTATATATGCACTATATTCAGTCATAGCTCAGCTAAAGTTTTTGACTCATCAACGCTGCTGTGAGAGTTACAGAAGTTCTGCTGAAGGTACCGAACGCATTGCTGCAGGAAGGAAAAAGCCAGAGGGAGACGATAGAGAGAAGTTTTGTTTTTCCCCTTGACTTGTTTATATAGACACGCTCTTCTCAGCTGCAGCCATTACAGTTTGAGTCAGTCAGAATAATGGCTTTCAATCTGACATCTCTACCGCTGTGTGTGTGTGTGTGTGTGTGTTTCTTGTCACTATTATCTATAGCTCCCTTCCTCTCAGAGGGGTAGTTTGGTCAGCTTTACCTGTTATTTTGCTCTATTGCAGCGGCTCTATCAGGAGTGTCATCTTGGTAAATGGTGCATCACATAACAAGCTGTGTGACTGGCCACGGCCCATGCTGCTCACCTCTGTTGTAAGGGCATATGGCGAATACACCACGAAGATTAGACCTGCGGTAGCTCTAAGACCTCTGATGAAAGCACACAAATGAATAAAAACTTCTTCAAGTTTGACGTAAATTTCTATAAAGAAAACGCTGTTTGGGTTTTTGTTACTGTGGCAGCTAAAAGGTTGACGTTGTAACATCAGGAAGTACTTGGGTTCATTATCTGATTATTTTGTTATAAATGATATCTACTCTTCATGCTCTAAAACATTCCCCATACCCTCGCCACTCCAGCTGTGTTCTGTCTCCAGGTGAATAATTTTAGAAAACTACCAACATAAAAGACGCTTCGTTGCGCTAACACCATTAGAATGTCCAGGAAGTAAATATTGCTTCAAACGTGTTCGCCACTTCCTTCCTCTGTCAGGATATTTGTCTGAAATTGAACTTACTTGCAGAGATTTGAACATGCTGCATTAGTGCAGAGCTTGTTCAGAAAGCTTCAGTGTAATCAGCTGGTATGTACTGTTTATGCAAAGAATCATGGTATGTTTGAAGTTGACAGTTCTTTCGTGACTTTTAAAAGATCAATCAGCAGCTTAATCAGCCCGGGAGGTCAGTTTAAAAGAATTACGCAGCCCTCCTCAGCAGACTCAGTCTGTGTTTTTTCTGTCCAACTGAACATGCTTGCGCTGCTCATTATTTTGAGCATTCATGTTGATTAGCTTCCTGAGTTAAAACCTTTAGAAGCTGACACGCGCAACAGCAAAAACTTCAGCAATGGCACCGTGCCTCGTTACTTTTATGCAGCACGTTTTTGCAACATACGCATATGCACCCCATCCCCTTTATTTGCTCTCTACATGGAATGAATTGCACTTCAAAGTTTATATATGCAAGTAAGTGCAACGTGTGTAGGCTTGATCTGTTCCAGTTGCCACATATTTCGACTCTCCATATGGGATGCATATGGTTTAAAGTCGAACACATTCGCTCTTCCTCCTGTTTCTCGCACCTCCACTCTGTGTGGCTCATATCAGTGGATGTCGCGTCACCATTCAGGATGTGTTCAGGAGTGACAATGGCAGGTATAACCCCCACAGCAAACATTAGATAGTTAACCCCCTGGTGGTATTTCCAGCTCACTCGTGCGACTCTCCTTTAGTATTTCTAAATACTCCGTTTGAATGATTGACACATCCGGAGATCCTCAAACTTTCAGCTTCTTTTTTGTTTTGACAGCCAAAAGTGTGAAAGTGTAAAATGTCAGAAGATCTCAGAATCCCCTTAGATTTATAGCTGGGAGTTTTCAAAGTGTCATTTGTCATCCTTTGAACGAGGTTTGTCGTGGCTCTCTGTCCCTCGTGTAATGCGTTTTTGTCTGTCTCGCTATCTGCCTCTCTGTCATCCTTTGAGTCACTCCCTCAATCTACTGTTCCTTTTATTCTGTAGTTTTTCATTTCTCTGTCCCATCACTCGCTTCATCTCCCCTTCACTCTCTGGAGGAATACTGATACACCTCTCTGTAACCTTTGTATTCACTTATTTTTCTTGTAGACTACATCTGATAACTTTGGGAAAGGAATAAAGTTGGCTTAAAAGGGAAACCCTCCCCTTTGCCCTCCTCCGCGTCTTCAGTCAGACTCACAATACGAGCGTTTTTAACACAACCCACAAATTTACTTCAAACGAGACTGACTGAGCTCTTCTAAAATGTGAGTTTTGAAATTGCTTTGATTCCTGATGAGGCCTCCATTGTCTATTAAGTTTGAGTAAATTGCATTGCATATTTTGGTGCGCTGATACCCCTCCACCAACCCCAGCCACTTTGATTGAATTGGATCGGAGAAATTGCAGTTGAATTAAGTGGATTGCTACAGCGGCTCTGCGGTAATTTAGGAAGTGCTGGAAGTCTCATTTTGTGCGCGCCGATATTACTGCTGCCTCCTGTAGTTCCATGAGGTACATGAGTGTCGCAGAAACAGTGCTGTATGTGTGGAGACGGGGCCGAGGAAAGGACGTGCCGTTACTGTCAGCATTTTTTTTGGCCTTCAAAGACACCTAAACTTTTCTGGAATGTGATTTTGTACATTTACCTAGAAAATCACAGTCACCATAGTCTCCACTGTTCTGCAAAGGCCTTTCACCAGAACCATGGGGACCTAGAGCTGTTAGGGACTGGCAGTAATGGAATAACCGAAAGAGTTAACACAATACTTTTGTTCAAAAGAGTTAAAGTTAAAAGTCTGCAAAGTTATAAAAATGTTATGACTATCTCGAGGTTACAAGAGCGCAGCAGAGGGAGGACATCGAAAAAAATACATTATAAAAAATATCCTACCATCAGGAAAGCTGAACACATTAAAATGGAAAATATAAACATTTACACACTCTTCTGGAGGATCAAGTAAGATCAAGGAGGGGATGAGTTTTTTAATGTTTTATTTACCGGTCTAAATAAAGGGCTTACAATCCAGCCCTGTGAGACGTGTATAAATCAGAAGAAAACACACAGGATAATTTTACCTGAAACCATCAAATATAGAGAAGAAATGAGAAGAGTGACTATTCTGCAGATTGGCCTTGAGAAATCATTTAGCCCGTCAAACACACTCCTCCTCATCGGGCTCATCGGGAGACATCAGATATGGAGAGTTGATGAGGATGACCTCTACATTCAAAGAAAGAATTATATTTGCATTGAAAGAAGGAAAAGTAGCTTCTTTGATAAGGGTCACAATCAGAGACTGTGCAAACGACCTTCACAAGAGAGTGTTTTGGAAGTGCGCTGTATCAGCAGGCCTTTAGAAAGAGGCATTAAGAGGGAGGGAGATGATTTCAAAGAAGGTGACTGTGGATTGGGAGTGATGGCACTGTAACCGGCACAGAATTTTCCTGCATAAGGAATTTTCTTGAGGAATAACGGTCTCTGCATCTCCTAGTTTTGAGCTGGAATCTGTAGTACGGCTGCCACCAGTCCAACCACGCCTGAAACCCAACAGTTTGAAGATGGGACCATCGTAAAGCTGTGGCAGTGCAAGGATGGGTTGAAGATAATGTGCCCACATCTGGTGAATGGACGTGTTGTTGCTATTGAATAGAAGTTAACGCTTTCACAGGGGCCGGTGAGAGAACTACGCAGATCAATCAAACTGATGGGGATGTTTGGCAACAAAGGAAAGCTGGCTGGGACTGAGTCACTGCGAAATAATCCTGAGCCGGGGGAAACGATCCATGCCAGCCTGGCGCTGCAGACACAGAACCCAGAGATAACAGACGTGACCAAAGAAATGCAGCCGATTTCATCTTATTAACGCTGAACCCTGAACTTTAATGTGGGGCCTGGTTTACTATATGTGGTCTAGTTCATCCTAATAGTGTTGGATAACACTGTAAACCTGACTAAGGCTACAAAACCAAGAAGGTCCACGTAGACTCACAAGAGCAGAAATAAAATAAACATGTTACAGTTTGATACAAAAACATCGCTGGCTATAGAAAGTTTGCATTATATATGTCATGGTTGCTGTAACTGACAGGTGGATGCTAACGCATGCGGCTACCGTTCTGCTCGGCTAATTAGAATCACTGTACTGGGCAAACAGCCATGCTTGTGGTGTTGGTGTTATAGGATACATTTAATGCAATTATCTGACAAAAGCCTGAGCAAGTCCACCAAAAATAGAACATACAGGATTTCATTTGTATGCTGCTCAGCAGAAATGAGCTGGTATCTGTTTTCTGTATGTTAGACCAATACAGTGTATCGATGCACTTTGCCCTCCACCCAGGCTGTAAAAAAACAAAACAAAAAAAGATGCACACACTAAACCGAGGCTTCAAAGCAGGACTTCAAAAACCACTGGGTGACCTCCCAATGGCAACATTAACCTATGGGCAGATAGCATGACGCCATAAACCGGTTTAATGGTCCCAAAGCAACTGAAATGGGCTGAGACCAAAGGAACTCAAATGATTGAAGTTAAGGTCGTCTTTGTTCATATTATGTTTAAACGATCAGGCAAAACAAGCTTTTAAAAGTTGAGGAGGACCAGTTAAGTTAACACTCATTGTAATTCAATACAGAAACACAATAAAATATTGTTATTCCATTTTTAACAAGCACCACTCACTAGAACAAGGGAACATTTCCTCCCCTTACACTGGAGGAACTGTTCAGCCATGTCACAATACGGGAAACTCTTACAGCAAATTGTTTAGGACTCATTTAAGAGCAAGAAAAATATTCAAATCCTTCTCTGTGCCAGGATTTAAGAGAAGTGACACCACAAAGATGCATACACTAAAGATAAAGTAAAGTCCTTGAAAGTGAAATGCATTCAAAATTGCACGTTATCTTTTGAAATCTTCTATATATTTTTCAATATGCCCTTCATGCAAAACCACACAATTCACGTGAACACGTAGCGTTCTCCTCTCCTTGTGTAGCACCGCGACAGGCTGCCGGGATGATATAAACTCCGATAACGTCCCCTTGGCTCAATAAATCCTCGAGTTATTGACGATGCCGTCCGCCCGTCTGGATCCCATTATCAAAGTGTCTTCAAAGGAGACTAATTGAATTAGTGCAGGGATCTGTAATTGAAAGCTTGCTTTTAATGATGCATTGTGGTCTTGCACGGAGACAAGCATCAGCATTCATTATACGTCTCTGTGTCGGGATGGATTGGACTGTGTGCAGCACAATATCAAACTTATCAGGGACACGAGTTTATTTGATCCTGCATCAAATGTTTAAAGCTAGTAATGCTGAACTTGAGATGAGCTAGTGTTCTTTTACTATTTGCTATTTTTATCCTCTCAGCTGGATGTTTGCCTCCTCTCTGCCAGAATGTGAATAAGACATCGAAGGTCATGTGCAGCCATGTTTGATCATTACATCCCTTGACGTGATGAAATGTGTGAGTTCATTCAGGTGGCCTCTAATGAACCTTTTGAGTGCTTTCAGTAAATGTTCTGGTGAAAATCTGAAGCTGTCTGTATTTGTTGTCTAACTCACCCAGAAATTGAGTAGATGTTTTTTGTTGTTGTTGTTTTTATTTCCTCCTGAAAGGGTCACACAGCCACGGCCCCAGAAACTATTAGTGGTTTTGTGGTGTTGTTGTTATTGTCTGTCTTTAAGGAAAGATTCTCATTCTATTGAAGCACTTTCACCTTGTGTATGAGTTGCTCTGCTTGAGTTATTTTAGGCAAAGTGCTAATGCTAACAAACCAGTTCTCTGTTTTAAAGTCTATCACATCATTATCTCCAACGTTACAGGATTTTTCCATGAGGGGAAAAAGAGCTTAAAAGCTTACAGCAGCTGTGTTGAGCTCACAGAAGACCGAATGCTGCAAAGATGGTCTGGAGCTTTATTTGAAGTCCACCTTTAACTTTCATCTGTCTGTCAGCCACAGATGGTGTGTGGTGGCTTTCAGGTTAGAGGTTAAAGGTTAAGGCTAATTTATAGTCTTTAGTTCAGTGTTTCATCCGGTTGGGAACATATGGAGTTCTGCTGGAGAGGACACAGATACCAGTTAACACAGATAAATGTTTGTGTGCTTGTGTTTTAATGTAGCATTGGTTATCTTGAAAAGGAATGTTCATCGAAGTAATAGGACTGTGCAATATAACTGCATGTATCTATGACATTTTGAAATAAAACAGAGGCAATCACATATTAATGAGCACCATTCATTTGTAAGTGTTTTTAAAAGTAAAGATTTAGACCTCGTATCATAATGAAACTGAAAATAAAAAGGTGCTATATTTTGATGATATTTTGTGATATATTTATATTTTTATCGTTGGCTTTTGAGATTTTAAGGAGTGCCCTTTTGAATTTTACTGTTTAAAACTGCATATTTGCTGCACAGTAGCCAGTATGTAACACTAATCATATAAGACCACCTAAGTTGACAGGTCATGGATGTTGACCAGCGGTTGCAACTGAACACAGGCAGCCTGATATAGTCTTATTCTGTTTTTAAAATCTAAAAAATAAATTGCCAAGAACAATAAAGCTTTATTTATACTTTGCTAAAGGCCATCATAAAGGCAATTTCATTATTCCTGAACCGGCTGTTTATTTTTACTGATTTTAAAAATGCAGCATTTTGCAAAGATTGATTTTTATGTGAGGCGCCACTTTGTATGATTCTTTTTTTTCTTTTTTTAAAACTTTGACTTGACTTAATTGGCACTGCTAACAGTCAGCTTGACAAAGCAAATCAACGCTTCTCACCGCTGCACCAGTTCAAAGCACTTCCTGTGAAGTCTTTCTCAGAGGTTGTCACTATGATGGGAAGCTTTAACATCAAACCTAATGATCAAAAACTTTCCGTACTCCGGAGACACGATCATTCATATTTAAATGGATCGGGATTTTAAAATTTTAATGCGAGTTTCAAAGAAATGAAAGGATCCAGGTACGATGCCACAAATGACTGTAACTACGGTTGTTACTGATTTTAAACATTTACGCTTCACCGTCACATTTAACATTTCTGCCACGTCTCTGCAGATTTGTGTTAGCGTCTTCAGAAAGTTGTACTCGTTTCTGCAAATAACACTCACTCCTCTATCTGTCTGCGTGTGTGTTTATGTGTGCATTCGCATCAGTTCGTAAGTGACAGTATGGTCAAAGTGGCAGGACAGGGGAGTGGGCAACACTTCATTAAAGTGCAGCAATACTCCACTCAGTCTCCCTCCACACCAGGTGCAGACCACTTCATTTAGTCTGAGAGATAGAAAGGACAGACCCCAATGGATTCTCCTATTAATCTTTAATGAGCCCCCGGGCCTGAAAACTGCCTGCCTGCCTGCCTCTACTTTTCCACATCCAGGAAACAAGCAATGACTCGGCTGGAAAACACATCGGCCGCCGGCCCTCGTACCTGCCTGTCTGCCTGCTAGCCATTAACCCCCCAACTCGACCCTGAATTATTAATGCTTCTATCCTTTGCTTTGCTCGCTCGGCCCCCTCCCAGCAACGGGAATGGGCGACGTCTTGATTGTGTGGTTTGCAAAGTGTGGCGATGCCTCTCAGAGTGTCTCCAGCTGGACTTCTGAAAAGGATGCCGAAGTAAAAAAAAAATTTGTTCCATTAAACCGGTCGAATCAAGTTGTCGCCAAAATTGTCTGAGAAAAACGATTTTTTTTTGTTTTTTTTTCTTTACAGCGAGTACTTCCTTTTTTTTTAATTGCACGTCTCTTCCCATCATCTCTTTTGAAGCTTTCAGTCATTTCACAGAAAGTTCATCAGCAGATGGCGTTATCCATGTTTCACTAGTAAACTTTCTATTGTGTTGATGTTATTTGACGACAACTGGCAAATCCATCTATGCACATTAGCCCATGGGAGTTGCCATGAATGAATAATATGATGTTGTTAATACATTCTTCCCGGCACACTTTGTCTTTTATAAATGTCTCTCATTTTGTTCCTCTAATGAAATAAAACAGCGTGTGCTGTGATGAATGTGGATCTCATTTGGTCTTCCCCAGATAGCGACTCCTCTCCCCCCTCTGATGTCCCCCTGCCTCACTTCCTCATCTCCTGATAAGTGTTGAATAGTATTAGGACTAGGCGCTCTGAGGTGCTATTGTTTCTCTGCCTGCTGGGTTTTTTGCTCTGGTTTTTGTGTGTTTTCTTTCTAATGCGCACATGAACAAGGCTGCATGGTTTTGGCAAATATTCAGTGGAGGATTAGATCATAGGTTTGCACCATTTTATAGAAGAGTTTTTCTGCAATGTCAAAATGACACATTAGAATGTTCTCTTTTAAAATATTATTATTATTATTACATAACTTCTTTATGATCATGTAAAAAACTTGGAATTCGGTGCTTCTCTCCACCGATCAGAGAGAGCTCTTTTAAGAGCCACGCTGGCTTCTTTATAGTGTTCCCCATAGTGCTTATATTATCAACTCTGTATCCAGGAGACTGAGGCAGAACACTTTAATGTTCTTCTTCATTGAGCCATTTTTGAACTAAATTTCTTATTTGATGATGCAGAGAATATTGAATATTATTAGATACAGCCACACTAAAAGTTGCAGAATATAGCACTGAAACTTTATTGCATTTATGATGCAGTTGTCTAAGTTGTAAGTGCTGCACTACTGTAAGGGGGATGGATGGATTACAAATTGTCAGCATGTCTAACATGTTTGCTGTTGTTTATCAATGCATATGTGATGGAAGATCAGTGATTCCAATTCCAATCAATTGTATTAATGTTGGTGGTGGTTGTGTAAACTGCATTGTGTTGCACAGCTTGTTCACACACAAATTGGGCAAAACAGCGATGAGACATAAGACTGTCCTGCGCTATTCTGCACTGTATGTAGCATATATCATGTCTTGTACAAAAACCCAGAGAGAGTCAGTGGACTGAATAAAAAGTTGACTTGGATGCTAAATAAATGTTGCATGGAGAGGTTAGCTGGCTAATGGCTTCGATGTAAAAAGCGCGTTATTTATACTTTGTGTTATTACACTAATGATGATGTTTTCAATACCTTGTTTTGGGGGGATTCAGGGATTTTCAGAAATAATGTTAGAAGTAAGCCCTTTTTTATTTCTTGCGAAACGTTTGTTCTGCAGTTAGCTCAACAACAATTACAATTACAATTTTTGCAAAGCAGTACTTTTTTTGGTAGGGGATTTTCTGAACAGTTGCTAGAGGGCTAGAAAAAGCCTCTTTCGACACTGAAACAAGGAGCTGATGTGTGATGATCCCTGCTATAAGTGGCAGGGAAGTCGAGTGCCAAAGCTGATATGAAGAAAAACTAAATCCTGAAACAGAAAGCTGAATGTCTATGGATCAAAACGTTTAAGCTTTATGCATCTCTTCAAATTTAGAATAGAAAACGGTCACAGGTAGCCAAATCTGTGACCAAAACCAAATCTTGCTAAAAGCAATGTGGTCAGCAGTGGTTTTGCTCATGTGGTGTAAAAGATGCTGTTTTTCATCAGTGTTTCCCACTGCATGATGAAATAATTGTATGTGATGGTTTGGCCAAAGGTTTTTCATGAGGTTAAAGTAAATCTTGGTGCTGATGGACTAACCTGGAAGAATTCAGGGTGCAAAGTTCAGTGCAAAGCAATGCTTATGCTCCTAGTGTGGTTTTGTCTCAGTGTATTAGTCAAATCGCCAGCGATTGGCCCTGACATTGAAGTTGGGTCAGTTTGGCACAGAGGTTGTCTGGTTTAAAGCGCCACACAGCCACACTTTATTAGCAGGAAGACTGGGAGTGCACTGGGAAATTTAGAGGTGGGCATGGTGAAATGAGCTAAATTTCAATTAGAGGTGCTCAGTGGTTTTAATGGGTGGAGTCCCAGAATTGTACGATTTCACCAAGTATGAGACGCATTAGATTTCAGCATTAGTCATTAGTGTTTGAACGCTTATTCCTAACCTGGTCCCTGGATGGCATAGACCAAAACAAAACAAGGTGTAAAATAAAAGAAATGTACGTCCTCAGAGTCCCAGGTGTGTATCCCTGTAAATATAAAAAGACATTTAATTAATATCTAAATTCCTGTAACTTTTCTAACTATCTAGAGTCCTTGACAATTCAGGTTTTTGTCTGTTTGTAAATAATGCGTATACTGCATTTGTCACGTTTGTTGACTTTTCTGTTTTCACTGTTACAGTCAGCACTTCGGGCTGGCAGAAGACGACTTAAATTAAAAGACAGCAGCCGAAAGTTCTTCACACTCATGCTTACACTCGTGTGCTGCCCTGTAGCTCCATGTCCTCAAGGCAACCAAAGTGTCATGGCAACCGTACGGCAGCCACGGTAACAGCAGGCTCATTTTCATACTGATGAGGCCAGTTGCCGGGGAGGCCTGCGCCTCTGCTGCCGCGGCCGCTCGCTCCTCTCTCCTCTCCAATGTCGCCCTGAAATTTTAATGACCTTCTTTCTCTGCTTCTCATTTTTCTCCTCTCGGTGCACCTTGTGTGTGTTTGTGCACGCGTGTGTGTCATGAATGTCAAGTTCCCTGTCCAAACTGACACGCACAAAGTGTCCACAGTTAATACAAGAAGAGAACAAAGACGATGTAATTTTGATGGCGTACGGCTGTAAAGGGCATGTATTTTTATGGCTGTGGAAAACCTCCTCTGGTCTGCTCCTTTTGGCCACATCAGGTTTGCATTTAAGACTTTTTGGGTGGTGGACGGCACTGTTTTTGTGTCAGCATGCAAACAGAAAGGCAGGAAACAAGATGGGTGAGGAATATTGGCTCGTAAATGGCCTAATCCAGCAGCGTTGATCGTGGTCTTGTCTGTTTGTTGTACCAACTAGGAAATGACACTAGGTCCTGAAGATATAACGGAGGTTCGGTTCTCTAACTTGACACATTTTCAACACGTTGACACGCCGGTTATGCATTCCTGATCTCTGAAGTCTGTCTTGAAAACCTGCTGCTAGATCATAGCCGCACATCTCTGAGGTCTGTGAGAAACCATACGCTTCTTGGACTGCGTTCAACTGACGTGAACGTTGGCCAACTCATGGCCGAGCACGAGTGCCCAGTGTGACATATGGACCAACTGGAGTGGCAGAAAATGCTGTGTAGCCTGTTGACAACATCATTTTTCTGTAAAGCATAGATAATGTGAGTGACTGTCAACCACTTCATTGGCTGGCAAGAGAAACTGGAAAATTGTGTATGCGGTTTCATCCTGCAGACATTTAGTCATGGGTGTGTGTTGCCAACAGTCGTATGGACATCATTCAGTCCTTGAACTAAAACAGGATTCATCTACCTCACACTTGTAATCTGGTGGCTGAGCTGAATGTTTCAGATTAATCTGTTTATGTAAAAGAGATTCAGGCTCAAGTCTTCTTGTGCTTTTTGAGTGTCACTCACACCAAATTCTTCTTTTTTCTCTCCTTTTGTTTCGTTCCAGGAGGAAGCGGCAAGAGAAGAAGAAAACGGACGGATTGAGCCTGTTGGCCGAGCTGACTCCATTGACCACACTGCTGTGAGGTCACTAGAGTAAGTCACTCGCTGATCAGCGTCTTTGCCTTCGCTAGAATGATGGTTGTAGAGGACGCGCAGCTTTGTCAATCTCATCCTCTCCAAGTAACTCTGACCAGAAGATCATTCAACCTTTGCTGGTCAATAATTGCACTATACATTGAATTATGTGTGTTTAAACTAAATGTATTGGCTGAAACTTGCAATATTTGTGGTGTCGCCACACCTCTGTAAGCCAGCGCCTGATGTCTTGCTAATACTGCGATACTGTTTCCTCATCTCAGCAACCTGGTACGTGCAGTGTTAAGTATGATGGACACAACCTAACACGAAGAAGTAACAACTTTGGTTGTTCGAGACTAGAATATCTCTTCAGAGTTGACCGTTGTAAATCTGTTCTCCGCTTGCTTTCTTCACATAATAGGCACTTAAAAGCTAAAGCAGCAGGTTCTATATTGTAGCCGAGGTTTGTTTGTCGAAAATCTCATTTTCAGCCCTGCTTTCTGATTTACATAATTCTCTTTTGTGGGAGCAAAATGATCCTCGTCTCGCCATCAGAGCTCTCCCACGCACTAACCCATTCAGCTTCTGTTATTAACAACTGTGTTTTGTTTTGTTATTTTGCTCCATTGCATGCTTCCAGTTTAATATGCAGGTATGGTATTATTATTCCTGTGATTTCCCAGAGACTCTGGTTTCTCCTGCCTCTTAGTTGTCAGTAAGGGGCCCATTTTCCCTGGGCTAATCATAGTCGTTGTATCAAAGCTGTGGATGGATTAGATCTTGCATCTTTATAATATTTGCCAGTGTATGGCCAGCCTCAGAAATGCAAATAGCTGGAACTGTTTTGGGTTTTCTTTGCTTTTAAATGGATATCAGCACACATTCTAATTTACATATAAATGCTTTAAGAATGCAACTTTCTGTCAGTTTTTTCATTATTAGGTCTCCCCCGTCGCTGTTTTCAGTTTCTACATGCAAAAGCCAAAAACATCAGTAAACTTGAGCTTTTTGTAGAACTTTTTGGAACGTTTTGGTTTGTTGCTTACTCAAGGACATCAGATGTGCTTTAAAAAAAAAAAAACTACCTCTGCAGAAATGCACAAACATATCTTGTTTGTCAAGTCGCTGATGCACACACCTCTCAAATCTGAGTAACATGTACCATTTGTTCTCAAGGAACCTGATATGTTGATCCAGCATCTTGTCAGGAAGTTGCTTCCTTTCTTCTTTTTTTCTTGCCAAGTTTGACTGTGCATTTCAGTGCTGCCAGAAGAGATTTTCCAGCAGAGCAGAGGAAGCTGAATTCCTCTTTAGGGAACTTATTAGTGCTACAGTGTTAAATTTCAAATTTTGACATATTTCTTTCTTGGATAAGTGGATGTTAAATGTGTCTGTGTGGTGCGGTTACATTGATTTGACTTGATTGTTTTTTGTACCATTTGGTTTAGGAACTTTCTAATTAACACTCAGTTTCTACCCCACTGTGTACAACTTCAAACAGCACCCATTCGCTTACATGCAGCTTAATTCCGGCTTTGAAAGGGCAATTTTCCACTCCACAGATATTAATGTGTTGTAGGATTAAGGTCCCACGCACCAAAAAGCAAACACACTGCATTTGTCTCATTACACCCTCTGAAGAGCATCTTAAGTCCGAATTGGGGGTGTGAGGGTTTTTTTGAAAACCTTTTTTTTTTGTTTTCCCGTACATGTGTTTGATTTCTTTGGATTGCTCTGTTTTATTGTGCTTTTTGTCTCCTCTGACTTCTATTTTTATTTGTTTGTTTGCACCACTGAGCTCTTGTCATAATGTTTCTGTCTTCATTGCCTCATTTCCTGTTTTTATTTTTGCCCACATGGTGTCACCCCTCTCCTCTGATCTCCACCCCGCACCTCCTCCCCAACCCCCCTACCCACCCCCGTCTCTCTCTGTCATTCATCCGTCTCCGATCCCAGAGACATTGTCAAACTGGTGGAGGTGTCAAACGACGGTGGGCCCCTGGGGATCCACGTGGTGCCTTTCAGTGGCAGGGACCGCAGGTAAAAATAACCAGAGCAGAACCGCTGTGCTCTTCAGACAGGCTAGAAGAAAATAAATCTTAGGGCCATTCAGACATGGTGTCCACGGGTTTAACTACGTTAACAGGTTTTTGCATAAAGGTCTTAGATATTTAAAATATGTGTGCGCAAAGGGCCAATTCAGCCCAATTCAGCCTTTTTTTTGTTCTGTGACCTGCAGTGCTTTTTATCCATCTAGATTATTTTGATACCAGTTGCCAGTTCTGGGGTATCATCTGTCTGATTGCTCTTGAATATATTGCAGTCCAGCTGCAGTAGCCTTATGATGCTCAAACAGCCAGAAAATACATTTAATGTATCAAGTTCCATGTTGGAACTTTCTTTCTAACCAACTTCTACCAACTTGCATGCATCTATTCATGACAGTGTTACAAGACGTAAATATTGACAGCAATAGCTGTAAGATTAGCTACAGTAGCTGCGCCTCATTAGGCGGATGTATACAGCAAGAAATGAGTTCCTGTAGGTAACTGCTCATAGCAAAGTTTGTGGGGATTTTTTTTGTCTTTAAGTAAGCAGATCATGAATTCTGGATAAAGACATTCCTGCTGATTTTGCTTTTTTTTCCCTGTGCCATCACACTGGTCTTGAGTTTTCATTAAATCCAAAACAATCAGGCTAAAGTCCAATATTTGTTTACTTTTTTTAATACAGCATGTCATAAAATTGTAAAATTTCTTCATGAATATGCCTAAAAGCTTTAGTTATAAATGTGGTTTAGTTTGTGGCAACTTATTTATAAAGTATTGTACTTTTGATTAAAAACGCCACTATGTTTAAATTAAATTGTGCTATGGCCACAGTCCAGTTTTTCCAGTGTTTCCAGTTTGGCCTCACTAAGAGGGGACAGATGTTGCTGGTCCACTTTGCACCCGAGCCGAGTGTTTTCCCTTCATAGATGAGAAAGTTTGCTGGACAACGACTTGGGGCAAAATATCGAGTCGTTTATTTGCAGTTTATGCATCAGAAACTGTTCAATAAACCGTTTTTTGATCATAGTTTTGAGACATGTCTGCAGATGGTGACGTAAAGAATGTGTTTTTTCTTGATTGCGTCATTGCTCGGCTGTTTTTGGATTCTCAGTCTTCATGCTTGGCTGGCTTTTGCTGTGCTGCATCACATTTCGAAAGCCAATATCTCAAAAACTGGCCAAAGTACAACATAACTATCTAGACTGATGGATAGCACTGCAGAGCACACAAAAGCGCTATAAAGATCAGACTCTTATGTATTTGGGGTTCCACAGGAAAGTGTTAGCAACACACGATGCAGAACACAATTATAACATGTAGCATTATGTTAAATTCTTTCTGCTAATCGGCTGCGTTTAATTAGGATTTTTTGCAAACATTTGGTCTCTGCCTTTCTTTTCTTTTTAAATATATCTTTTCACTTATAGTTTTAGTTTTTGCCACTGGCACACGTCTGACAGGTTTTATATTTAAGAAAAGAAAATAGGAAAAAAGAAAATTGCCCACTTTAGCTGATGACTTGTCAGCCTTATTGTAGTCTCATAAAAGAAATTCTCTTTGGTAGAATTTGGTTTCTGGTAACAAATGTCACGAAATGTGTTAATTTGGCCTTTTTGATTTTTTGCAAAACCCCTGGAGAGAAGCGGGCTGCATTACCTCAGAAACACTCCCTCACAGTAATGCCCATGCATGCCACACATTCCTCTTTGGTGGCAAAGTGTAATAACTTCATCACTCATACAGGCTGAATGACAAGCACGCACACACACATGCGCGACCACAGTGGTTTTCATGCCGGCATCATGAAGCAATTTGCCAGTTTACAGTGATTAATCATGGCTGTTTGGGGTTTGCAGGTGACCGTTTTATTTCTCTGTGGCTGCTGTCACATCAGCTTTACATTATTTAAAGAATACACTGAGCAGTGCACTCAACACACACATCTATACGCTCTCATTCAGAAGCGCACATGGAACGAAACTCTGAAGGAATTAGTGGAATTTCACATCTGGTTTTTGAAGGTCCACATCATGAATGCCTTTGAGGTTATAACAAAACTATAGAGCCAAACCCCTGCAGCTAGCTGTCTGCATAGTTTTAAAGCTGAAGTTTACATGTAGACCTTAAAAAAATAAAAAAAAGCATAAACCCCAGCACTGACCAGGTTATTTAGGTCTAATATAATGTCATAGTGCCAAGGTATTTCCTGTCTCAGATATTTTCCCACCAGCCAACCGCAGCCCCGCACATTCCCAGATAGGGCTGTGCGCTATGACCAAAATCTCATATCCCGATATAAGACATCTATCGTCCCGCTAACGATATAAATCACAAAAATGTAACATTTTCTGTAAATTCTGTGAATCTCGGGCAGTTCGACTTGCCTGAAGTGTTTCCAGCTGCGCGTCGTGTACCTGGAGTCGAGTGTTTTAACCGATGCATAAAACGACACATTTTTAGACATAAGTTGTAACGGCCGCCGTTTTCTTTGTGAGTATTTATTACACGGCGTGCTGCGGGGAAACGCCTGTTCTAACGTTTGAGTCTAAGGTTTATTTTTTAGCACCTGACGCCTCTTTTTTGCTTCTCATCCGTAAACACGCTGCATACTCTTTCACGTATTTTCAGTTTATTTTGAAAAGTCTCAACAGGATCTTGAGCTCTATTGTGAAAGGTTTATGTGGAAAATAAACACGCGGACTTGTCCGTCTGTAATGTGGTTATATTAAATATAAGAGAAAGAGAGAACTTTAAGAAATATAGCCACTACAGTGACCATCCAAACGATGAAAAAATATTGCCGTAAACAGTTTATTTTGCGACACCACGAAACAAACGATAGCATAAAATGAAATGATAGATGATTTTATATCGTCATCCGATATCAAACAGCCCTATTCCCAGACTTCCTCTACGTATCAGTCTAAACTAAGACTCCCAAATGCCATCACTGACTGTAAAGTCTCCGTTGTACTTTATTGAAAATCAAGATCATATCACTTTTCTCTCTGCCCAATGTAATCAGCCTAAAAGCACATTTATAATGTGCTTTTCTGCTATTGGGGAAATGTCAGTTTGGGTGGTTCACCAAGATTAAGATGCCCAGCTTTCATCAGAGAAATGGGCCCCTCCACAGCAAATCACATTGTGTTCTCACTCAAATTCAATCAGCCGAATTGTCTCTGAACTTTTTCAACTCCTGAACTTTTCTGCCCCCCGGAGTAATCACATTCTCATTCATATTGAGTTATAAACCCGAGGCGAGGGCAAGTATTAAAGCCTAAAATCAACCCAATTTACCTAGGCAACACTCGCTCACACTACCCTCGAAAAATCCTTGATGCTCTCAGACACGGGCTGTATGCCGAAGAAGACTCGATTAGGGTCGCGCCGTCTTCCCTACCCATAGCTGATTTTCTTCCTCGTTCTCTGGTCTATAATCCAAAAAGCGCCCTTTCAGGTGAAGTTAGCCCCTCGCTGTGGCTGTGCGGGGAGTCATAAGCCAGTTTGCCACACTGGATTACAGAGCGACAAGCGTTGAAGCTCAGCATGGCTGAAGAGCTACAGCGTGATATACCAGCTACTGTCTGCCATCAGTCTTTAATACTGTTGTTTTTTTATTCCTCTCAGAAACCACTCTGTTTACTTTGTATTCAGAAAAAGGACAGAGGAGCTTAAGAGTTTCGAAAATTAACACATGCAAAGCGTCAACCCGACCAGAACTACATTTGAGGTTTTGAATGTGTTGATTGCCTTTGAATAGATGCCTCCCCCACACACAGCCTCTAAAGCACCCTGATGTGATGCGACTATTTTCTCTCATAAGCCTCATTGGTACACTGATGATGCAAATGACAGGACCACACTGTGCTCTCTTCACTAGTACTGCATGATGAAGCAGAGGCAGCAATTAGGCATAGCTGTCTTTTTTGCCAAAAAAAGGGCTTTTCATTAGCTTCACATTGATGATTCTTGAATAACCATCTGGCCACGGGAAGAGGGATTGTTAAAATAAAAAAGAGAATTATTTTCTGTGGTCAGAATAATCTAAACTATATCGAATATCAAAGCGAAGATTTTATAACCCCTCACAAGGACAAAGACTCTTAGCCAGCTTTTATACAGTGTGCAAAAAAGTCCTAGTGTATTCTTCACCCGGCTGTGCAGGCCACAGTGTTTTAACAGCCATGTTGAGTCCACAGACACTGCATCCTCTTGACATGAACTTCTGAACATTTCAGGACTCTTGGCTTGTTGGTCAAGCGTCTGGAGAGAGGAGGGAAGGCCGAGCAGCAGGGCCTCTTCCAGGAGAACGACTGTATCGTCCGTATCAATAACGGAGACCTGCGAAACATCAGATTTGAACAGTAAGACTGCAGCTCACGGGAGCCGTTGTTGAGCTCTGCTGATCCCTGGTCTTCCTGTGTGAATGGCTTTTTCGCACCATCCCTAGCTTTTTATACCCATAGTCTGAAACATTCTTCTTCTTTTTTTGGCTGCTCTCCTCTCTCCTCATGCCTATTTTACTCCCTCTCCTGCCGGCGCACAGTCTCCTCTGCTGCCTGTCACTGTGCTAAGCTAACCTTTCCCTACTTAACTCCTGTAGGTCAGAGCCTCAATTCCTCAAGTCGTTCCTGCAGTCCTCTTAGCCTTTATTCCCTTGTGTTTCAGTAACAGTAACAGCTCTACTGGACTCCTACTCTCACTACTTTCTCTTTTCTTCTGTCAGAAGGAATGGGAATAAATCTCCTAAAATTCACAGCTTCTCCTTTTTCAGTGCTGTTCATGTCTCCTGCTTTTATTCCCTGCCTAACCAAACTCACACATCCACCCATTTTCTAGATCCCGTACGATGCATGAGAACCTATATGCTGTGTATACAGTACATGCAATATCTGCAATGCAGCGATGCTTTTTTGTTTGCGATGTTTTTTTGCCAGCATTACATTTATACGAAAAGTATATGCATGTTTTAAATGCAATAAGCTGCTCCAAACTGATGAACGTTATGTAAGACACCTATTATGCAAAGTACCACCCACATGTGACCATGTATAGATGCGTCTTGGTGGATTTAACCGTTCCTCGAAACGTAAAGAGTCAAACATATATTTCCCCATTTAACAAACTAATAAAATCAGAATCTAGTCACACAGATCATATTGGTTGGTTTCTGATAAGTTCAGGCTTTGAGACTTTTGCTACCACCTCATTATAATGGAGATTAATGGGATTTTACTTTAGTATTATCTCTTACATGACACAGAATTCCTGTGTTGATAATACCAGGAATATGCTGTCAGATCTGTTTACTGGGTAGAAATTGAGCAGTTGCACCAAAAGTATGAGTGGAGGTATATAAGAATAATTTGGGTGAACCAACAAACTCCTGGATCCCGATCATGTTGTCATGTTCCAGCCATTCCCACAGTTGGAGCCACAAGTTATGTGATGGGTGGGAATAAAGCTTCCATACATAGTGTTGCGACAAGTGCATTAGTGCAACAGTTGCTCTTGTTATTTATTTTCATAAGGGGGCAGACTACATCTCCTCCGACACTCGATCCAGCCTGAAATTGTAAAGACACCGTGACGAGACCGTCCCCCTGAGGGAAGGTTGTTGGTAGCTGGGAAAAGAGGCCCGGAATTTCACAAAGAAATTCTTCGGCAGCGCGACTTTTGGTTATCGGTCTGGGGATGGAGGGGGAGCGATAGAAATTCTCGCGGCCTAGCATTTTCTCAAACGTCTGTTCAGCTGTCAGGGGACCCACGTTTGCTTTATTGAAACAGGTGGCGCTAACAAGGCTTTGGTTTTACAGGGCGCTGACAGCCAACATAAGTTTCCATTCACACCTAATGTACACGAGCTCAGACCGAAGGGGTTTTAAAAGAGGATTTTCTGCAAAGTATTCGACGACTGGAAGTCTCCTTCATCTGGAGCCAAATGAGGGGATTATGCGATGGAGCTGTTGGGGAGGGTTCAGTCACTTTCTAGAGCCGCTCACGCTGGCAATGAGTATTAATTAACATGTCAGAATGTTCAGGTGGGCGAAGATGGATTTTATATATAGTACGACTGGGTGTGTGTGTTTGAGAGACACTGGGTAGATGGAGTGCTCCACTTGGCAAGTTTGTACAGACAAGTATTGCACTTGATTGTTAAGTATGTTGAGTTTTGCCTCTGTGTCTATCCTTTGTTCTCTCCATGTCCTTAAACCATCGTAAAACTGGCAAATTTCCTCCCACTGTCTTTATCCCAGAGCCCAGAATATGTTCCGTCAAGCCATGCGCTCTCCGGTCATCATGTTCCACGTGGTGCCGTCATCGATGAAGGCCCACTACGAGCAGCTGTCCCACGCTGAGAGGAACCCCGTGTACGCCTCGGGCCGTTTCAGCCCCGACTCCCTCAGCGGCAGCACTGTGTCAGGCATCGACCACACGCCACAGCGGATGTCCCGGCACGGTTCCCAAACGCACCCACACTCCCAGCCGTACCCCCATGTGCTCTCAGAGCCGACTGACGGTTACCCCCCTCTGCTTCACCCCGCGGTTTCTGCGGCCAAGCCCCCGACAGGTCACGCCCATTCACCGCAGAAGGGGATGAATTCCACGCCAGCAGGAGGCTATACGAAAAAAGTCGGGAGGAGGCTCAGCATTCAGCTAAAGAAAGGTGAGGAGAGATCTCCACAAAAACGCACAAACTCTGCCTTAGTGATGGTTTCAACTCAAAGATAATAGATCATAAACCATAACTAGTCTCATAAGCTTATTATTAACATTAATTATGTCTTAGAATGTCATGAGGTTAAGTTTTTCATTGTTAAGTAAATATTAACACATGATCCACAAAAACATTTGGAGCTTTCATCATCAGAAAAGATCTTTATTGTTTCTGAGGAAGAAAAAAGCAAAGTCATCCTAGCGGCTGTAAAAGGGTTGGGTTTGTTGTTGTTTTTGAAGCATACTGAGACTCTTTCCAGAGGATCTGTGAGTCTCTTCTCGTGCTGTGCATTTCTCTGGCTTTTTAAGATTTAGAGGAATACACAGCATCAGTCTAACCTTTTTATTTCTACCCAATAAACAAGCAGCTTCCCGATTCCTTGCAAGCAAGTGTAGGAACACTGTTGGAAGATGGTTCAAGCACGGAAGCGTGGAATATGTGAACGAGGCTGTAAGAGGCTTAAAAACCCCATCCAGAGCTATCCGTACTGATGTAAGATGTGAAAAAGTGGGTGATAAAAGCAAACAGCATCTGCTTAGATGGAAATGTGGAGCAACAGGCGACGTTAGGACTGCAAAGCTGCAGGGATCCTGGTGTACGCTTTGACTGACAGTGGACACAGGTGGTGCAAACCTCTGCCAACAGGATTCCAGGTGTCGGTGCCAGGTCTCAGGGCCAGAGAGCTTGTTGCTAAGCAGCCGCTCGTCCCCGTGCACTGTCAAATGCCACAGCAAAGAGTCTGACAGGGCTGCACCATATGCCCGTTGAAGTTTTCACCCAAACCTGTCCTCTCTCATGGGGCGGGAATCAAGCCAGAACACAAAACATAAAAACGTCCAGCTGCTTTTTAAAAATTCCTGACTCACAGTTCTTACCATCCATTCTTCTGTCAGGTTTTTTTCACTCTTCTCATCCTCATCTGCCCTCTCGCTGACAAAACACTTGTGAAAACGCTGCATTCTGTGCATGATATGGCAGGAGATCTGCTATGTTCACAGTCAAAGATGTTATCTTTTCTCATTCCACCTTTGTTTGCTGTTGTTGGAGCAGACACTTACATGGATTAACAGTGATTCCCAAGAGGCTGTTTGGCTCATCTGTTTTGTTTTGAGTACCGACTTAAGCCTACAGCTTTGAGCGCAGATTAAGCTCCTGCATTTCTTATGTGCTTGAATCAGACACCAGGCTCCTTGCAAATCCCAGGGAGTATCAAAATCAATCACAGAATCTTATTTCTGCACAGGAAATTGCTTAGGTATGTCTTAATCAAGCTAATGGGAGTTTTAAAGATCCTCCTCCCTGTTTAAAGCCAGGAACTCTACAAGCATTTACCGGTGAGTTTAATGCCGCACCTCGAATGCCTGCGGGAAGTTGATTGGCTCATCAATGCAGGGGATTAGGTAGAGGATGTGAAACAGGATGGCTAAGTGTTGTGCTATTCTTTTCATCGGCTCATTCAGACAGGCAGGGGGGATTAAGGCCAAAACCCCTATACAGCAAAAATGCTCCTCATTGTTCTTATATTAACTTTTTTTGACACACATATCTGTTCAAATGGTTTATTTACAGAAACATATCACACGATCACAAGTTCTGAGCACTTGTACAGTAATCTTTATGTGGGAGAAGTTACTCAAGTATGTTGATTATCTGGAGAAATACACCAGACATTGTGCTGTTTTTTCCTTCACACATGCTGCAGAGAACTCTGTGTCAGACATCCACTCACGACCGTAAATGCTCAGTTCAGTTTTAATTCACTGCTTTTTTTTTACCTGCAGTATCTGCAGTTGTCCGGTCCTGCTCATTTAGACGTTTCTGTTCTGGACCTGCAGGTTTTGTGTAGAAAGGTTTAGAGCTGCATTGCATTTGCAGATGAAAAGTTCTGGTTACCCGCTCCCTAACCCTGTTGTGTAATGCGTGTTGTTTTTTTTGACCCAGGTTGTTTTTCAATTTCCAATTAAAAATCAAGCAAAAGTATTACATTTCTTCAGGCTGAACTTTCTTATTGGCACAACATAATTGCGTGTAATTATTGACTGGTTCAAACTGAGACTTTAAAAGCATGCATTTTCATTGCCCTGCAATGTACAAACTACTTTAATTATTCACCACAAACCTACTTAAGTGCTGTGCTGACAGGGTAGAGGATTTCTCTTCATTTCCTGCAACTTCAAGTTGCCCAATAATAGGAAATAGTTTGTTTGTCTGCTAGGAATATGGATAATATGAGACAGAGACCTGCGTTCCTAATGGCTCATAATGATGCACTCGTACGAGGTTGCAGGCAAAACTTACAAACGTACACAAGCCAAATGCAATCCGCCCACAGAAACACAGGTTAATGAGCACATGTAGATCAACAACATCTCGGGGTACTGTGTGCCTTATAGGCCAGGTCACGAGGGAAAGGAGAGACTCGTTGGTGTATTCTTCTCAAAACACAGAGTCAGTTTTCATAAATGATGGTGTGAGAGGCATTTATTGTGAAATTTACAGCACCGGTTGTCGCTGTAATGCTGATTATATTGCCTCTGGTTTTTTTCAGCATTGTGATATGCTACTGATTATTTCCTGAAAGTATGATGTAATCATTCAGCTGCATGCTGAGCTGAATCAGACAGAATCAGGCGGATCGTGTTTATCACGATGTTGCAGTAGTAAATTCACAGTGGCCTAAACAATGGCCTCACTTATTAACGTGGATTGCAGTTATCTCCTCTGACACTGGGGGACGCACTCTTTAATTCAGGTAAGGTGGGCCACTTGTTACTGGATGATGGTGCTGGAAAAACTGGTTAGGAGTGTGCTCTATTAAAAGAGATGAGGTACTCATTGTTAATGGGTCAAGTGTTCCCCTCGGGTGGGACAACTATATTCATACCAACCCTTTACTCCTAATGAAAGAACCCACTTGACTCTCAGCTAAATGTCTCCCAAAACACCAGCCAATATTATTGCCCTCTCAGATACAGGAGAGTTTTATCAGTTGAATGTTAACATATTTTTAGCAGCTTGAGATCCAGAGGTACAGAGGAGACTGTGCGTCAAGATAAAACCAGATCCTATCATTCGATTTTGCATCCTCACTTATTCACCCGCTCATCCCGCAGGCCCCGAGGGACTCGGCTTCAGTATAACGTCACGGGATGTTCCCATCGGGGGCTCAGCACCCATCTACGTGAAGAATATCCTGCCTAGAGGAGCTGCTATCCAAGATGGCCGTCTCAAGGCAGGAGACAGGTTGCTAGAGGTAAGTGCAGAAAAGTGCGGTAATGCTTTACAAGGCGTGTGTGAGGAGGCTTTAATTTAGTCATTTAATAAAGTCTTAGATGGCGATTGTGATCTGGAAGGTAGATGTGCATCACGTAGGAACGGTGATTTCGTTCCAAAACACGCGAAACGGCAATTTTAAATATGTGATATACGCTGCTTGCCATCTGCTGAAGTGTAACAAATTCCTTTCTCGTAACTGTTTTAAATGGAAATGTGGATCCTGAAATTAAATCAAAGACTATGCTTCCACACGCTATCTCGTGCAGCAAAAACAGAACGGCTTTTGAAGTTGCATCATCCCACGTTGCAAACCATTTGCATAAAGGATTACACTGTGCAGCTCTGAATGTACGGGGTTATTCCACCAAAACTTTCAATCCTTTTATCCTCATGTTTTTCTCATTTTCAAACTTTGTTTGAACTAGGGCTAAAGCGACTAGTTGATCGACTAATCAAATTAGAAAACGAACCATCTGCCGCTTTGATAAAAATGTAAAGTGTTGCTGCTTTTCTGTCACGGCCAAAAGGCGTAATTAAGAGATTTGAGTGTTTCACCTTTTTTTAAAACAAGCCTAGATAATAATCCATACAAGATAATGTAGAGTTTAACCCAATTACTGTGCCTCCTCCTGTTCAGGTGAATGGCGTGGACCTGAATGGGCGGACCCAGGAGGAAGTGGTCTCCTTGCTTAGAGCTACACCCATGGGCGGGGCTGTGGGTCTGCTGGTTTTACGCCAGGAGGACTCTTTCCTACCCCGAGAAGTGGTACGTTGGCTGCTCGCCTCACTGCAGCTCTTCACCCTGTCACCATAATGAATTACATATCATGACATATATATGTAACTTATGTATATACAGAGATGGTGTGTTCTGGCACATGTGTGTGAGCACTTCCGTGTGTGATCCTGAGCTGTCACAAGCCCTGTTAATCCTTCCAGTGAGGGCTGTGCCGTCTTCTCATTTCCCAGCTAACACAGCACGCTAGCCGAGCATGCAGATTGATGATCCTGCTCCATCGCCGCACCGCTCTTTATTATCAAGTCGCGGCTAGCCTCGGTGGAAACCTGTAGAGCTGTCTTTTCACCCTCTCCTTTCTTCTCGATTTCACTTTGTCTTCAGTCTTTCATTATCCATCACCCTCCTCTCCATCCTCCTTCACCAGCTCCCTTTCTTTCTTCACATTTGGTGGGTAACCTTCTCTGCATCTGCATTTCCATCTCCTCTCACTGTGTTTTGCCTCCAAGCTGACTCGGTAGATTGATGGATGTGTGGATGAAAAGACAGACGCAGGGCAGGTAGCAGGCAGAGAGTGAAAAACACACTTGGCTTGAATATCAATCAGGCGTAGTCTACACACATTACATTTTACAAACTGAAATACAACTGTTTGTGAGCAGTTTTTGGATGCTGCTGCTGTCACTCAGTCTTGGCAGAAGCCACTCTCAGTGATTCATGCATACTGATGCTAATTTAGTTTTCATGTTTGTTTATGTTCATGAAGTTCATGTTTTTACATGGTGCCAGATGTTGTACTTAATTATCTTTGCAGAAACATGTAACAGGATGCTCGGCATGTATGGCGTTGCCTCAAAGTTGTGTTTTTTAATCAGGAAGGGAGCTTATAATGACCAAGGCAGAAGCAAGATGGCAGAACACAGAGAATTAAGTGGCTTTATTAATGTGTGGGAAGTGAACAGTGGAGGCTGTGGGTGCGCTTTAAACCACATTGGTGTTTACTCTACAGCAACAGTCAAGGTTTCTCTGCTATCTCCCTACCTCTGCTAGCTTTAACACACAGCTTATCGAGTACTAACGTGAGTAATGGCATCAAACAGCCTTAAATCTCTGCTCTGCTGTAGCAAAAATTTATTTCTCCCTCTACCTTCAGAAGCCATGACAGCCAGCAGAGCCACAAACAGCTATTCACTAGCAAGCGGTGCCAATCAAACGGCTGATTGGTGACAATTATCACAGTGAGCGATGCAGATGAGGCTATTGGCTGGCTGTCGCCATGGGTGAAGTTTGATGAGGCAAACTGCCACACTGGTCGATACTCATCTTTAGATTACAGCAGAGCTTTAAGTCTGGCTGACTCTGCATAGCTGGTAGTTAGATGGCAGGATTTATTTGATCTGTGGTTATCAGCTGCAGAGGGTGGAGAGTGCGATGTGAAAGGGCTGAAATGGGACTCGAGGGAGATGAGGTCCAGTGCTCAAAATGAGCAGCTCGAGTCTCTATCTAAAGCTAGACTGCACTTTTTCTTCTGCGTTTTAGAGCCTGTAGAGACGAAACGGTCTGTCAGTTAACAACAACATAAGGGTGAAAGATGTTCTAAATTCACAGTAGCGCATTACTTGGGTAATTTAAGCTAAAAAAAAAAAACGAGATCGGGCTTTCTTGGCACATAGTTATGAATTACAAATGGCGATTACTAAGCCTAATATATTAAATCTAATGTAGAGTAATGAAAAGAATTAAGTGAGCAGCTGTTGTATTACAGGTGACATAATTCTCAGCAGGTATAAAAGCCCTTAATCTAAGCTGAACAATCTATTTTATCACTAATGTGAAACTACATCAGTGTGACACGTAATACGCTGAGCAGGAAATTGAGCTTACACTGTAATGGTAGGATAACAAAGAAATTGGAAATGTTATTCAGATTTGCTGTATTTTTATTCAAATTCCTGCATCACCAATGCAAGAATCTGGCATAAAATCACATTTAGTTTCAGAGAGAAGCAGGATTGTAAAAAGCAGCTCTGTCCTTTACAGTTTTGAGTGAATGTTTCAGAATCTCGGTCTACACGGAGGATTTTACTTGTAAAGATTGTGACTGTGAATTTATTCGGGTCGTTTTTCTTGCGATGAAAGCAATCTGGATGTTTGTCTCATCTTGCGATAGGGCACAGCTGGATGGTTAAAAAAATCTAGAGTACATGAAAGTGAAACTGTAAGTTTGTGCAGATGCAAAGACAGCATTTCGATGATATGACATTTTGTCTTTGCGACCGCTTCAGTTGTTTCCGAGCCACGGTTGATACTCAAAGTCTCTGCACTCGTCAGATTTATCATTTTCATATCCTGCATGTGCTTTTTCTTGAACTGCCTAACTTTATCCACTAGTTCCCTGATTTCTGTTATAGTCGAATGTTCACTGTTTATGTAAATGAGTATATTTTATTTCCTGATTACTTTTGATTCTTCTGTCCCTCCTCCATCCTCTAGAATGCTGAGCCCCAGATGCAAATCCCCAGAGATTTGGTAAGACACCACCCTTACACCGACCTGCAACAAACCTCCACCTCTCTTCTTTAACAACTCTTTATTTAGCCCAAACTCCCCCTCCTGCTCTTATCACCCAACTTATGCATGCATCCAGCCTCTGCTGCTAAACTAGCTGGTTAATCAGAGTGCAAGTCGGTACCCTACCTATAGTGTTAGTCACTAATTTAAATCTCTAGCTAGAGTCGCTGTAACAAGTCACAATTTCATGCTTCATCAGTATGTGGCTGTTGAAGTTGTGCTGCAGTATAATTTGCTCCATAACTCCCTTCAGAGCTGTGTTTGCCAGTGAAGGTGGAAGTTTGCTGTATTTGTTAGCTGTGGATAAGGCTGTCAGTCTGGCCTTGTTGCTGCAGACCCGCTCCGATATGTGAGGCGAATAACAAACCCAGTTTAGTTTAGGGGGAAATGCAGACAGTGCAGTGAAACGTGCACAGACACTTTGACAGCTTTAATAGATTAACGGTTTCCGTAATTGAGGAATTTAACATAAAGTATATAGCGTGCTATAAATGTCTGACAGAGATTCTTAATCTTGGGATTGTACCCTATGGAGTATGTTTCCGAATCTACCTTCTGTGAATAATCAGCCCTCATCAGGATGTACAGTGTCTCCAACTGTTACAGTGTGGTCTTTATGGCACACATTACCCAAAAAGGCTCCCGATTGCAGCAGCTGTTAAAAGCTCGTCTGTTTTTACTGCTCGTATTAAAAAGCTATTCAGATTTCCATAACTCTCCATTTACATGCCAAATTTGATTTGTGATTTAACAGACTTCACGTCTTCACATCTGGCCTTACCTTCAGGTTACATCTGGCTGAGTGCAGGTAATTGGTTAGGTTTTTGCGTGGCACATTAGAAGTGTAATTGCCCAGTTAATCTGATTGGCGGTTCTACCTGCCAGCTGTGGGGATGATCCTTGTCGTGACGAAGCGTTATGGCAGGGCGTTGTTGACTATTGTGACTGCAGCTGGCACATTTCATATGTGTGCACATGTGCAGAAAAGATGACGCGTATCATTCCAGAAGCATTAGAATAAGTGCAGATAAACACCACTGTGTCTCCCGTTGCTGCATTTCAATGTCACATTTTAAAGTCGGAATGGTATAAGCCATCCTTGGAAGAATTGTGCTGTCTTCCTTCCAAAAGTGCACTATAAGTTTAAACTTTTGGAATATTTATTGGGAATTAATTGCTTTGCTTTTGCCTTTTACTCACATTTCTTTTTTCTCAGTAATGTAAAGAACAATCCAGGTGGTCTGTGTGGTTTGTGTAGCAGTTTCATGTGGTTTTGTCTCTTTCTGACTCTGATCTTTTTAGGAATTGATGCTAGCCTAATTATTTATATATATATATAATGTAGCAATTTGCAATTTGCGTCTTTAATGAAAGAAAATAATGTCCATTTCCTCAATTTTGGATGTTTCCCACCCTAAAGATCGATGTGAACCAGAGCCAGACTGATAAGAAAAAGCACCACAGTCCTGCTGTCTCCTCTCGCTTCTCTTTTCAACTCCCTTCTTTCCTGCTTTCCAAACTCCAAACCTCCAGATGAGCCTTCTCCTTACCCTTTCCCGGAACATCAACTGCCATAATGGATTCAGTGCCTTTCAGATGTTATCTGTTGTCAGGCGCCTCATTTTAAACATCTCACTGCCGATAACAGCAACAATAGCAGAGGCACCATGATGGTGTAAGGGGCAGGGAGTGGGTCCGAAAGAACATCTTTTAATGGACATGCAAGTATTAGATAGCTTTCCAATGGAAAAGGCGGGATAACATCAGTGCCCCTGGGACAGCAGTTCGTTATTATTGTCCTCATTCTCGTATTAGTTTTCTTAAGTGACCACATAATAAAAACAACTATAGAACATTGTGAAAATTCAAATCACTCTCAAATCATTACTTTTGTTCAGCCAACTGTCCAAAGTTGAAAAGCATTTAATTAAAACATCTAAAGCTTTCAATTCTTTAACAGTAAGCAAAAAGCAGGCTCACGTGCCGCATGGGGAGCTTAATTATGTCTGTTGATTTTCTTTAACTTTTCTGTTATGCATCTCTACAGTGCAGTTAGTCGTGTTAAAAAAAGCTAACAAAGCTTACTATGTAGACAGCTTTTAGATCCGCGGCTTTGCCGGCACTCAGCTGGGTTTTTGGAAGCCGGCACAGCATGACTCATCCTTTGAGAGAGCTCTGTCAAGGGTTACACGGCAGACAAAATGCAGCAAGTGAAGTGGAAAAAGCACTCTCTTTATGAAATCGGTCCAATGACCCAAAAATCACGCGCGATTTTACAGTAGTGCTTTAGAGGTTGGCTAAAACTTTTAGTTGTTTTGTCATGTTTACGCGGTAAAGCCACCGTGCTCTCCAATCATTGCAATAAAAATGGCCAATGATTAAGGAGACTCCTGTTTCTTTTAGCACTTCATCCATGGCATTAGCGCCCATGACCCTCTTTGTTACATATTTGGTCAAGTCACTTTAAACTTTCTGGCCAAATAGGTTCTTTATTGCAAGTAGTGTCTTGGACTCAGTAAGTGGTCAATGTCTAAGGGGCTTCTGTGTCTAACCTGTTGACTTTGACTGCTCCCTTTAGCATCCACGGCAGCCTGTGACAGCCGGGAAACACCATTGGCTGATAGAGGTAACTGCTGCATGACATCAACAGCATGGGCTATTATGTGCTGTATAGGGGGAAAAGGCATGAAAGGCAAATGAGATACTTTGGGTGGCTGCACAAATAGACTGGGAGTCATTTAAGCAATCCATTGCTTTCCCAATGGTCTGTAAAAACAAAAGAATTTGTTGGGTTTTCTCTTCTGTCTCTTCCTCGCCCCCTTCTTCTCATTGTTTCGTCTCCTGTCTCTGTCTTTGTTAGTTCCCCTTTTCTTTATTTCACTCCCCCCCGCCTCTCTCTCTGCCTCACTTAAGACACACTTTAAGACTTAAATCCTCTTCTCTGCACCTGGCTGCTACAATACAGTGCTGATCAAAGGCATCCGTCTTTACATGCCTGCTCTGATAGTTTCATAATGGGCCCATAACGTGAACATTCAGCTCCATTGTTTATGCCATTAGTCATACTGGCTTATGGAAAATTACTGCAATGCTATATTGAAAAGCCATCAGCAGGAGCAGCAGTAATGCTACAGCAGCGCCGTGCCAAGATGCTATCTATCACATGTGAATGTTTCTCTCTGCACACAAAGCTGTTATGAAATGGTAATTTGTTAGCACATTTTGGTGTAATGATGAAGGATTTTTTCACAGCGTGATAAAGCATTCAGCATGGCCGCCCATGACACGGCATATATTTACAGAAGAATCTTTGTTTCAACGCTTCGTAACATACAGCACCCGATACAGCAGTTGTTACATGAAGTAAAGTACCGAATGTGTCCGGGGGTTTTTTTTGGACTCCTCTAAGGTTTTGCAAAAATATAACAAACATTACGCCATATTTCATTTATACAACTGTGCACAGTTTATTTGTTAAGCAATAAATGCTGTCAACGGTGGAATATGGGGTCGTAATTCATTTTTGATTAACTGAAAGAGAATGCACAGTCACCAAAGTTTTCATTCCAGGAAGTTAATGAAATTATCTCACATATTTCTGGATCATAACAGCAGACTCCATGGCAGGCATTCAGATTCAACCTTTGGAGAAAGGTTGAATCTGATTGGGGTAATAATTGCATCATATCTCTATCTCAAAAGATCTTATATGATATTCCTCACTCTGCATTTTCCACATTAGGTGGCTGGTTATTGCTGCTGCATGTCTGATGGCCTACGTCAGCATAAATCTATCTGGCAATAACGGTGACAAGTATTCTTATTTAAAGTCTAAAATGCTGGTGTCTTCTAAGCGAGCATAACTAATAAAACAAAGCCTGACTTTAAAGCAGTACCTATTGTGCTTTTCCTATTATTTATATGTATTCAACAGTGGGGACGCTGAAGCCTGAGGGTGATAGGTGGAACAAAAGGGCTAACACAGAGTGACTGACAGTCATTCATGATCACAATCATACCTGTGCTCAATTTAGAATCACCAATCAATCTAACATACTGTGGGAGGAAGCTGAAGTACTCAGCGAGAGTGCATGAAAGCTCCACACAGGAAGCTCCTGGCTGACCAGTGGATTCCTGATCCTAGTCACTCTACACATGTGAGCCAACAGTCCTACCCACTGTCTGTGAAGGTTCTCAGTCATCCAGGTTATTGCAGTCTAAGAAGCTTGGAAGGAAAAGCGTCTGGACTTCTTGAGGTTTTTAAAGACGTTTCACCTCTCATCTGGGAAGCTTCTTCAGGTCTAAGAGCAACTGGTGGAGAGTCCCAGATTTTAAACCCTATGGGAGTGGGTGTAGATCACAATCAGCCAAGGTTTCAGGCGAATCCATTGGTGAAACCTAGCCCCACCCTATCATGTGATTTACTGAGATCAAATGACCCAGGATGTGAGTGGGCGTTAAGGCGTCTGGGAAGGGATCTTCTTCAGTTGCTCTTAGAACTGAAGAAGCTTTTCGGATGAGAGGTGAAATGTTTCCAAGGAAACTTAAAGAAGTCCAGATGGTTTTCTTTCTAACTCCATAGGTCCTAACCACTCAACCACCGTCCAAAGCTCTAAAACTGTGCCCAGTGTACTCAGTGTGCAGGTGATCCTTGATGGCCAAAAGCTCAGACGTGACAATGCTCTAAACATTTTATTTCGGACAGTTTTTTGCACTCTGTATGATGTCGGGAAACATGGATCTTCATGAGCTCAAAAGCGACAACCCACCTTCTGTTTGCAGTGAATGAAAAGAAAACTGTCCTAAAAGAGTTAAAAGGACACATTTCAGACAGAGGATGAACTGAGTCTCTGTGTGAGGTCAATAAGTCTGTTAAAAGATAATATTACTGTACCTAACTGTACTGCTTTCAGCCTCAAATAATCTTTGCATTTCAATTTCTGTCCTTCTACTCAAATACATTGAGTAGTCACGACTGGTGGACAGTTCATAACTTACTGCAACCCTGTAAACTTTGAAATTGGAGTTTTTCTGTTGATGGGGTATCTGTTGCTCTTACTACTGTACATGATCTGAATATTGGTGTTATCGCCACCTCAGGTAAATAGCAGCTTAGTGGGGTTTTTTAGCTGTAATGTAGCAAGAAGTCATTACTGGAGTTACATAACTTGTATCATTATTAGCACAGGAGAATAGCAGCAGTGATTAATGGTTGCAGCTCGGTGGCAGCAGGCACAGTGGTGTTTCTGTGTTTTCCAGCGGCCCGGTGGTGACACATACAAGTCAATCAGAGAGGGCCATTCTACCACAGAACAGGCCTTTTGGCTTAATTAAAGTGATGTTTCAAGCTGCCACCTGGCCTGTACCCTCACGCACACACACACACACACTACAGCCACCCATACAGCACATTACGCACACACACACTGTATGCAGCTACATAGACTATCAAGAGCCTTTTGCACGTTGCAAACTCTAAAACGCACGGGTCATATGGCACGATTTACACAAACACGCAACACCTCAGATGCACACGCACCACTACACATTTGCACATAAGTATACTCGCGCACTAGCACACACGGGCGTAGAGTGACTGGGAGCAGCTGCTAGTGTAATTGCTTGGGGTTGGATGAGGTTATAAATGGTTTCTAGTGGCCGAGAGAGAGGGAGAGCTAGAAAGAGGGCAGCTGATTAGTTTTGGACTGCAAGTTGAACGTGTGTGTGTGTGTGTGTGTGTGTGTGTGTGTCAGCCTCCATAATGCTGTAAAGGAAGTGTCTATCAGCATAGTCATATCATAGAAGGATAGCATGTTTTTTTTTTTTTTTTTTTTTGTTCACACACACAAATCATACCAACACACACACTTCCTCTCTTTCCCCCTGTCACTGGCTTTCTCTATGACACACATACACACTCCACACACCTGCCTTCCTCTCCTCCTCCGTGCTGTGCCTGCCTCGGGTGCGTCGATCACACAGGTATTTGATATTCATGGTTTATCAGCATGGAGCTACAGCGAGACACATCAGAAAGAGTGGGAGAAGAGAGAGAAGGTGAGGGGGAGGGGGGACAAGTAGGAGTCATGAATAGAGGGGAGAAAAGGGGGAAGCAGGAAAGGAGGGTGCGAGAAAAGGGGAGGAGAGTGGAAAGACGAGGACGAGGGAAGAGGCTACGAACATTTATTTATTTTTTCTTCACTGGAAAAAAGGATCATAGCAGAAACGACCAAAGTCAGACACTTTTTGGGTATAGTGTGGATTGTAAAGGGTGAGATGGAGTGATGCTGATGAAGATACAGGAACACAGAGCGAGGATGGCAGTGCATAAAGCAGCAAAAGAAAGCCAGGAATATGAAAAGATTTGGAGTATGAATAAGCAGAGATGGACTGTGCTACAGTAGGCAGCCAACAATGCTCTCCACGCCCGACTTCTCTCGACCAATTACACCCTTCACTGCCCCCTTTTTACTTCTCTCTCTCTTTTCAATCATCACCTCCAGCCCTCCTCCTCCTCCCCCCCTTAAAATTCCCCTCAACTGACTTTTCCAGATGCCATCAAATCAACAGGTTTATATAGCCAAAGTCAAGCTAATCATTCCAGGCCCCGCAGTGGAGAAGGAAAAAGCAGGAAAAGAGTCTGATTCCCCGTAATGCTCAAGTTTTAGTTACTGCACACATACAAAGAAGAGCAGAGGCTTTGAAGGTGTGAGACTTGCATTAGATGTGCTGCACTGGAGAGGTTTGGGGAGGATGGATGGGAATGAGTGAAAATGAGAATGCGAGAGGGACAGAAGGCTTCAGAAAGCTTGTGTGTGTGAGAGGGCTTAAATAGGAGAATTTAATGCGTCATCTTTTCCTTCTTTTAAGTGTCAAGTTTTATGTTACAGCCAAAATTTGGTCAGCAGTTAACAAAAAACAAAAGTTATTGCTCCGAGTTAAAGCCTGTTAATCCTCAAAGCCTCGTCCAGCTCACTGTCATCACCTGTGCTGACTTTAAACACTCCAGTCCCATCAATCTGTGGTTGTTCTTATGTAGAAGTTCTTCCATTTCTTAAGTCGGATAACTGAGAAAGGAGCTGCTTACTTTATGGATGCCACCTGTGAACTAGACAAAAAGCATTTTTCCTGTGATTTCAGAGTTTTCAGACAAGCGGTGTTTATCTGAACCGAGTTCAAATTTGAGGCTCACGTTTTCAAGTGCATCTTTCTGCACAGTACTTTGAGAAAAGCTCGTTTTCCGTGTGGCACAATCACTACTTTAGCGTCAAGGATAAAAGCAAAAACGATGGCTCTTCAAATTTAGATGTTTTAATGTTGGGTGTGCTCGTAGGAATAAATGATAAGAGGGGGAAACGAGGAGCCGAAGAGATGGGCGACGGAAGAACAAGTAGAAGCTGGGGAAGGGAGGTGGCGCAAAACAGGGAGGAGATGAGGAGATGGAGATTTAAAAAATAAATAAATGTGAAAGAGCAGTATAAAAATACGAAAAGCGGAGAGAGTGAGAGATACAGGCGCGCAGTGAGAGAGGTGGCAGTGGTCTCTCCTTTTGTGTTCCACATGGATTCATCCCTTTCTGTCAGCCTTTCATTCACACTCCCTCGCTCGCTCACTCTGTCATTGTCATGCTCGCACTCTCTCATTCTTCTCACCCTTTTCTTTTCGGCTCCTCGCCTTTCCACCCTCTCCATTTCCCCCCATCCCTCCTCAAGCCCATCGCTACTTTCCTTTCCATCACCTTCATTCAGCTCCTCTCACTTTGAACCTTCTTTGCCTCCTGTGCCTGTGTGGGGTTTTTTTTCTTCTGATTTTCTTGTTGGTGTATTTTCTCTGTCTGGTCTTAATAACAATAATAATCAGTTAGATAATTCAGGATCTCAGAAAAACAACAATTAAGCTTTATTTAAAAGTTGATACACTGCGTCCAATTTAAGATAAATATTTTGGATCATGACTAAAATTTAGATTATAGGTTATCAGAAGGTTGTAACTTTGTTATACATAGTAATAAAATGTTACTTATAATTTTGCTTACACACTGTAAACAGGGATGTAGTAGGAGTAGAGCACATTTGATGCCCACAGTTGGCCTTAGTGGTAAAATCATGTACTTCAGAACTTTTCCCAGGCTGACCCACAGCTCCTTTCCAAAAAAAAAGAAGGAAAAAGTAGCCTCTCTGGCGGTTTATGCTAATCTTAGCTCCACAGACTTCTCTCCACAGATGGTACCATACCTGATCTGTGGCAGGCCCACTCGCTGCCTGTTAAAGTGCTGTCACGCAGGATGCCTCGTGAGTGGCACACTCTGAAACCCATTATTTACACTGCTTCGCTCAAGCTGTGACTGCTGCCCTCGCAGCCAATGGAAAGACGGCATCCACGCGGCAGTGTGCAGGGATCGAGGGAAAATTGATATTATAGGTGTAAAGTAACTGAATTATATAATTGAGCTTCGAGATTGTAGTAAGAGCATCAGAGAAAATCTTTTGATTTGTTCCTCTCAGTAATGAAGAAAAGAGGTGCAGGACACAGACTGAAACACTGCTGGAAGTCTTTAACTGTTTTGCTCTGACCTTTGTGACTGCCTCAAACAGCACATTGAACCCTGTGGTGTGGAGTGCACATATTGCATGCTGAATGAGAGTCTCATCAATCAGAAAGAAGAGCAATGAAGTTAAATAGCAAAAATAAAATTTTGACATCGTCTTCAAAATAAAGAAGCCCAAGGTTTCGTTTTTGCAAAGATAATATTCATTATATTTCCACACTAAACCATAATTGTGTTGGTTGGTGGTGGAAATTCTTTGCTAGTGCGCATTTAATGTGTAAAATCAACATTGCAAATGCTGTAAACGAGCCTGCGGTGGTTTAACGACTGTTAATACCTACAAAAAGACATCTGTAGCTTCAATGACAGCACGCATTTGCTGTGACATGATCTTGCTAATCATATGCAATATCACAACATTGATTTCCATCCAGAGTAGCACTGATTTTGACAAGTTCTCGTATTAATGTTGGTCGGGATTTTGGACTCTGTGGAGTCCGATGCATGTAAGAAAATGTCTCGTGCTCTCAGAAGTGATCCTGATGAATCCTGGCGGGAGCATGCCCGTGCTATTAGCGAAGAAAAAGTGCAATTAATTGAAGCAACCTCTACCCTCTTTTATCAAAAACTGGTGGAACCAGCTGATGAGCAAGCACATTTTAGCTAACAGAGACCAGCATTAGCTAGAAATGCAGTAAGTTATAGCATTTAAAATAACAGGCTTAACTGATTAGTTAATTAATTAATTGATTTTTAGCTGAGTTTGCCATCTGTGGATACAGTATCAGTCTTAACTATGTCTACCAGACTAACTGCTAACTGCCGTTGCTGGAAGGCTCTCCAGTCTCTTTTGTGTTTTGGAAAGGCGAAAAGGCTTTGGAGCATCTCCGACGTTACCATTTATTTTGCTCTCAGGGTTACCAGATATACTTTCCAGTCCAATTATCTTGTAAGTTTTGCATAACGCTGTGTGAAATATGGCAGTTAAATTCAATCAAACTATTAGATTTAAATCTAAAAGGGAACAGGAGGCTATTTTCAGCCCTGAAATAAAACCTCATTTACAGATCAGTTCTATTGTGACTTCACTTTTCTTCCTATTCACTTACTCACAGCTCAGGAGTCACTTTTTAATTAGCCTTAAATTTATTCCAGCAGAATGAATTGCACCAAAATAATTAAATTCCTGTTGTCTTTATTATCCTGCAGCACTCGTATCAAATCGACTCGTGCTCTGTTTTTAATTTTCTCACAACTTTATTCCAGGTAGCATTCTTTTGTCTTTCTGAAACACGCAGACACCCTGACGGTGCTCTTCGTGCTTCCTTGTCCTTTATCTTCCTCCTCCTTCCTTCCTCCCCTTCCCTCCCCTCACTTTGCCCTCCTCCTCCGCCACTTTGCCTCTCCCTCCATCCCTCTTTCTCCCTCCTCGGTTGCACCCAGAGTAATTCCATCTCTCTCCCAGCAAACAAAGGGAGCTAATGACATGCTGACACCGAGCCCGATGATTGAATTCATTAGGCGTGCACAATAATTGCCAGGCGCTAGCGTGCACGCACCCATCTATTCAGAGGACAGCTGTCAAATAACAAGCAAGAGAGAATAGCTTTTTATTGTTGGAGCTGGAAGAGAGAGGGAGAATGAATTTAGAGAAAGAGTGAGAGAAGCACCTGTTGTGGAGGGGAAGAGACAGAGAGAGCACTCAGCATGTCAATTAGGCTGCTGTGTTCATGCGGGGTTACTGGGAAGTTTACTGCCTGTTTGACGCACTTGGCATCATGATTCAGGTGCGAGGTTTGTGCTTTTTTTTCTATAGGAACACTTTTAGTCAGACGTTTTTAGTGGAGACATTCAGCTGTGACTTAATATCTAAGCCACAACTCTTAGTTCTGAGGTGAGGCCCTAGTCCTGAGTATACAGGGATGTTTAAGAAGAGTACGTCTTGACATTTGTTGGCCATATTTGGAGTCTCCGTGTCCTTCAAACACTAAATGTAGTTGTGGCGTTGATCTGGAGTGCATCTGTGCTGTAATGATTTGAAATTAACAGGAGATAATCATATTGGACTGAGCTTGAACACCTCATAAGGCTGACATTAATCACAATATAGATGCAGTATATACTCAGTAATCTAATCAGAAACACGCACTGGCAAATTTGCAGTTATTGAACACTTCTTAGTTGTGTACCTGCAGATGCTTCACAGTAAATGCTCTCCAATTGCATTTGCTTTGATTCACGCTGCGCTTTCAAGTACATGACAGAAGTGTTCAGTTAGCCAAGATATTGGCTGTTGTGGAGCTTCATATAACTGTGCAGTGTTTGTTGTTGGTGGATGGGAAGCAGGTTAGTGTTATGTCATTTCTCATTTGTCGGAGCGGGCTACAATCCTTCTCCAAAATTCTTCCACTGTAGGAGACTGCACTGCAGAACTTACTCGGACTTGCAGCTTATTCACTGGCACCAAAGATCAAAGCTAACACATCACATCCCAACTATTATAAGATGCCATTTTGATGTCAGAATGGATATTTCCTTAATTTATCTGGTTCAGCGTTGAGTAATGAGAGCCGTGTGCCTTAATTATACAACAGAAGTCTCTGCCTGCATATACTAAGCACCTGATTTAACACTTAAGACTGGTAGTCTAACACTAATAAATCTGTTGTAGATAATGAGCTTGCACTCTGATTTACCTCCCTGCTAACTGCCCTGCTGCAAATTATATGCAGGTTCTTTTCATTAACCTCAAGTAGCCAAATGAATGTCCTTTTAACTTTTGTACTTTTGCTAACCCCAAGAAGACGGAGAAAGTGTGGCAAGGCTGAAGGGGTGTTTGCTTTACTGCTTAGGCTAAATGCATGAATGTTTTTTGGTTTGGATGATTAAATATTTATTACGGTGTACGAGCATTTAGATGTATTTAAATGTGATTCTGTCTCGGCGGATTCTCAAAAGTTCTTTTGTAGTCGCTGGTCGGGTTGCTTTCGCTCCGTAAATTGGGCTCCATATCTCAATCTTTGCTCCGCCTCTTACAGAAGACAGAGGAGGACGAGTTGGTCCTGACCCCTGATGGGACCAGAGAGTTCCTGACCTTTGAGATCCCCCTCAGTGACTCGGGTTCTGCAGGTTTGGGTGTGAGCGTTAAAGGCAACCGCTCCAAGGAAAACCATGCAGATCTGGGCATCTTTGTCAAATCCATCATAAATGGAGGTGCAGCCTGTAAGGTACAGTAGCCTCTCTCATGAATAATAAAGCGTCTGAATGGAAATAAAGAAGAAAGATTAAAAATGTGTTCATTCATGGAGGCAAGTTTTTTTTTTTTTATATATGAAATTGAAATCTAAAGATGCTGATTCAGTTAAATCTGACTCTAAATGTTATGTACACCAGCAAGTCCTAACTGACACCTGGCCGGCGGCAGAATCATTAAGTTTAGAATTAAATCTGTGTGTCTTTACATTACATTAGAATGTCTTTGTCTTAAAGCTTTTTATATTTTAGGTGTGATTTTTCGATATGCCAAACTTTAAAAAGTAACTTTAACCTTCTAACAGGGAACGTGAGGTAAACGACTTTCCTGGTTCTAAGAAACACTTAAGCTGTGATGAGCTCTATGAGCACAAAGCAGCCTTTCTTCCATGGCTGTCTGTAGTGCTGCAGTCGGTTTCAATAGTCCTTCAACTTGATTGTTTTTCATACAAACAAGCTTGTGTTGACAGCTCATGATAATGGCCTTGAAAGCACTGTTTTCTCCAAGACATTAGATCATGACTAGAAACAGGATCCTCTTAGTGAGTGAGGTCGTTTGTCTGATTAGATCAAGGTTATTGTTAAACCGGAGGTGTAAGTGCTTTTAGGTCTATTTACAGCGTTTATTGTTCAGTCAGTAAAAATACACAATGCACTTTTTCCATAGTGTTAAAAGTTTAAACAGCATATGTAATTGGTTGTTTATTAAAAGGACGGGCGACTGCGAGTAAATGACCAGTTGATTGCTGTCAACGGCGAGTCGCTATTGGGCAAAACCAACCAAGACGCTATGGAGACGCTACGCAAGTCCATGTCAACTGAAGGCAACAAGCGTGGTATGATCCAGCTCATTGTGGCCAGGCGAGTTGCCAAAAGAAATGAGGTAGGAACCAAGGTGAAGGATGGATTTGAATGTCTGGTTCTCGGCTGTGTGAATTTATATAGACCAGGACAATCATTACTTTTTAATTAGAACCGCTGCTTTGCCGATTTTGCTAATGTGTCTTACTGATGATTAAATGGGAGTCTGAGAGGGCTTAAAGCCTCAGTTTTAGAACTTATCCAGCATATTGGCCGTTATATTGCCTGATGTTGGCTGTTTGGAGATAAATCAGTGTCAGAATTTCCAACGTTGAAAAATTAAAAGTGGAGATGGAAGAAACGCCCTTCAACCATTGACATTGCTTAATTTGTCCACCAGGGGGCAGAGCGTAAACGACTGATCCATGACTTGTAAAACAGTTATTAACTTATTTTAAAACAGCATTCACATATCACCTTAGTAAATGGGCTGATTCTTATATAGCGCTTTTCTACTCTCCCGGAGTACTCAAAGCCCTCACCTTAGTAAGGACTCATAAATAACTAAACTAGTGCTGTCAGCGCTAATGCGTTAACACAAACTGACTCGCGTTAACACAAACTGACTCGCGTTAACGCATCAAAATTGGCAAATCCCCGTTAACGCAGATTAGTCCGTGTGAGGGGTTCCTCGGCATTAACGACTAACGCGATTAACAATTAACTCATCTGGAGCATTTTGGGCAGCTTGTCCAATTTGTCCATTCTCCACTCCAGATGGGTTGAGTGCGCTAAAACCTCATTTAATTGCGTTAATCGTGAGGACAGCATTAACGCGTTTACCCACGTTAACGCCGTATTAACATGTTAAAGCTGACAGCACTAAACTAAACATAACAAATGTTAGGGAAATCCACACATGTGGCTGTTATTTTGGATTTTAAAGTGACTAAATTTCATATTGGTCTGAAGAATGCTGTATTAGTCGGGATCTACTCAAGTTCAGCATCATAGCTGTGACCAGCACGCTTTTGTGTAAACCATGCAATCAGAAGATTTTACAACTAGTACAGCAACTATAATAATTTACTGTTTTTGCTCACTCTGAGCATATATGACCTTTTGCAGCAGCCGACTTGGCTTTCACAAATTCAAACCTCAGAGTTGTGCAGAGTTGAGCCGTTTCATTGGGAAAACTGTGGGGAAACATCGTGCCCAAGGCCGTGTCAACATTAGTTTTTGAGCAAAAGAAGGTGGCGTTCATTCAGTATTAATGCTCGGGCTTTTTTGTTACCAGCTGTTCTGTGATTTCAAGCAGTGTAGTGAGTTCTTCGACTGCTGCTGCTGATTCACAAAACATCCAGATTTAGACGCAGACTGCAGTTTGGTAAAGAACTGCTATTTCAGTCTGCTAGAGTCCAACCTTACTTTTAGTATTTTCAACTCTAATGGGGCAAATTTCACTTTCCAATCTGTTAGTATTCAGATCAGAATATCTATAGTTGCAGTTTCCATGTTGTTGGGGTTTTTTTTGTTTTTGTTTCTCTAAAATTTGGCATTGCTGTTCTTGAATATAGCCACTTAAGTCATTAGGCCTGATTTCTGTGAGTTCCTTTCTGTGATAAATATATAACAACCCAAAGCCAAACCACTGGGAAATACCCTTATAAGCATCAATTAATTATTTCATAAAATAAAAGGAAGCAGTCAGGTCATAGCATTTCACCAACCCCTTACATTCACTCCTGCCTCCCTCGAGGCAGGTGGAGGAAAAATACACGGCTGCGAACTGAGCTGCGCAACTTTTCTCCTCCCCTCAATGTCATGTTTTTACATTCTCCGTACACCTTGGCCTGTCGCCTGCTTGAAAGCTGAGGCTGAATCTGTGTGCACCGCTGCTGCGTGTCTGCAAATGGACGCGCACATCCGTGTGCACGTGTACGCCTCTGGCAGTGCCTGGCTTCTCTGCTCTCCTTTTCCAACCTGGTGTGTCAAAGTTTTGATTTCCCCTCGGTCCGCCTCGTAATTGAAAGCAGAGGCTAAGCCTGGAGGTGTGTCTTGTGTGTGTGTGTGTGTGTGTGTGTGTGTGTTATCAGCCTGTGTGCGTGTATATATGTGTAGTGAAGCGTGCAGTTTGTGCTTTTGTACATCCAGCTTATGCACATATGCATTTATTTACCAGGATATTTCTGCGTGTCCGTTTGCCAACACGTCCTATGTATATGCACACGCGTGTGTGTTGCCGACATGTCGAAGCAGTGAGACTTCACAGAGAGCGTGGTGGATGAATAAAATTCGAGCGCTGGGAGTCTCGTCAATCTTTGCTTCACATGCAGAGCTGGAGGCATGGCCTGAGGCTGTCCAAGTGTCTGGCTATTTATAAAAATAGAGTCCGTGACACTGAGAAAACAAGAGGAGGAAAACAACAATTTAATACACTTGTTCTCAAAGAGACTGGTCTGAGCTCGAAGCCCCATAGGCTCAGTATAGATTAACGCATCATAACCAGCCATCAATCAAATATTACTTAAAATCTAATAACACCTAATTACTATAGGATAAGACCTATAGCTCATTTGACATTTAGCGACATATGTGATCAGATAAATCTTTATTTACTCTCCCTTCCGTGTCCCCGTCAATCCGATATCAATCTCAAATGTTTGCTTTTGCATAAATCACAGGCTCCACCATTTCCGATCTTTCCTCCATCCCCATAGAAACGCAGTGAACTCCAACCAGCCAACTTCCACATCACCGCTGGCACCCGAAGGGATCGAGACCTTCCAGGAGTTCAATTATCAGCCTGAATATGCAATGAGCTGCGGTGTGATTTGTCCACGTGCCCTCAGTACGGCGAATCCCATCGGCTATTACCGAGGCATTTCACCCCGGCCCCTCAGTCACCCGATTCATTAACTACCTCATTTAAAGTCAAGAGCAGCTGCATGCCGGCAGTCACAGCACCATATGGCGACCTTCGAAATGAGTCGCTCTCCGTAGTTGATTTGTTTTATCCATGTGAAGTTTTCATTAGTTATGTTTGCCATCGTTCAAACGGTTTAATCTGTTCAGCAAATGACTTTCTTCATTTGTAGTGCAAGAAAGGCATCCAGAAAAATTAAGACGTGTTAGCAGTAAAACTGGTAGAAACTTTTATTGGCATACTAACATTTTTTTTCTACATGAGGAGTTATTTAAAAAGGAAATGTCTATGATTTTCTTACCTTTCTACAAGAGCTATTATGGTGTCTTGCTTAAGGGTTTTGAATTTTGCCTTATTTCCAGTGTGAACTTATTGTATTACTCTACACTTCGCAGGCCTGTGCTGTATTTTTACTTGCGTGCATTTATTGGAAAGTTATAGGTTTCTGTGCTAAATAACGTCTTGCATTCACAACACAAGATCGAGTTCAGGGCTGCTGCAAGGGTTTATTTATTTATTCCTTTTTCATAAACAGACTTGTCTTGTCTAAATGACCCCGGTGAATCCCTAACAAGAAAGAAAAAGCAGTTTGATCGATGAGCTAAAGGTGATTCAGGATGTGAACATGTTTCTAGTCTTGCACAAAGAGCCTTCTTTTCTGTAATCTGCCTCATGACACTTTTGCCAGCATCCTAATATTACCACCATATGTATGCTCTCATAAACTGAAGTTTTCTGTTACATCCCTATCTATTCGGCAGTGTTTATAGCAGCACAACCATTCACTGAAGTGAAAGGGATCATTGGGCAAAGACCTTCTGCCAAACTCAAATTCCAGCCAAGCTAGTCATAGTCATTGATTGGAGTCATTTGGTCCCAGTATTGAGTCAAGTTTGATAGTGTCATTTCCTGATATGTGTTAACATTTATGACTGTTATCATTAGAGCTGTCATCACCTTCAGAAAGAAATGCAAAAACCATACAGAAAACATCAGTACATCCAGTGATCCAACGGACAAAAGACACACGTGCACACACCTTCTCAGGCAGTAGATGTGTGCAAAAGGGTAACGGGGCATGCAAATGGTCTATTTGTCCAGCAAGAAAGACTGTCATCATGGGTCTTAAGGGAAATGTCAAGATGCTAGGAAGCTAATCTTCCCCAGCGGGGGATCGCCAGCTCGGTAACAGCCTGTGGCTCAACAGCCGAATGGAAATCCATCCTCATTTATCCTTGTTACCGCATTGGTAGCATTAGCATGGATCGCCACCCCTGTGTCCAGCCATTACTATTGAACAAATGTTAGCGATGCTAGGTCCCTTCAGAATCATTCTCTCACTTTTGAGTAAGACTTAACTTCTAGCACTTCACTCTGTCCCCGTTAAAAAGGATTATTTGTTCTTTGTTAACCTTTATAAAAACACTTCACAGGTGATTCAAACAAAGGAAGGAGTTAGTCTTTGATGTAACATCAGCTTCCTCTTCATTCAGGAGACACCAGGGAGCCCACTGGGACCCCAGCAGATTTTAAACACCTCCCTAGATGACCACGAGCGCCGAATCTCCCACTCGCTGTATGGTGGCCTGGAGGGCCTCGATGACAACTTGATGCCCCGGCAAGGCATGCTGCCACGCACGATAGGTGAGTTCCAGCATAACGAATTAATTTTGACCTTTTTTTTGTACTCATTCATTGGCAACTGGTTCTAACATTTCCTGCCTTGTTGTAGTTTATGGCCATTTGCAGGTGCAATGTGATTCCCTGTTTCTTCTGCTTAAGGATGTTTATAGGGTCACAACTGCAGCATTTTACAGCAATTACAGCATTTTGTTTTGTGTGTTCTCTAAGCTAGCCTGCCAGGTTTTGTCAGCATGAGCCAGCAGTATCATCTGGAACCAGTGGTTTTTAATGTCTCTGTCAGGCCGCAGGGGGCAGAGATGGACAAATGCCCCCTCGACAGTTTGTTGCTTGTATGTTTTCTGAAAGTGTCACGCGTGCATTGGTTCTCAAACCTGCAACTCTCCCTGTTTCTAAATAACCCTTTGCTCAAACATGCTCTGAGCTGGTTTGAAAGTGACTGCGTGCGCGTGTGTGTGCGTGCGTGTGCGTGCGTGTGTGTGATTAGCAAGCATATTTGTATCTGTGTGTAAGAGCTTTGTGCGCATCTGTGCAGGATTGCATTTGTGTAGCACTTGAGTGATTGATGGATGGGTGGTTATGTTCGTTAATGTCAAAGAAAGGATTCTGTGCACCAGATGGTGAAATCGCAAAGCTCGCCTGTTTTAATTTCAAGAAAGAACAAAATGACCTGACCATCTTCCTACATCTTGTCCTTTGCAGTTGTTTATTTGCTTTGAATTCTTCGATTTCTCTTCTGCTGATTCATTGCAAATGAGCCCAAAGGGGAAAAAAAAGACACAGAAAATACTTTTAATGTAAATAAATTAACACTTTCTCTGTCACTCATAGCTTACACTTTTATATATACTGACAGTGTCAGAGTCAACCGATTTGCATAAATGGAAAACACTTTCAGATTAAGTTGCATTGATTAATGAGACAGATTTGCCTAGAGCTACTTTTTTAAAATACAAGATAAGAGTTACTTCAACTCTTCTTACTGTTTTTCTACTTAATAGGTGAAGCTCCTCCATGCTGCTACAGTGGCTGCGTTCATCCATGCTTAACAAACAGCAAGCACATAATGAGCGTACAGGGTTGGGAGTGAAAGCACGAGGCAGATTTACAGCAGTTGTCTGCTTAGCAGTGGCAAATGAGATCGCTGTCACTTTGCCGACCAGACAAACTGATGTCTGAATCTTTTGTGAAGCTCGAGTTTATCCTAATGCTTCATGAAGTTAATACATCACTTTGTGTATACAGTTCAAAATCAGCATAATCTGCAGGGGCCTCCAGAATGTACTGACCAGACGTGTTTCAACAGTTGCTGATCTTTAGTTTTGTTGGACGGGAGAAGGCTTTCTAAAGACTGCAAAGAGTCTTTTTCTCTGCCTGAAACGAAAAACAAAAAGCAGTAAAGCTGTCAAGGTTGAACTGGAGCATAGAAGAGCTTTCTGCAAACAGTGGGTGGTTAATATGGGACTTTGTTAAACTTTAAAATCAAACCTGGCAGAGGGTCTTTTACAGAAAAAAGAAAATAATACGAATAAACAGTTTTGATTTTTCGGGGGTAGCTATTAGATAGTTACAGAAGTTTCCTGCGTCTTGTTAACTAAGCAAATATTTGAGCATGCTTTGTTTGCAAGTCAGTCTATCTATGTCGAGAGCAAAAACAAAAGAGGGGGGTTTTGAACAGATATTTGTTATCCGCAGTTTGGGTATGCTGAAGCCCTGAAAAACTAGCCGTTGCACTTGGACGCCAAGTCAGTGTACGAGCTGATGGGTTCTCAGGTTGTTACCAGAGTGGCACAGTCGTTGCAGTAATACTTTAAGGATTTTTTTCCTCTTTCTTTAAGCAAGAGATTCGATCCAAACAAATGGAAACTAAACAAACAAAATAATCTTCCAGAATAAAAATCAAAGTGAAGTTTGGCCTGTTGGTGAGGATGAGACTGTTTGTTAGGTGAAATTAAAGGAAGGCTGTACTAAGAAAAAAATATAGAAATTGTTATTAATATCTGCTTTTCTACTGTCAGTCTCCCTTAAATATGATTAAATATTGTCCAAAATGTGGAGCTGCATCCAGTCACAACCTTTACAAGCGAGAGATGGATTTTGTGAAACATGATGAGGCTCAACTTAAATTGAATAATGTCACCGCAGTGCTGCTGTAGTGTTGCAGCTCATGCCCCATCAGTATTTGTGTCTCCCAACACACGTGCCACGTGCTTTTTTTGATCCTCTGTCACTTGTCTTGTTTTTGTGATTTCACTGTGAACTGACTGGGCTAAGCAGGGAATATCTGATATCAAAGCACCGAGAGTGGTCCGTTTGTCCACCAGGATCAGGCACCGCATGCTTGAAACCTCCAAGGCTGGCCTATGAGGGCTGCACACTCTATAATTGCTATGTGTCACAGACACGTGACTCTTTTCTCTGCTTATTAAACACTTAATCAGCCCAGTGGATTTTTTCCCTTGACTGTTTAAGGAGGCATTTCAGCCTCAATATATCATGTAACGTATTCTGAGTCTTCTTTTTGACACGTGGTTTTAAAATCAAGTGGGTTATAAAAGGATTTTTTTCATGTACTTGAATCACTACAGATAAGCAGTTTGGGCTTTTTAGAACAAACCACAGAGCAATCTCTGTGGTTTTGTGAAGATTGGGAGAGGTAGGGAAAGGATTAAATCCTTATATGAACTCTTGTTTAATTTGCCACTGTGGACTCGGCAAAGAGGATAAAGGTCAGCAATCTCAAACTTTAAGCTGGTAGACTCTGCTTTTCTTAGTATTTTCCTCATAAATTAACATTTTAAAGGTATTTTTTCAAATGTCTTTTGTGTTGTCTATAACTACATTTTTATAAAAATAAGATTTGATGGGGACCAGTCAAACTGGGACTCAGTTTGAATTTTATTCCTCTTCACATGAGGTTAGTATGTATATACATGTAATAAACTGTAATAATTATATGATTGTTGATCTTAATCCTGTGAAAATCACCCGACAGTAATCTGTAAAGTAAAAACTGCAGTGCAAATTACCCACCTGCTTAAAGTGAGTTTTGCAAAAATCATTAGCTGAACATTTTTTGTGTCATCTGCATCTTTCTTCTCCTTCTTTCTAGGATGAGAATTATAGAGGCTGTGCTGGCAATTATAAATAAACATTGGATGGAGGGCCGATAGTCCGGCCAAACCCATCATAAACATCAGAACTTTTCTCCCAAACAATTGATCTTTCATCCCCGTTCTTAAAGCTATTAAAACTTTTTCTAACATTCATTCCACATCGAATTCTTCCCTTTATTTATGTCTACCTATAAAATGACTGTTTTGGCCCTCAGACCAGGTTTGCTGCAGTAAATGTCAAGTTTTTGATCATGACTTGACTTTAGAAGGTTGGTTCTATAGAACCCTTCTTGTTTGGATTGGAACAGTTTCTTTAATGAAAGTAGCGCTGGTGGAATCTAATATTTGTCTTATAGAAAGATATTTTAGAGCTTTTTGACACCGTATTTGAGTGAAAGAAGACACCTCCAAGAATATGTCCAAACATGGGCGGAAAAACCCAAACTTTGGACATGGTTTCACACCACTACAACATAGGGTAACAATCGTGGCGTCTTTCTGTGTAATTTGGGTCAACCACCACTTTTAAAGTGCATGTCTGGGAGTTGGACGAGTGCTCTGGCCCGTGCTTACGTTTGTATTGATGGACCAGCTGCAGGATTTGCAACTTTAAGTTGTAGTAACTCCTGATGATTGCACGAGCTAACTTGTCACCCTTTGTACTTGAGTCAATTCCCTGTGAATTAACATAAATGTGGTGATTCGCCAACATAGGCAGCTGTGTTATGACTGATGTGAATACAGTGGAAGGGTCTGGAAAAACAGATGCACGGCTATGAGCTGCTCCATTGCTGCTAGTCAGGAGCTGTCAGGAAGAGACTAGAAGCAGGTCCCAGATGGGAACGCATGTGAACACAAAGTAGAGCTTTGCATGCTCAGCAAACCTTCTTAAGATAAATACAATTGTGTGTGTGTTTGAGTGCTGGAGGGGTCTTTCACAGTTCCTTGGAATAAGCCTGTTCTTGCGTTGTGAGGGTGCAGCTAAACATAAATCATGCATTAAGCTTTCTTAGAGGAGAACTTGGTTTCGAACATATCAGCTTGAATTTCGGACCACATGCACTCTTAGATCGCTTGCTGAAGATGCCAGGGATAAGAGAGCAGCTTAATTATTCCTTCAGGCCAATAGCTTTCAAGGCCCAGCACCCCTGGCAATAACCTCTTTGCTAATTATGCAAATACATTGAGACAAGACAAAATTAAAAGGAGGGAGGGGGGGAATGCTCCGCATGGCTTTCACCTCATGTTATCCTCCCCTCCTGCTACTTCCAGTTTCATTCAGAAAGTCTTTTGTACCCCCTCCTTCCCTCTTGCCAGTTCCATGTCCCCCTTTTTTCCTTCAAGTATTCAGCAGTTGTATACAAAAAGCATCTAATAATACTGGAGACTCACCAATGAAATGCTGCCTATTGTTCCACTGCAGCGCTGTCTAAAATTATTACAGCCGTTGGGAACAATAATTTGTGTTTATTGGTTCGATTCTCAGGTGATGTTGGGTGTGTGCTGCGTCCACATGGCACAGCCATTGTCGCTGGCTGTCGGCTGCCCTCGGGTGCTGGAACTAAAACAAAGAAGCTTTTTTTTCCCCGTCCTTATACCGAGCAACTGAGTTGACAGATTCATTGGTTTCCTACTCAGTAGCTGCCAGTTGATTGTACTGCAGTGATTCAAACTGTGACATTGATGGGATTCTCAGTGTTGCGCATTGGACTGCTTAGGGAAATGGGATTAAGTGGTTCTGTGAATGCACATGTGTGCGGACGCTTGTGTAAAATGTGTGTGGCTGTGGTCTGAGAGAAAGAAGTGGCCATGCTGTGCTGGAGGACCCGCCCGGACTCCCAGATTCACAGTGAATAACAAACATGCACAGCAGGAGGCGGGGCTGAAAGGAGGGCAAAGACACACACTAAAACCACTAGAACAGTTGTAGTTGTTCAGGGAAGGTTAAGGCCGTGCACTTTGCACACTTCTGCAGATCCAGCACAGCACATTCACACTGAGTGTGAGAGAATTCATGCTTGTACACATCTATATATCTATATATCTATATCTACACATCTATATATACATCTATATATATTCCTAGAAATGTGTGCATTTATTTCTTATTTCTGCATTTCTTATTGTCTTTTTTCTCCCACTACTTTTTTAGTCACTACCAAGCACAAGGAGGCTGTAAATATTAACTATTTCATCATTGGCTTCTGAGCTCTCAATTTTGAAACCAGAACCATATTTAGAAGGTGGAGGGCAAAGTAATCAGTTCCTGCTGCTAACCTTGATTTACAAGCAGCTTCCCATACATCACTTACAGATAACTGCTGAAGTACTAGAATTTCAATCACCAAAACTGCAGCACAAACATCACTGTAAGTCATATTATTCCTTTAAAATAACACTCTAAATAGGGTTTTGTGTGGCGCAAGCTTTACTGCCTTATTATGTTTCCAAAATGGGATTAAAAAGTACGTTGTGCATCAGTCAGTTCACATAAATAAGATGTCACTTTGAACATTGACCGACAACATTTTAATTGACCTCTACACACAAATTTGCATACCCTAACACACTCAAACCTCCTCATCGCTCCTTTGTTTTCTCCTTTCAGCTCATTTACATCAGGTCATTCACCCATGCTAGCTGGATGAAATGACATGCTGCGGCCCTGCGGTCCCCTTGGTGCCTGGTTAAGAGAAGCAAACAGCAGGCCTGGCTTAGACCTCCTGGTCTCTGACAAACAAACTCCTCCCTAAGCTCAGTACACAAGGCTTTTATGAAGCATTGAAGATACCCTTTTTGATGCCAGTTTCAAAATACAGATTAAAGACAAAGTCATGTGCTGCATATCAATGAGAGTTTTTAAGCTGTGCTTTTCAGAGGCGGAGAAAGGAGACTATTTAATTTTTTTTTTTCTGCTTCAACACAGACTTTTTTTAATCTTTATTTGTGAGGGCACAGCTTGAATTAATCATAGTGTTTTGACATAAGAGCACCATTGTGCCTGCTGCCAGACTCCTCTTGGTAGAAGCTGATTAGCCAGAAGCCGTTTCACTCACCGTTTTTAAACTTCAAAATATGTTCTGTGGTTTCAAAAGTTACCCATGTTTCATTGTATTTTGTTGTCCCTTTCCAATTAAACTGTGACTGCAGTCTCACGCTTAATACAGTAGTTGTCTTCTGTCACAAATAAATGAATTCCTGAGGGTTTCTCCAGTCAGCGTGCTCCTTTTTTCAGTTTTCATGATTTTCACCTTGGCGCCAATATAAATCGCGGATGCTGTTTTCTATGTAGGGATTATTCCAATAAAATAAAATCGCTGATGAGACATAGTGTCTTCTCAACTCTCAGGTTCTCCATATTGATAAATCGCTGCAGCACTGACTGATTAGGAAGTGTGGCTCAAATGTTCTCTCTGGAAATAACTCCTGATTTACGCTCAAGCACACTGACGGGGATGCTGTGTGGTTTGTACAGTAGACGGCGGCTGAGTACCAATTCATTTGTTGAGATGTGCACTTGTCTCATACATCTTACTGAACTGTAAGAAGAAGCAAGACTCTAATTTGAGTCGTGTCAATAAAACATATTGTTCTTCATTAGTGAAAGTCATGAGAAATGAAACCAGTCAGAAAGAAGCGGTATAAATGTAAACTAACTGATTTTGTTAGATTGCTTTACTCTGTCACACCGAGCTGTAAGACTTTGTGTTCTGGCGTGTTGATTCTCCGTCCTTTTCTCTCTTATTATTGACTTGAGAAATGCTGCTGTTGCTCTGAGTCTCAAGGACTAACATAACAACTTGGCTTTAACCTTTTCATTTTTTCTACATGTATATTTATGTCTTTGTCAGAGTGGAGACATACAAGTCTTCTTTGTGAAGTTGGGAACACAGAAAACTTTGGATCTGAAGGACCAAAACACATAAACACAGCGATGAAAACATAAGAATAATGAAAAGTATATTTTTGTCCCCTGCAGGAAACTATCAGCTCTCACCGACCGTCAACATGCCGCAGGACGACACTGTGATCATAGAAGATGACCGGCCGCCACTTCTTCCACCCCACCTTTCCGACCAGTCGTCCTCGAGCTCGCACGATGATGTCGGCTTCGCAGCTGATGTGACTCCACCGTGGACCAAAGAGCTGCCCAATCAGAATCACAGGTAGGCGGAAACTGTTGTTTCTGGTTAGCGTACAGTTTAACACGTTTTCCACAGAGCTACTGTGCCTAAATCTAACAAAACGGCATATAATATCTGAAAATAAGGTTTCTTGGAGAAAAACTTCATATGCAACAGGTTGTTTGTTTTTACAGCTACTTGAGACCTCGCAGTCATGCGGTATCAGGCACTAGATGTTAGCAGCGGGCTCTTTAAGCTCTGTAAACTGTGAGATGGTTCCTGTTCGTTCGATGCTCTGAACACTCGTTCTGGAAGCTGTTCCTTAAAATTTTACATTATAGCCCAGAGCATCATGTTGCCTCAGTAGCTGGCCTTTTCCCACAGTGCACCCCGATGCAACTTGTGTCTGACAAGAGCAACAGAAAACATTATTGTTCTAACAGATTGCTGCCATTACTTATTTAATGATTTGCCATTCGAAGGGCTGCACTGTACTGAGACCTTCCTGTCTTATTCAGCATGAACTTTTTCAGCAGTTTATTCTGGAGTAGCTCTTCTGTAGCATCAGACTACACAAGCCAGTCTTTGCTAACCAAAACACTGTCACATGTGCGGCTCCTTGGACCACTTCTGTTGGGCCCAGTTGTCGAGTCTGACCTTTGTCAGAGTCCCTTAAATCCTTATGATTGCTCATTTCCCTGTTGGCTCAACTTCAAGCACTAACTGTTCACTTGCTGTCTAGTACAGTATATCTCACCCTTTTGTGAGGTGATAATCAGTGTTTTGTCTGTCAGGTGTTTCAGTGTTGTGGATTATCGGTGTGCAGATTGTTTGTTTTTCCAGCTGATTGCTCTTTGATTGTAAGCAGCGTTTCCTGGAGCAGCTACTTTTCTTTTTCCCCCTACTATCCTCTCAGTCTGATGTCCTTTTCTGCCACAGTGATGATAAGGACATCTTGAGTGTGTCAGTGTGAGAAAGATTAACAGATATTTTTCTCTGTCTGTTTTTCTTCCATTCTACTGCTGCCTTTATCTCCTCTTTTGCTTTCTTCCATCCAGATAACTCCTTGTCTCCTGCTGTCAGCCTTTCTGCCCTCTCAGTTCTGCTGTTTTTATTTTAGTTCTCACCGTCGTGCTGTCTTCACCAACCCTGTTTCTCTCATTGCCCCAATCTATATTCCACTAGTTCCAGTTGCTCAGCTCCCATACCTTCTTCTTGATTTTTGCCCCGTCCCTCCCCGATGCCCTTCATGTTCATGTTTGAAGGCCTCGAGTTCAAAGAGGACAGCTTCTTTGAATCCTTCTTAACTTATACCATGTTCAGCTTTCTTCTTCCCACTTTTCTTTCTTTCTTTTCTGCTTGTAGAATGTGTTTACTTTCATTTTACATTCCTTTTATATAAAAAAAATTATGACAACTATTTCAAAACATTCCTGTTTTTGGAGTAATTAAATCCATTGAAATGATTTTGAACACATATTTGTCTGTGAGGTTTTCCGTGTGTGAGATCAGGTCCAGCTCATCTTAACCTGTCGCACTCTCCATCCAGCTCTGCGGCTCCAGATGAAAATCATCCAGATGGTGCTTTCCAGAGGGAAGGTTTTGGACGCCAGAGCATGTCAGAGAAGCGCACCAAGCAATTTGGAGACGCCTCTCAACTTGAAATCATCAAGACACGCAAGTCCAAGAGCATGGATTTAGGTAGAGTGTTTAAAAACTTTCTGCTTCTCTCCATCACTCAACTTCGACTTAAGAATTCAAGGATTTTCCAGATGCTACAATAATGCCTTTCATATAGACTAAAGCCGTTTGTACACCCTCCTCTTTCATATTCATATAGTGCTAATACTTTTTAAAACATAGTCGGCGTGTTGCATCAATCATCTTTGACTCAGAATATCCCGATGAAAGCTTTTTAATCCCATTCACATTAAAATCCAGGTTATGCTTATAAAGTAATTGTGTTTAGACGTCCTAAAGTTTAGAAATAACCAGTTTAATACCCATTGATACATAAAGTAAAAGCAAATAATCCACGAGGACCCACTATTGTTAATTCTAAAAGAAAATGTGAACAAATTAATAGTAAAGGCATATACAACATGAGTGCTATACCCATGCTTTGTTTGTTGGTGAAGAAAAAGTTGCATATGGCTTATGAAACTTTTTGGTAAAGTCAGTGTTTAAAAGTAATTTTTATCAGTTCAGTAAACCTAGTTAACTAGTTTAACTGGATTTCATTTAACCTTGAGTGCATATCTTTGCATGCTCCTCGCGTTTCACACATGTACCTCGTATTTAAATGTATTCCACCCCCTTTGCCTCTTGGTTTGAAAACACACTCTGCATCTCTCGCCAAAGTCAAGAACTTCACTGTGTTGATTCACCTTGAAATGGCTTCGAACAGTCGCTGATTGCTTTGGCTGCACCAGTCTCTCTGCTCGCACTCTCTATAATCATATCTAATCTTCCCGACCAGATTGCTGCTGTGTGCCATGTTGATATCACAACAAGTCTGATTGCTATCCTCAAACCCTCTTTTCATTTCCCATCTCCCCCCACACCGACCCCACCCCCCTGGTCTCGCATGGCTTCCGATCCTAATTGAGATGAGGCTCGTTCTGATGTTTGCAGCGCTACCTGTATGTTGCATGTGGAATGTCGTGAGCACTAACTGAACCCCAAATGTTTGTATCCCTTCTCTCTTTCCCCCCCTTCCTTTAACAGTAGCCGACGAGATTAACCTCACACCTCATCCTGAGACCTACACAGGTAAGGAACGGTGCACTGAAAGGTTGATTTAAAAGCCAAAAAACAAGAACATCTTCATCATATTTTCATTCTTGAGCTGCATCTCAGAAGTGTGGTACTGAAGGGTACAGGTGATACCGTATTTTTCAGACCATTATAAGGCGCACTGTCGATGAACGGGTCTGTTTTCACACATAAGGCGCATTAAGTTAAACAAAACAGTCAGATAAGTCAAACTTTAATCAGCTCATTCTTCTTGCTTCCTCCACTTCTGTACCATTGATTCATTAATGTTGAATTCTCTAGCAGCTGCTCTATTCCCATATTGTTGCAGTATATTAATGACTAACCTCATATTGTGGATGGATTATCTCAGTTTGTTCTCCTGACTGAAGTTTAGTCCGTTTCAAACATCCTGCCGTGGGACTGCATTTTTCCCTAACCAGCCGGGACCCTCTTAGCGTTCATCCTCCAGCTTCACTGTGTTTATGTTATGCTAACATAGCTGCGTTGCTAGCGATCATGTAGCACATCACTATATACCAGCTAGTCCAACTTCAGTAACCCAACAAATCATCATCATCAACATCATCATCATCATCATCATCATTTATTTATATAGCACTTTAAAAACACACCTGGTAGACCAAAGTGCTGTACAATACAAATATAAATATAGTAATAAGATAGCAGAAACCAGACATGGCAATAAAATTAATAAAAAATGTCAGTTACCCACAGAGTTAAAAGCCAGCGAGTAAAAATAGGTTTTTAATAAGGACTTAAAAACTGGCACTGATGTAGCCTGTCTAATATGGAGAGGAAGGTTATTCCAAAGCTTCGGCGCTGCAACAGAGAACACTCGGTCTCCTCTAAGTTTCAGCCGTGACTTTGGGACCAAAAGCAGCAACTGCTCAGTTGACCGAAGGGAACGAGTGGGGACATGGGGCTTCAACAAGTCAGACAAATAAACAAGTGCCAGACCCCTTAGAGATTTAAAAACCAATAAAAGGACTTTAAAACGGATCCTAAATTCAATTGGAAGCCAGTGTAGAGAGGCCAAAATCGAGTGATGTGATCAAATTTCCTTCTAAAAATTGCACTAGTTGCAAGCGTGACAAAGTGCCCTGCCCAACCAATATTAAAAGAGAATTGCAATAATCTAAACGTGAAGTAATAAAGACATGAATAACACTTTCCAAGTCACAATTGGAAAGAAAGCACTTAACCTTCGTTAAACGTCTGAGGTGATAGGATGCTGATTTTACCACCCTGTTTATGTGGTCATCAAAGGTAAGTGCAGAATCAGTTTTTACTCCGAGATTTGTGATCGAACTCTTTAGTTGGGAAGTCAAAGCTGCAAGATCAACATCTTGAGTGTGAGAAAAACGATTTGGGCCAAATAAAATCGCTTCTGTCTTCCGATCATTAAAATTTAAACGTTTTTTGCCATCCATGCTTTGACATCACTAAGGCAGTCAAGCAGAGGTCGACTTGGGAGACTATCAGAATGACTAAAAGGTAAATAAAGCTGGCAGTCATCTGCATATAGATGGAATGACACTTTGTTTTCAGAAAATCACGCCAAGAGGCAAAAGGTACAGTGAAAACAATAATGGCCCAAGAATAGATCCCTGTGGCACACCCCAAAGCAGAGGGGCCACAGAGGATGAAGCCGACCCCAACTTAACACAAAAGGTCCTATTTAAGAGAGGACTTTAACCACAAAAGTGCCGAACCAGAAATCCCCACACAGTGCTGTAAGCGAAAGATCAGCAAATCGTGATCCGCTGTGTCGAATGCAGCGGTCATGTCCAACAAGACCAGCACCGCATATTTACCACAGTCTGTCGCTATCAGGATGTCATTCATAACTTTTACGAGGGCTGTCTCCGTACTGTGAAATGGCTTAAAGCCGGACTGAAAGATTTCTGACAATTTAGAGTCATTCAAGTAATCCATCAACTGAGTATAAACAATCCTTTCCAGAATCTTACGAAAGGGAAGGTTAGAGGTGGGTCTAAAATTTGATATGACTAAGCCAGGTTTCTTAAGTAAAGGATGTATGACTGCATGCTTAGTTAGCGTATTGTCTGTCTTGTCTTAATGTTGGTTTAAAATGGAGCACTGTAACAAAAAATAATTTCCCCCAGGGATCAATAAAGTATTCTGATTCTGATTCTGATGCTTAAATTCCCTAGGTACTTGACCAAACAAAAGACTAGTATTAATGTTCAGAATGTGTGGTCCGATGGTAGGAAATACCTTTTTAAGAAAACTGGGAGGAACAACGTCATTTGGAGAGCCACACGGTTTAGCATTCACTGCTGTTTAGTTTTGTCTTCATTTATGTTTGAAGTGATAGCAGAACTGTACGTTTAATTTTTTCAGAAATCTCTCAGTCAGAACATGGTATATCATGTTTAAGGTAACTTCCCGCTAACATCTAACTCTGTTAAATTGAATAAATTCTGTTTTCATGGATGCCTGGATGTTAAACTTAATTGTTACATCTGGTAAAGCAGCAAGGCTGATCATTTTATTAAAGATGAAAGAATTTAGACAGTTTTTAAATCTCAGTGATGCCGCAGTGTTCGTTTGACTTTGGGACCTGAAGCGGATGGAGTTTTTTGACAGATGTTTGAGCGCCATGTACCACATAAAATCGGTTGGAGGTCTGTAAGCACAACCAGAATCCATACATAAGGCGCACCGGATTATAAAGCGCACTGTTGATTTTTGAGAAAATTAAAGGATTTTAAGTGCGCCTTATAGTGCGTAAAATACGGTATTTGGTTTATACGTCATATGAGGCAGTTGTGTTTAATCTTATAAATGTCCTCAAGATGGGTTTTTAGATATAAGTTACTCACATAGTAATGTGTGCTTTCTGGGGAATAGGCTTTCCAAAACTGGAGGAAAAAGAAGAACTGTCTTCATTTGTTATAACAAAAGTTCAAGTTAATGTCCTCCAGCAACAAAGAAGTTTACTCAACTCTGTTAGAAACCAGCTTAGGCCCCACTGATCCAAGTCCTGCATATCATCTTCCCCTTTACTTTTTCTTTTATAAAACAGATCGCAGATTAATTTAGCAACACATTATTCAACCTTCTTGCAAACGATTTAACTGCAGATTAGAGTTGGTTTTATAACTACACCCTTTTTCTTTCTTTTTTTTTTTTTTTTTTTGTACCAGAGAGATCGATTCATAACAGGTACAAGGCAGGAATTGCACAGGAGCTACAATGACAGCCATTAAATTAAACATTGATCTACAAACATAGATTATGCAGCTTGCTTGCAGGGTTCGTTTTTAAAGTTTACCCACTGCTCGAGTCTTTATGCATTTGTGTAGTGTTCCCCGTGTTTAGTGTTTGGCTCGATCGCTGGCAAGACAAATTTGTCAGTTTGCAAAGTGAAGACCCGTAGCCCTCGCTGCACTTTAAGGTCACTGCTGAACACGGTTGTGAAAGCAGTCGGGTGACTGCAGATTAGATTTTCTCCCGTTTTGCCTCAAATGCCGCTGTTGCGCTAATTATTTTGTGAGCGCGTGGCAGTAGAGGGAGCAGAGAGAAAGCGCTCTGTCCTTGGTTAAGGCAGTGAGCTGACAGCGAGTCATCAGTCACTGTCAAGTCTTGTGTATTTTCGCTGTCGCTTCAACTGAATAAAAGGGTCTGCCTCTCAAATTGGTGACATGGACGGAAGGAAGATGTGCGGAGCAGGAGCGAGAGGGATGAGACTTTAGACTTTGAGAAATAAGATGTTTTGGGGCAGCTCGCAGCAGGTGTGAAAAACAAATAAAAATGCAGATTGATGCCGAGGCCACCATTGTCATTCTTTTATGCAACCTCTTGTTTTTTTAACAGCATGTGGGTAACAGTGATTTTGTTCCCAACTTTTAATCATGTTGTGATGGCCTGAGTCAGCGAGGATTAGGGCTGAACGATATATCGCATTTGCGATAATATCGCGACATGATCAAGTGCAATTTTCTAACCGCAAAGGCTGCGATTATACTCTGGACATGTCCAAATTCATGGGCTGCATCCTCCTGAGGCCGCATTTGTAGACCGATTACGTCACAGCGACGTGCCGAAGGCTGTCCAAATTACTACCATATCCCAGAATTCATAGCGCGGCCCAGCCAAACTCCAGTTTCCAGCAATGGCGGCCGCTACTAAGTTTTAAAATTACTCATACTAATCTTTCTGGGTCACAAAATAAACTTTTAACATATTTTCAGGCGAGAAAGTAGTTGTGTAAACATCAAATATCTGCTCGGTTTATCAAGATATCGCATATTTGCAAAAGTGCTTCGACGTTTTCAGAGGCGTCTGCTACCCACCAGCTCGACAGCTAGCCGGGAGCTCGAGGGTTACTGATGCGGCCGAGAACGGCACAACTCCCGGCACATCATTTTCAGATCACCGCGGAGTTTCGCTGCTCGGGTTAAACGTAATATATAAGTCACTTAGACAACCTAAAAATGTTATTGTTGGGCTTTTTTCAGTGTTTTGTTTGTTCGTGAGTAAATCGGTTTGGCTGAGATTAAAGTTATTAGATTAGATAAAATAAAACTTTATTAATCCCCCGGGTGGGTTCCTCCTTGGTTTTCACACAGCTGACTAAACGTCAAACAGAAAACTTATTAAACAGAAGTATGAGACAGTCGAGAATTTACACCAGTGTCTGGTTATATTTTAGATAGCAAGAAGCAGACGGCCGAGTTTATTAAACTCCACCGAGACAGCGGTGACGCTAATCAGAACTAGACCGTCCAATTTCACGCCTTTAAACTTTAAAGGCGTGTTTGTGTGTGTGTTTATACAATTGCTATTATGTTTGCACTTTATGTGTAATGTTACTGACTGCAGAGATCAGTAAGATGTGTGTATTTTTTATTTATTAGTTTTATTTATTTAATATTATTTTTTAATTGAAGGACTGTCTAGTAGTTCACAGATGTCGAAAAACTGAGTGTGGTAAAGCCACTGATTTTTTTATGTATATTTCTGCAATCTGCACATTGTACTGACTTTCATTTTAATGTTTACACCAGGGTTCCTTGTCAGCACTTTATGCTCAGATGTTTGTAAGCTAAAAATAAACTATTGTGTATGTTCAAATATACTGTTGTGATTGAAGAAGTTAAATAAAAATGTCAGTCATCAATTCATGCATCACCTCATGTCATCATAACAGAGGTCTGTCTTCCAGGAAAGAACAGTTTAAAATTAATGTAATATAGTATTGGCCATACTATATGATGTATTGCTTGTCTTTGTTTAATAATACAGAAGACAAAGACCTTAAAAAATAATCGCATATCGCATCGCAATCGCAATATTGGGGCAAAAAATCGCAATTAGATTATTTTCCATAATCGTTCAGCCCTAGCGAGGATGGGAGTGCTGCATATTTTATAAGCCGTGTCTGCCAAATGGTGGCAACAGATGAGTCAACTGTACTTGTTGCATAATCTGATAACAGCCAGAAAAGTAACAACTTGGCATCACATCTTAAAATCCATCAAGCTCTCATGCCTAAAATGACAAAATACATTATTCTTAATAGTTTAATAACAGGTTTCTTTAAGTCGCACATATAACTGTTTGATTATGGTTGGGGGGAAACATCAACGTCAAGCTAAAACACTGGTTGATTGAAGCAGGAGGGCTTTAATGTCAGAGTTAGATGCTTTGTACGCACAACTGTCTGTCTCCGCTTCCTAAATGACAGCCAATGCAGCAGAGACCACAAACAGTCAAGACACAGGCTGTTTGAAGCATAGAGAAGGATGCTGTGTAAATGTAAACGTTCAAATCCAGATGTAAGCTCGTTTCGGCAAATGACTTCAGATGACTCCAGAAGAATGCTAGTAGTGACCGATAGTATCCCTTCTTTTAAAAATCCCTTGGATCTGAAAACAGTTTACCATGAAACTGGTTATGTGGTTACGGTTTAATTACCGTTGGCTTATCTTTTTCCTTTTCACTGAAATTTTGAGAGTCTAATTTCAAAGACTAAATGTGCTGAAATGACTATAATCTAATTGTTATTTGGTGTGAAATTCATGAAAAATAAAGTGTTTTTAAACGCTGGAATCAGATTCCCTTTCCATTCCCCGATTGGTTTGACTAATAGATTCCACCCTGTTTTTTTCTTTAAGTGCTCAGTGTTTATTTTTAGCTTGTTGGCCTCTGGTGTCACTTTACCGACTTTTTTTTTCTTTTCCCAATATTTGAACTCTCCACTAAGTACAAGCGATCCATGGTCCATTTAGCAAAGTCAAAACACGACCATCCTGCTGAAACCAAAGACTCTGACAGCTCCGAGAGGGGATACAGCGGCCCTCCTCTCCTAAGCTGTGATTGACTGAGATGTTTGTTGGCACAGGCCACTGCCACATGTTGGACGAGGACACTCCATTGACGGAGGACAATACTGGACTGTTGGCAGTCTCTGAAACTGCATCCAGATTTCTTGCAGGTCTAAATCTGTGAGAAAGTGACCCCTGCGTGATCTCTGTAAAGTTCACACTTCAAGCTCATTTATATGAATTTTGGGAGGTAGGAAAGGTTTCCCAGAGTGAACTATGGGCTATTTTTGAAACATGAGTCAGTGTTTTTGTTGGGGAGTGGGCCTAAACTGTTGTCTCAATATCGTAACACTGACAAAAAAAACCTCTTGCAAAAGAAAAAGCTGGTAACTAAAAACCTGACATGACTGCTGCCTCAATCAACCATTATGCCACCAACTGGGCTCGTGTGGCAATATAATTACAACAGTATAAATGGAAATATAACGATTATCTTAATCTCACTGGTTGCCAGCATGTGAGCAGTCCTCTGTATGACCTGTATGCTTTTTGAGTTACTAACTGAATAAGACGAAATGTCCTCACCAAGTTACTTAAAAGTCAAGTCTTATATAAAGCAAAAGTTTTTTTTTCATGTTTGTGACTAAATGCCATTTGTCAGATCTCCAACTCAGTGTAAACTATTCTTTCTTTTTTTGAAGACTGCCGCTGAAGTGTGACTTTTGTGAATGGCACTGGGCAAAGCCTTTAAATAATGTGGCTGCACAGCGTGAAAAGCCTATCAGGCCGGCTCTCAGTAAGACGTTAAGGGAACAGGACAGGCTGATGAGAATGAATGGGAGGCTGCTAACCCACAAGCTTGTTCATTCTGCATGTATTCAATTTTCCAGCTCTGTCCCCCCCCCCCCCCCCCCCCTCTCTCTCTCTCTCTCTCTGTCTACAGTTTTTTATTTTGGTTTTTTTTTTTTTTTTTTGGGTCAGTCTCAATGTGAGTAAGCTGCCTGGCAAAAATTTTTTGCTTGTTTCCAGACTTGGCGTTTGTGAATATACGACAGCGCTGGCAGGTCATTTTAATATATTACAATACATTTTGCCCAAATTGATTTTGTTTAAAGAATGCCAGCAACATTCTGCCTATAAATAACAATCGAAATCTTTGCAGAAGCTTAATGTGACTAAAATAGGTTGAAAGTAATCTCATTCATATATTCGAATGTTTGAAAGAAGGCCCGGTCATATGCTACAATGTACAGATTCAGTGCTCTGCTTACTGTTACATGTTGACTCGTCTCACTGCTCTATTTTCGTCATGTCTTTGGCTTTTATTTGTATGTCACTTCCTACTACTCCAAACTTTGTGCTATTCTTTTGTAGCCTATCGTTTTCATTCAGCCTCCCGTGCCGTGACAGCTCGTGCTATTCTGTTAGGATTTGTGTATTTTGCAGCCTCCTCATACACTCTGAAGTGACACCACCCAGGAGATTAGGGGCTATTTCATTTACCTCCCAACCTCCTCACCTTATCTTTTTTCCACATTTATTATTCACCGTACATGTACTGAGCCTGTGAAAGGTGCCATATGGGAGCAAAAATTATACCTGCACCACTGTCTGAATAGTCTTAGTTTAATTAAACTGTCATGTTTCTCCAATTTTGCTGATGGTTATTTTCATTTAGAGCCACATCTCGTAATGAAATTTGTACTCGATCAGTGGCGTTGTCGCACGTGCACACAGGAGAAGCTGCGCACACAATCGATAAGCCTCCCGTCTTAGTGAAACGAGCATGCCAGGTTTGATTACGATGCATTGTTGTTAGAGGTTATTGCTTATTGTCCCTTAGGAGACCGCTCATCTTCAGGTAAACCAGGTGTTTTAGTCATGCTTCAGTAAAGTAGTAGTTGGACTAATGAATTATTAACCAATTATTACCAAAAGATCAAGCGCTATACTAAAATGTTCATGTTTTATGATGTTTTTATGACAATATGACATCAGCCTATTATACTGTCAGGGTGTCATATTTAAAACACTGTTATTCAGCTAAAGCTCACATGACTACAAACAGTTTTTTGTGTTTTTTCCTTGGAGTAAGCCCGTCTTTTGTTGGCGTTAACAAGAAATTAAGCCTTTAATTACACATTGTGGAAAAAGAGACTTAACAGTAGACACGTAACATCAGCTGTCTGTGTATGGTGTTCCTGCAGCCTCTGCATTTCCTCGTCATCATCATACACACACGTGTGTGCGCTGAGGATGCTGCTGTAGAAGCGTTCACCTTGAGGGAATGGTGAAGCTGGCTGGAACAAATCCCAGACTGCGAAAAATAAATAAATAAATAACTCACGTACTATACACAACAGTACTGCGGCTACATAAAATCAAAGCGGACACACTGGGGAAGAGTCTGAGGTCATAGTTGGACAGCTTTAGTGTGCTGCTGTTGTTAAACATGTGTGACGTTGCTGAGTCAGTGTTTACGGTGGGAAAAACGAACACGCCCATCCTCTACGTCCGTCCTCTGAAGTCATCCTCTCACATAACTCCTGTTTTTGTTTCATATCCTTTGCATCATCATTCGCCATCCGTTGTCCTTCAGCATATTTTAAACACAGTTGTCTACTCTTTAAATTTTCCACAACAACTCTGTTACCTTATCTTCTAAAAAAGATTGCCTGGTCAGCAGGATCAGAGGAAACAAGGCAGCATTAGTGACAAAATCCATTCATGATTGAAGCAAAACAGGACTCATGACTCCTACGTCTAACATAAAAGACATGATGTGGTTGCACATTAGAACAAAAGCCAGCAGCTCACACTCAGCCCTTGTTTGTTAGTTTGAAATCAGCGTTCAAGTTTCCAACTGTTCTGATTACTGTGACCATGCAGTCAAAGTTAATTATAGCATCAGCTCTATGTAGCCACAGTAGCTGCTTAATGTACCACCTCTAATTCCATATTGTTGCAGGGACATTGCCATCAAAAGTAATCCTCTGGGTCATCAGTTCCTCTGATGGCAGGAGTCCACGAACAGTCTTGTGATCACTCCTAAAGCGATAACGTAGCGAGCTGTTTTTTGCTCATGGCTAAAATGTTTTTAGATAGTGGGAGACTGTGAGTCAGCTGCTTGTTGTTTTGAAAGTGTCAAAAAAGCTGCTATGCAGGCATTATACAGATGTGGTACACATGGATAAGTAAAGGATGATGAGAGCTACACTACAAATAGGGCTGCCACAAACGATTATTTTGATAGTCGACTAGTCACCGATTATTTTTGCGATTAGTCGACTAATCAGATCATGCATCCATTGGACGTAAAACGGATGCTTATTGCACCAGCATGCATCTGCTCTTATATAACTATCATTAGCCTACAGCTTTAAGTGTTTAAGGTCTGTGCTAACTAAAAATAAGATGGTAGTTTATGTGTTGCCTGTATGCTAAACTTATATCCTCATATGTCAGCATAGAGATCCATTCTAGTGTATAGTACAATAAACGATACTATAAAGCATTAATGGGGTCGCTTGAAGGCCTCTGCTGTGGATGGAGAGGTCTTGGTCAGAGTTGTTTGTTCATTCACTCCGTACCGCTATATCCCCCATCAGGTTCTTCCACAAAAGACGTGGGGCCATCGCTGGGCCTAAAGAAGTCCAGCTCGCTCGAGAGTCTCCAGACAGCAGTAGCAGAGGTAACTCTGAACGGGGACGTCCCCTTCCACAGGCCTCGCCCTCGTATCATCAGGGGGCGGGGCTGTAACGAAAGCTTCAGAGCAGCCATCGACAAATCCTACGACCGACCGGCCGCCACGGAAGAGGACGACGAGGGCATGGAGACATGTAAGGCATCAAATGGACCATTTTAATGTGACCGTCTTTTCGCAGCATCACAGGTTTGATTCCCACAGTGACCACGCTGTCCCCCTAACCGGGCGGTTCCTTCGCCTACACTGTGTCATGTGAAATGTTATGTGGCATTGCATTGGGTTACTGAAATGATGCCGACTCGCACGAACAGCAATGATGATTCCCAGCAGGGATCATTATTGAAACGGATGAAGTGTCAGTACCTAAAATTTTGAGGTGGCTTTCATGCTTGTGCATGGGAGTGATGGCATTCTGACTAATGCTCAATATCTGGCAGCTGATATTATCACTGCTTGTGGCAATGGCATATGGGTGAGTCAGGATGTAACCTGCACTGTATCAGATATCACAGGGTCACAGTGTCACTAAGGGGCAGCTTATGTGGAGTCGACAGAGGAGCTTCCATCTTTTGGGAAATCTGTTCAAATTTTAAACTGCTATATATAAAAAAACAGCTTTTTAATTTATAGTAAAAGTCAAAATGTCTCAAAACCTCTCAAGCATACATTACTTTTTGAGCAGTGTTAAGTCAATTTAGGTAAAGATTACACAGGGTAACCTGATAAACAATCCTCCTTCTTTGCTTTAGTCTTTTTATTCTGTGTAATCATGAACTAAACAATCCAAATATAAGAACTGAGAATGAGACAGCAGTGTACCTACTGTATCTTTAATCTGATGTGCTGATTGTCCAATGACTCATTAACGATTCAATAACCGCAGTATTGCAAAAGTATGAAGATTATGTAATTTAGGTAGCGTACCACACCATAGTGTCATAAAACTCTACAAATGTGTCGCCGTTCACCATAAATCTGTGTCTAATAGTCTCTAATGGTTTCTGTCTCGTTTTAGAGCAGAGCTCTTTAAGCACTTGTAATATGTATTTAAATTGTATTAGTCTCTTGGTGCTTAGGAGACATAATTGCGCGTTTATGACTTATAGATTTTCATTTATTAAGGTTACTGATTTTCACATGTGCTACAGTCCATTTTAAAACTTACCTGTTCAATGGTTAACACGAACGCTTTCTCCGTTCCTTTCCAATTTTCTTCCCCTGTCGTCTTCTGTTTTTATCGCTCCCTTCCTTTAGTGGAGGAGGACACTGAGGAGAGTTCACGGTCGGGGAGAGACTCTGTGTCAACAGTAGCGGACCAGACGCCGCTGTCGATTACCGAAAAGCCACTGGTCAACGGCACAAACCGCACCAAAGAGGAGAAGAAGAAGGACAAAGACAAGGGAGGGAAGGAAAAGAAGAAGCCAGAGGGAGGGAAGGAGAAGGACAAGGGAAAACCTAAGAAGGGGATGTTGAAGGGACTCGGGGACATGTTCAGGTAAAGTTTTAAAACTTTTGAAGAGAGTAACAGTAACTAATCAAAGACTGGTTTCATTAAATAGCAATCAGAGCTGGAAGCAGACCAGTCCTCATTAAATTTTACAAAGTTCAGTTTAGTTTTAAAGAAATTTCTGTGCATGCAATGTCAATATTTTTAATATATGCAAACAGATTTAAGCTCGTGAGCTTATAATGCAACTAGGGTCATCTTATGGACTGAATCTGTGTATGTAGTCAGACACACACTTGCATTTTCTTTGTATTATTTTACTATTTTTACTTTTTTGTTCAACTTTGCCTGAGAACAAATTGCAAAACATAATCGCTCAGTTACGGAGGCCCTGAGAGGCCAAATGGACTGCAACTTAAGAAAACAACAGTAATAAGAAAAACGCTGCAAAAGCACACAAAACACAACGGAAATAGGAAAAAACAGATTTCCAAAAGCACAAGGGGAGTGTTTCTGGGGAGGCAATAACCTGACGGACCAGTTGCAGGAACCCAAAACTTGTTTGTTTTATCACGATTCATACAATACTGATGACGGATTTTTAAAACAACTTTATTTATCTCCAAGGGGCATTTAAGATAATAGTTAGGCTAACACACTTGCCTCTCATCTTTTCTTTCCACACAAAACCGATAGATCCTCCACTTCTTTTAAGTGTCTCCCAGCATAATTCTTAGCATATTTTGGTTCCTGCAAGTGGTCCGTTGGGTTATTGTCTCCCCAGAAACACTCCCCTTGTGCTTTTGGAAATTAGTTTTTTCCTATTTCCGTTGTGTTTTGTGTGCTTTTGCAGCATTTTTCTTATTACTGCTGTTTTCTTAAGTTGCAGTCCGTTTGGCCTCTCAGGGCCACCGTACACAGTGTGTTCATATTTTATCTTGAGGTGTTGTAACTTGTGTTTTGCCTTGTGTAGCAGACAAATCTGCCTCCAACGTGTGCGCTTGTCCCCTTAATAAAAGCACGACGGCAGCAGATGATTTTCATTTGGGTGTAAAAACGTCATGTCTTTGAGGGTTGCTGTGTCCTGTACCCCGCCTCCGTAACTTTTTAAGAGTGGAAAAAGAGAGAATCAATATCAGTTCAATATCTGATGTTCAATATCAGAGCTCGTGTCAAAGCCACAGTGATCGATGCCGTGAACAGTTGATACCGCCTCATTAAGTGAGCTTTGTGTTCTGTCTGCCTGCGTGAAGAGCAAGAACCTTAAATCACTCATTATAGGTCTAGACATGGACAAACTGAACTTTGTTTTTTTTATTGTTGTTTTTTAGACAGATGTAACATTTCGCCTCATTTTTGGAACGCTTGGTAGAACAGAAAGACCTGCATAATGGAGACGATTGACAAGCCTGTTATACAACCGTGGCACTGCTAAATAGTCTGAGGAAACCTTAATTAGACTCCCAGACAACTTGACCTTTGTGGTTTATCTCCCTCTAATTAATTTCTTTTCAGCCTCTGATATTACAACTGTTATGCTCTCTTATAGCTAAACAGCACACACAAACGCACCTCTCATTAGCGTGTTGTCTACATATTCTCTCCCCTTTCTCTGTCCCAATCCTCATTACTATTGGAGTACAGGTCGTTTGGTCTGCAGGTCTTCTCATCCGATTTGTTGAAAAGCTTTAGATCTTGCCAGTAATTTTATCTGTCTGTTATATTGACCAAAGTGACAGTGACACAGATTGGGGAAAACAGCGAGTATATCAGACAGAGTATCAATATTTGATGGGGAGAAATAATGAGGTCCACAGAGATGAGGAGATAACGAAAATATGTGCAAAAGAAGGACGGGGTTTGGAGCAACAGGTAGCGAAAGACAAACGCAATCTTTTGAAATAAAAAGTAGATGAGAGAATAAAAGGAGCTTTAAACTCATGAGGGTGGGGGAAGGGGAGTGGATTATGTGGATTTGAGGGGAATTTTAACAGTGAACGGTCAACATTTATAGATCAAGTTTATAAAATGGAGAACCAAAAATTAACATTAGAATGCTTTCAAAAATTTGTTTTTGCTATCAGTCAACTTAAACAGAAAAATAAATAAAAGACGTGAAAATTCAGATAAATATTTGGTGATACTGCCCTTTAAACAATAAGATCCTCTTGCTCAGTGTTTCAGGGAGGTTTTGCAGGTAGGCTGGGCTAGTAGTTGTTCTTTTCACTGAGATGGTACTGTAATAACTTTGTATAATTTAAGGTTTAAGCTTATCTTTATTTATCTCAAACTGGGCAGGGCCTAAAACGAGCCATTGTAATCTCTCTTTAAGCCAGCTTTGTTCTGATTGGCTGCCCCTTACAAACAGAGGGGCGTGTTCCTGAGATGACCATATTGAGAAAATCCCCTCTCGGTGACATCATACAGAATTAGGAGCAGGAAAGTCTCATATGGAGCTTAAATTAAACTTTAAGCCTTTTTTTGGGCATCATGCTGTCCACTAATACATCCACTGTAACACTACAGAATATAGTTAATGTGATATATAATATTTAATCCTCAAAACATAGGAGTAAAATGCAAAGTACAGAAAAGGGGGATCAGGGGTTGAGACAGTGCAGTAAGACAATAGTTGCATATAAACGCTACATTGTTATACACATCGACAAATACTGTAAATAATCCCACTATATTAATTTGACCTAATTAGCTCCAACATACACGTACTTGAAGATATGCATTGCACATACTGACATGCAGAGGTTTATAGATATGCACAAGCTGCAAATACATGCTGGCTTTTGGATTTAAAGTGACAGGGAAGCTCACGCGTACAATTTCGGTCACAGACAACCGCACACTGCAGTAATCTTCTTTCCTTTCTTACAGATGCACATGCATTCACACCGACTTAGCGCTACTTTCCTGTATTGTCAAAGCATCAATGTTATCCTGCTCTGATTGGCTCAATATTGCCCACATCAGATCTGGTCCATTAAAACGCCGTCTGGCTGCCTGTTTGATCCACGCCCAGTGTTTACTGGCCGAGACAGCTGTGTGCCCCAAAATAATGATGTGAGATGCATTCAATCCATCTGTCTGTGTGTGTAATCTGGACCTCATACTAATTTTAAAGGGCACATCCCAGAAAGTTTTGCTTCAGTAAACTTGATATTGAAGCAAGTTCCTGAAGAAGTTCAAATTTTGAGGGGACCGGTTCATTTTATGGATGCAAATTTTTAAGTTTAAACAGTAATTCCTCCAATTTCATCAAAATATAAAATATAAATATATTTAAACTGTTGTGTCTTACAATACTTTCTTGCCCAGTAGTATGAATTATATCTAAGAGGAAAATTAATAAAGTGTATTATTTACATCACAGTTTGTTGTTTATTTAGATAAATGACACTGGTAGAGACCTAATCTGAATATATATCATATCTGAACAGAGCAGGAAAAGCGTACATGTAGCTTTTTTACTAAAAGACACAAAAATACCACATCCAGATTCCAAAATAAGCATAAAGAGAAAATCCAAAGGAGGAAAAAAAGTCCCATCAACACCCACATTGTGTGACTGAAAGGTGATATGTGGGAGCTACAGTTTAGCGAACACCACAGCAGTGAGCATTTAGCAACAAATATGTTACTAAGAGGGGAAAAGCATTTGAATTTATGTATTCCATTAGTCAGTGTCAACACGTCGTGATGAAACTTAAGGCAAAGGCTGGCTGTGTGGAGAACAATGGCATAGGTTTTTATAAGTGTGTCCGTGTCACTCTGTGAATTGGGAAGTTTGAGACCAAGAGTAGCTGTACAGCATGTTAAGAGCTCCCGATGAGTGTCATGTGTTTGAGCGAGGCAGCGTTTGTGAGTGTCGGGGAGCTTTGATGTGTTAGCATGTAGGAGGAGTGGATCAAGAGAGGGAGGCCCTTAGAAGTTGGAGGACCGTGTGTGTGTCTGTGTACGCACTCGCGCACACGTGTGTGTGATCAACAGAGTTGCCACTGCCTGACCCTCTCATGTCTCGAAGGCCTCACACTCAGTCCCAATCAAAGCATCATTACCATCAGCCTCTGCCAACAGTGCGGCCCGCCAACTGTAGCCCTCCCTCCCCCTTTCTCCCGCTCCTCTCCTCTCTCGCTCTCTGATCATCACTTGGACACAGAAGCAACACCCAGTCTATGGGCTTGGCATCTGCGAACGTGGTAATTGCCCAGAAATTTGAGGGCTACACTAAATTTGCAGTGGTTTTAGTGCATGTTTGTGTGCGAGTAAGCGGAGCAAGCTTAGACTCGGAGATGGCTTGAACAGCGACGAGGAAAGATTAGTCATGGATGAAGGGACGTCAATGCATCGTGCTCTGTTATTTTGCTGCCCGCAAGATAAAATGCTAATAATTGCGGTCCTTATAGTCGTAGCTGTAATAATATATTTATGTTGAGGTATTGCATGTAGTGCTGGGTGTTCCTGCAACTTAAGACATGGTATTCAATCTTGCAACGCTACACCAACAGTGATGCAGCATGAGTGGGCTTAGGAAAGCGGCAGTATTTTCAGTGATTTCACTTTGATTCGATTCTTTATTCTCTTCTTCATTTTCATTGGGTTCTCATTGGCTCTGCTTTGAGGGTCACCACCATCGCTAAGCAGAGACATTACATTCATGCAAATTAATTGCATGCTGTGTAGTCAAATGTTTGTGCATGTTGGAGGTATTTACCCTCTTTGTTGTGGCCAGTGTTGGGGTCATTACTCAAAAAAAAGTAGTTAGACATGTTACACAGAACACTTCGTGATTCTACTTTAGAAACACGAAGACTGCAGCCTGACTGCTCATCACTGCTCTTTTGTTACCTGTTGAAGTTCAGGGTCTGGACGCTGGGCTGGGGTCGGCATTCACTCAGCTTTAGCATCCCTATGGCTAGCTTAGCATTAGCATGCTGTCTGTCCAGGTGCTTATAAAGAGCCAAAGATTCATTAGCTGCATATTAGCAGTTGTTTCTGTCTTAGTTTGCACTTTAACATCGTGCATTCATACTTTTGTACAATAAAAATAAAAGTAATGACATATCCACACTGTAGAAAGTACCACTGTTCCTCCTGGTGTGCAAATGCAACCGATGACCGGAATCGATAGCCAAGCAAACGAACAATTCCAAGGAATTGGACTGCTGGGAACTGGTTCTCGATTTTATCCTTAGTGGTTAATTGTAATAACAGTCCTTCCTATAAATCTGTGTACCAGATATGGTGAGTGAAATTCTAATGCGTTTCTGTTTCTATGTTACTTAGAGCTAATATGCAAGTATTTGTAAATGTGCTCCCATGCGGATCATGGCTGTGCCTTCGCTCGATGAGGGGAAATTCCACCCTGTCATCTAAATATAATCACTTCTGGGTCTTAAAAAACTAAGATGGGGCCAAATGGCGCATCGGGTAACATCTGGGTTGGTACATCGATCATTTATATGGATATATATTTATATATATAGTCCATGGTTAATCTGTGTATAGTGTAAGACAAATGTGAGGCATTCTGCAGACTCAGTATACAGCTGGATTGATTAAAATATTTTAAAACAGTGTAACAGTTCCATCATTGAAATAAATGACTGAAAAATTCCGATGAAACACCTTCCTTGGAGACATGAATTTATATGAGTAATTTCACATCAGGAAAAAAAGTTGGATTGATGAAAACTTTTGCAATAATCTAAATGTGGCCTCGATGTGACAGAAGACACCAAGGCAGCCTTAAAAATCTTAGTTTTAAAATTAAAGGTGTACACCTCAGCTGTGGATGTAATTCGATTAAATCAGGTCAGTCCATTCATTGGTTGTTGATGTTTTGCTCATGACCATCTGGTTGATAGTGTGTCTCTGCCCAGTGGAAATCAAAAACAAGTTACTTGGCAATTAGAGTTGCTCCTCACGCACGTCTGATTATGCGAGTTCCCGAAAAACTGCGGCACGCTACCAAAAACTTGTTTTCACTTTTTGTGCTATTAAAAGGATTAACGGTGTTTCACGGGTGGTCTGCTGAATTGAATCAGCTCAGTCCCTGACATTTTGAAGTGATCTTTTCAAACCGCAGAAAGCAGTCAAAGCCTCTTTATCGATGCTGTTGCACTCACAACACGAGGCGGGCCTAACTGGAATATAAGATTATTAAAAGCCCTGGTGTCATGGTTAATACTTGGTCTCCTCCTCAAAGTTTTCCTTTTCAGTCATAAATCACACTGTGCGGGTGTTTGCGCGCGTTTGTGTGTGTGTATGACAAGGCTGTTTTTTAAAAGGGGCTGTTAATGAAAGTTAGTGGTGTGGAGAAAGTGTCAACCGTCTCTCGCCGTGATAGATCACTCCTGCTCTTAGCATTAACGGCAGGCTGTCACTCTGAGCATTTCAGACAGCCGTAGTTAAATTAATCAAGTAATGGCCCTTAGTCTGCGCCCCTCCCCCCTCCAGCTGCAGTTTTTCCTCCTCATTCCTGTCTCTTAGCTTTTCTGTTTGTCTTCTACACTCCATGGTATCAGTATATGCTGTCTTTGGGGTTAGTACTTAGCACAACATTCAAGGGAAGTTGTATAGATGGTGTGAAAAACTAATTTGCAAAGCATTTTGTCTGTGTTGGGTATTAGATGGTAAAGATGTGACAGGAAGCGGGTCGAACTCTGAGCAGATCGCTCGTTTACCAGAAAGCAGCTTGCTTTTTCTTTAATTTATTTATTCACTCATTTTGTGGAGAAAGTTCACAAGCATTTACCCAGTTGACATGTTATGAGCATATGGATGATGCAACCCCATATTTAACTGTACCCCGGTACTTGGTCCAGCGGTCCTCAACCCCCGGGCCACGGACCGCAGTCGTTTGGTACCGGGCCGCGAGAGTTGTGAAATTTATGGTTTTCAGGGTTTTTATCGTTAACTCGGTTTCCCTGGGTCTTTTCCTGTGTTGTAGTTGTGTCTTTTATTTTGAAAGAAATATTCACGCGTTACCATAGCGACCAGAGAGCATTAAGGGGCAGAGAGGAGGATGTTACTCTCAATGTTGTTGGCGCATTTCAGGAGGACGCTGCTAATAAAGTTACACATTTACACATTGAATTCACGTTTATTATTATATTTACAAAGTACCACAGTTTTTGTCTCGGTCGTATCATTTTATTTTGTTGTATTTATCTGCGACACCTTAAAATATTGTCTGACATTAAACTGCTCCGTGGCGCAAAAAAGGTTGAGGACTGCTGCTTTAGTTCTGTGGAGCAGAAGTTGATCCACCAGTTTGAGCTATGCCTTCCTGTATGATGTCACCTTTATAGGTGCAGCTGAACTAGCGTGCGGTATCGAAGCGGTTTCTCCTTTTTTTTTTTAATGTCTGTGAATCTACTGAAACAAGATGCTAGCAGCGTTGCAGTGCAAGGGCAGGGACACAGCATTAATCAAAGTACCCTTGGTACTCTTTAGTTTCACAGTACCTAAAACAGCGTAAGGATATAACTTGCCAGGAGCAGCAGAATATTGTCACATAATTAACCTGAAATATAATTTATATCTGCGATGTTGTATCTTGGGTCAAGCTTTTTAACCAGATGCTTACAGTCCCGCTTTTCCGTCTTGTAGCCATATCAGGAATTTCTGCTCTCGCTCTCAGACTTGCTGTTGCGTACACCGAACATAAACACGCGGCCTCGCTAAAGCTGTGATATTGTGACACTTAGAGTTTTTATATCACAACAAAATTTATAACTGTATCATCACATATTATGTAATTATGGTATATCTGCTACTAAACTAGTAGAAATATAAACAATATATCAGCGACTTCTTAAAAACGCCACAAACAGAAAAAGTCTTGGAAAGTCTTTTTTTCTCTCTCAGTTTATTTATGTTTTTAATGAACTATGACTTTGATCCACATCTTTTACTAATTTCCATACACTTTTTATCATACTCTTCTTTTTTTCATGTCTCATTTCATTGTATTTTTCCACAAAGAGAATTACACGATTCATATGACTTTAATTTAAATTTGCATTATGCATTTTTCTCTCCGGCCTGCATTCATTTATTTTTCTCTCTTACCTTTTCCCCCGCGCGCTGCCGTTTTCTTCTTTCTCTTTTATTTTTCAGTGTTTAACTCACTCCTACACTCTCTCACCTCTGGGTTTTATGTGCAGCTTCATTTGCTTGTTTTGTTGGTTCTTGTGCTTCTCTCATCGATTTACTTTTGTATTTACTTTTATTGCTTTCAGTTCTCTTTCTTCTGTATTGATTTCCATGCAAACCACAAATTCACGTACCTGTCATCTAAGTGTTTTTCTTCTTTCTCTTTTGGACTTATATTCAGGCAATTTACACTCATCCTCTTTATTCTTTAAGCGCCCTCTACTTTTGGAGTTTGCACTTTCTTTTTTTCCAGCGCTCTTTCTTCTGAAGCTTTCTCACACAGACGCTCACACATTCCTTTCAAGGTAGTCTTTGTGCTCTTCGCCATAGTTTAGTTTTCGGTCTTAATGGTTCATTCAACGAGTTTCTCTTGTGCGTGTTCCTTTTTTTCCTCTTGTTTGCTGTCTTCCTCTTTCATTAACACACAGACACACCTCTTTGGTTTTTTCTCAGCGCTGTCTCTTTCGAAGTCGCAGATATTCTCTGCGGACCAATTTCCCTGTGAATAATCACGGCGGTTCATTGTCGAAGCGAGCGTGCTGCCAAAGTCATTTCTTCAACAGGCTGCAGCTTTATACTGAGTCAATCAAGCTGAAATATCTTCGCAGTGCCTCCTATTCGGTGAATCGTCACTCCCTCCCTATGAATATAATTACTGTGATGGGCTGCGTCTACGCCTTCTCCACAACTTTAAAAGAACTGAATTGGGTTTGAATTTGTGAGAGCTACTTTTCAAATGCTTCATTTGTGGGCTTGATTAACTGTTAAGTCGTAGCAGTGGGCTGTTTCTGTGATCGCAGACAACATTTCAGCCGTATTGGTAAAAGTCGGGTTATTGTCAAGGTTCTGGCAGACACATCTGTGTTTCAGACGACAGTTTTGCATCACATTAGCTGATTAAGAGTTTCTTGAAATTGCACCGTAGCTTCTGACTTTCTGTCTAGTCATGCAACTGCAGCAGTAACTTGTGATGAATCATAATTTGAATACAACAGAAAATATTAAAGTGAAGTATAGCAGCATTAATGAAGTGGTGGATATTAATTGTTTATGTCTTCAGGTTTGGGAAGCACCGAAAGGATGAGCGGCTGGGAGAAAAGATTGATCGTAAAGGCTCCAGCAAGTGGAGGCCAGAGGAGACGCAGGTGTCGGACGAGGAGACCATGAAGATGAGGATGGAGCAAGAAAGGTGAGGCAACTTATGGTTGGATAACGTGATATCGATTCATTAAAATCCTGAATCGATTTTTTTAATATTAATTTATTTTGCCCGAAACGCCAGAATCTCACGTTAAACCTCACAAAATTTCAACAACCACCAAACAGCTAAACAGTAAATGAGAGCAAGTACACGGATTCTGCACAAAGACGTAAACACAGAGCGCGCACCCGCCGACGGATCAGAATCAGCGAGATGTCGCCTTTCTCACCTGACGGCACGGACATGGTCGGAGCTGAAAGCCGACAGCTCGCTAATTCTGATGTTTCAGCGGAAAAAACAAGATTCAATCCGTGAATCTTGTTTTTTCTCTCTCTGTCTCTGTACTTCAAGAACAGTTTCCCGTCTAAAAATCAGTTTTCTTTATTCACTTGCTTATTACGCACACGTCTACCGTTGTTTACAGCGCTGTCGGCCGCTGTTTTTTTTCTTTTACGTACTTCCGACAAGAAAGCCTCATTTCTGCTGTTCAATACTGAACAAATTTAAACTTTTTAAAATTATGCAGATGTGCAAAACGCTTAGCTGTGTCTCTAATAAAACCGCTGTAACTTTGCTCTGCTTCACTTCAGCAGCATCAGGTAATGTTCATATGTTGATGGTTTTCTTTTGTTTTTGATCTACTGCAGAATATTTTTATAAAATCTCAGGCCAGGAAAGTTGCCTTCATGTTTTTCTGTGTTTTATCTTCAGCTACTTTGACACAAAGGCATCTGTGATGCTTACACCTTTGATAAAGTCTCGCAAGTGTTAGCTTTCTTTTTGTAGATATAAAAATATGGAAATGTACTGATGCATGATCTGAATTATAATATTTCTGACTCTGAGGCAAAATTTCCCGGGACCTTGTGAATCGGTGAAATAAAATTGAACTGAATTGAATTGATAAGTATTTAGCTGAGTCAGCAGTTCAGTGCAGGTGAGTTGAGCTCTTCCTCATTTACATTTATAGACCCAGCTTCTGCAGGGTGAAAACACAAAAAGAAAAGATTTGAAACAAACCGTATGTAGAAAAATTCTCAGACAAAGTCTCCTCACAGGGAAAAATATGTTTAGTGCCAAACCCAAATTATTCAAAAGTATGTGGACACCATTGTCCACATTTTACTGTACTTTTCTCTGGTTCTCAGCTAAGCACGTTATTATAGTTTCAAGGTTCTCTACCTGAACAGTCAATATTTGAGCATCAGTTCGTTGGACACGTATTGGGTTTTTTTAGTTAGAATCAGAAGACTGATTCAGAGGGTTCGTTTGGACATGCATCTCACTCACAGCAGCCATCAGGCTTTGGTTCACCTCACTGTTGCCAGCTAAGCAGCTTTGTTGCTAGGCTCAGCCGCTTTTCATACCTGAACCTACAGAAAGTACTGCTTTGCAAAGGTCTCACTGCAGCACTGGAGGCACAGCTCTGTTCAGCAGCGAGCTCATGCTCACAGGTCCCGTGGGTTGCATGATAAAAAAAAAAAAACACTCGCAGTAATCATTTAACTTGTAAAGATGACTCAAACTGTAGCACAACCATTATCTTTATTACATCTAAAGTTTCAGAGCCCAAAAAAAATGATGGTTGAAGCAGCACGGGATTTTCAGTTTAGTGTGAAAAATCTGAATGAAGCTGCATAAAAATTAATTGAAAGAGCTGCTTTCTCTGTTTAACAGTTTAATAAATCGATCGTCTCTGTGTTTAAATAATGACTACACGGTTAAAGAACCTGTGCCTTCTTTTGCTTTTACTACGTGGGTGCCCAAAACTAAAAAGCCTCAAGTGGCAAGTCCTTTTCCCACTGCAACCCACTCTTTCCTCACCAAAGGAAATGTCAGGCAGGCACAGTGCCAGGTTTTTGTGGGGGGGGGGCAGCAGTTTATAAATGCCAAGGCCATTACAGCCCTGCCAGCTAATTAAATCCCTTGCTCTTGGTGTAGGGCAAGAGTCATTACTCCCCACAGTTGCTTATTATGAAAATTTGGTTTGTAGTCTTCCTTTGCGCCTGCAGAGCAGATAGTCTAATAATATGATAATGGCTGAGTCTTTATTTTTAATTGGTTTAAAGTTAACGCAAAGGCCACGTCAGATGATTTGGTTGTTATGCTGGATATAGTTAAAAGTTCAGACTGGTCCTTTTGTGTGTTAATCCCGTCCAAGACAGACTCAAGATAGACAAGGCGGACTCACTTTTTCGTTTAATAAGAGATTGCCATACATTGAAAGTAAATACTGGAGTCTGTTCAGAGATGAGTACTAGCTACTTATTTCTTGCCCTTAAATATCACAGTCACGTGTGTTTGTTACACACAACTTGGACTATTTAAGCCTGTTCAGGACTCCATTATGTTATTTCACATGCATAAAAACACGGATGACACAAATTACATGTAGCCTACTGTAATGCTTTTGCAATAACGTTCTGATTCAAAGTAGATTAAACTGCGTTTGCTTTTATTTCCAACTCTCAGAGAGGTGAAGCTTTTTGAGCTCAAAACAGAAGTAGAAGTTTACAGAACTTAGATTTTTTTTTTGTTGTGCTGTTAAATGAAATGTAGGTTACATTATTTTTAAACTATATTAACCTTGATTTATTAGCATCATAAAATGTGAATTAGTTATCAGCCTATTTCTAGCTGATAAAGCATAAGTCTCATTAAAAGTCATACTAGAAATACTAGAAGTAAAGATGGCATGTTGGGGGTTTTTTTTCACACAAACACGCTTCTTGTTTATATTTAAGCTGAGAGATGCTGATATTGACCGAGAGATCCCTCGGAGCACATGCTCAGACTGCGGCTACCTTGGTGTTAAACAACGATCCAGTTTGCTGTATTGCCAAGCCGCTCTGCAGAGGTTCCGTTGGGAACTTCGGCACCTCACTGCAGAAGGTATCGATTGACCACTGCCAGAGGCTGTGGTTAATCCAGCTGTGATTGACTAGATGAATGGATTTCCTCACAGGTTTAATTCTCAGGTCTCAAAGGACCCTAGCCCCAAGGCAGACAGACAAACCTTGACAGACAGTTCAGATTGTACGCTACTGGTGGAGGCTATTTGAAGAAAAGATAAATATACAGGTATGCGAATAACTGTTCAGTAGTGTCATAAATTTGTTACGTTATATTATGTTACTTGATCTAAATCGAATCGTCTTTACTAAAATTACTGTACTCGCAATACTAATGCAAGACCTCATAGTATTGTACTGTTTTAATAGAGCACCTTGCTCTCAGACTTGTCAGACTTTCTAAAGTTTCTAAAAGTAGACTAGGAGACAGAGCACTCTGTTGTGGAACAAGCTTCCACTTGACACCCTCTGTATAGTAAGATCAGCTTTAAAATGTTCCTTTTTGATAAAGCCTGTAGTTGTCGCTCTGTCAGGTGACCCTGAACCATCGCCTTAGTTATGCTGATATAGGCTCAGGTTGCTTGGGGTCTTTCCGTGATGCACTGAGCATTTCTTCTCCACTTACATCTTTTCATTCCCTATATACAAATACTGCTTATGGTTACATTTTTTCTGTTTTTTCCTATATTTGGTGTTTTGTCCTTGCTGCCCCTCTGATCATGCTAGAGGTCTTTTCCCCTTTATAATGGAAACCCTTCTTCCAACCATCGCTAAGTGCTAACTCACAGGCTATCGTTTGATTGTTGGGTTTTTTTCCAGATCAGTCCAGATAAACGTTTTTTGTTGGGCAGCACAGCAGGTTTTGCCTTAGCCGTCTGTAGACTAAATCAGATCATGCTCTGACATAACTGTTTTAAACAGCAGTCACATGACCAGAGGTTACAAGTTCAATCTATACCACAGACTTGCTGTATATGAAGTAATTTGTCACAGTGAACTTCCCTTGACCTCAACACTTGCTCAGTACTGCTACTCTTGTTCAAGATGAACAGCGTCAGTCTAAGTACAATGCATTTTGTGTGTGTGTGTGTGTGTGTGTGTGTGTGTGTGTGTGTGTGTGTGTGTGTGTGTGTGTGTGTGTGTGTGTGTGTGTGTTTCTAAAAATATCCTTAATTCACACAGAAGTGTGAATTAAGGATATTTAAGGCATGCATTGTCAGACACTTTTAGTATTAACCTTCAAAAATCACAAGTGCTTTAAAACCAACTGCAGCTAGTTGTCGCTAAATCATAGAACATTTCCACGTCTTTCAGCAGCCATCTTGTCCTGCTGGACCTTCTCCCTTCATGTATTTCCTGCCTTTCACTGTAGTCTGTCAGTTGTGTCAGCAGTACCGGTAAGAGAACGCTTTGTTACACAATGACTACAATAGCACATAATGGACCATTGTTCTGGCTTGATGTGGTAGAAAGGTCACTTGTCAAAAATTTCTTCTACCATAAAATCCAATTCTGCCATTTCTATACCCTTTTATCTGCCGCCTCTTCCTCTCTTTCTGCTCTACATTGTTTTTATTCCCCCTCTGGGTCTTTTGCCACCTCTCATTGGATTTCTTAATGATTTACTCTACACGGTAAGAGTTCTTTCATCTGTCATTAAGGTTATTTGTTTACGAGAAACCCTTGTCACATGCAGGTATTTTGGGATTAAGAGTAATGATATGGCGAAGTGTGGTTTTCCTTCCTGTCCCATTTCAGTCAGCGCTGCATTTGTGTTTGTGAAACATTTTAAGTGCTTGTCATGTTGACACAGACAGTCATGGTCTTTGTCTTAAAGTAACATTTCCTGCACTCTTTAAAAGTAATTCAGAAAAGTTGGACACCTTGCTGTTTTCTGGGCAATGACAGCTATTGGTCATGTATATGTAGCTTATGTAGATGAAAAAAGATGGGTGCAGAAAAACAAAACAAACCCCAACACCACAGCTTGAACTCTCACAGGCTCTGGGGAGGCCAATCCATGATTGATGGCGTTCCACTGTGTGTTTTTTCCTTTACTGGTATGCTTTCATTGCGTTGGCAACGTGTTTGGGATCCTTGCCATGCTAAAAAAATGAAGCTGTTGCTAATCAGTGACTTTCCAGATGGTTTTGCATGGTGGATCAAAATCTGGCCGTATTTTCCTGTGTTCATAATTCTGTCAGTTTCGACAAGAGCTCCATCTCACCGGCTGAAATGCAGTTCCGGACCATGACAGACCTTCCGTCATGTTTTACAGATGGCTGTAGACATTCACTGTTGGATTGATAACAACTTGAGCCAAAAATGTCCATTTTGGGTTCATCACTCTGTGAAACCTCTGGCCACTGATGTCAGTACAGTTCTTGTGTAATATGACACACCTTGTCAGGGTCCGTTATGAATGGCTTCTTCCTTTGAGGCCATTTCTGATGAGTCTTTGGCCAACACGAGATGGATCAACTGAAGGGCCAGGTCATTTCTCAGGTCCTGTGTCACATCTTTGCTGGATTTCTTCATATTTATTAAGAACATGACTCTCATCTGCTGTAGAAAGTCTTCTTTTTGTCTTTGAGGGCTCCAGTTTCCTCAGGGACATACTCCATGCTTTCAGTTAATCGAATGAATACGAGAGGAAAAACCAGCTAACGTTAAAAAAAACAAACAAACATTGAAAGACTTTTACAAAACCAAGAGAACTAAGTGGGAAGAATAGTTTTGAAAAAGTTTGACAATGTAAAGGAGGTCTAACTTCCTGGAAGCAAAACGTAAAGATAGTATAGTTTTATCCGTAAGCTCATAAGAATTCAGAGTTTCTTTTTCACACAACACAGCACGAGTGTTTCAGTGATGCATCCTCCTAACTCAGCAAGTGGCCTTGTTGACCCATGCAGTGCCTTGTTATGGAAAGGGGCTGCACAGAAAAGGCCGTGCGTTGGATTGGTATGTCTGGCCTTATCTTATCAGCCACTGTGCTTGTGCATACAATCAGTAGTTGCTCCCACTACTTCTGCTGCTGTTGCTGTTTCACTGATGGAAAACAGTTTTTCCTCTGGGTTTAAAGATAGATCCCTCAAGGGCCTCACTTCCTTCTGCGCTATTAGATAATCGCTGAGTCCACAAATAGCAAAGACACAGCGTGCGACTCCACAAGCTTTCAAGTTAAGTTGTTGGAATAAGTGTACGTTTTTGCCACAAATGATTGTCTACCCCCTGACCAGATTCAGTGGGGAGCCGTTGAAACCATCAAGTTCATTAACAGCCTACTTTTTAGTAGTGAAGCATTTCTGCCCACTTGGCCTTGATTTTTTTTCTTCCTTTCTTTCTTTTTTTAACACATTTTGTAGTCTCCGGTAGGGAGCCCTCGTTATTAGAGTTATTGTTTCATTATGCACACCATGCAATTTTTCTGGAGGAAATGTTTCAGATTTTAGCCCACTGAGTTTTCAGTGCACTTGCACCCCCTACCTTGTCACCACGGCGCCTGTCCCATTCACTTTCCCACTGCCATTAAAAAGAGGCCTGCAGAAAAGAGAGCAGTATGATAATTGGTAGTTGTAAAGCTCTGATAATTGGCAAGGCTGTAATTACGGGGGCTGCGTGATAGGTAGTCCCCCCGCTATAGAAAATAGCATTGCCAGTTATTCACAAGATAATGGCCTGAAGAGAAAGAGCGAATGTGTGATTTTTGTGTGTGCGTGACAGACAGAAAGATGTCAGATGTGTGTCTGCATGTGTTGTTGAGGGAGAAAGAAAGAGAAAAGCATGTTAGCTATATATTAGCACTACTCTGTGAATACAAAATGCTTCCCTTGTGCTAGGTGTTATTGGGGGCAAGAGATTGTCATGCATTGTTTATGGTATTATTCAGTGGGGAAAATTGCATAAATAATAGACTCCAGATCTTCTCTCTGTTTTGTAATGGAAAGTTAAAAAGTGCAATAACCAATCAGCAGATGTTACAATGGTTCATCTGGTGTTTTGTTAATGTGACGACTGAGATTTACAGCATCTCTCATCTAGATTGGACACGCTACAGGACTTTTTTTTTTATATACAAAGAAAAAAGTAAGGCACCATCCCAATTTTCCATGAAGCCCTACATCCGTTCTCTTTTTTTAGTTGCAGTGTGCATTTACAATTTATAGTTGGCTGCTGTCAATGGCCAGTGGAAACCAGACAACTGAAAATATCATACTGAGAAACCTGGCAGTTAAAAATAAGCAAATAATTAGTGAACCTGCTACTAGTAAGTATTATTTGGATTATTAATTATTCAGTGAATTGGGTTTGTTGTTCTGAAAGAGTGCTGTCTTCAAATGTCTTCAATTTTTCAAACCAAAAGTTCAAAATACAGTGGAACCCCAACTAACGAAATGAATTCGTTCCCGAGGGTCTTTCGTAAGTCGAAGCACCCATTGCGCGTTTTGAGTGAGGCGATGCTGAACCATAGGTTATAGGCTAATTGCTAACTAGAACAGCAATACGTCGTTCAAGTGGAACAGCGAAGCGCAAGAACGGAAGCCAAGGGGTTGTCACATGATTCGGAAGGCATTGTGGGCATTGTAGGCTCAGCCAATCAGAGCCAGCGGATTTCGTTACTCGGGCATTTTGCCGTAACACGGGCAGAAATATTGCTATTCAGTGCCTTCGTAACTTGAATTTTTCATGAAATGGGGTATTCATAAATCGGGGTTCCACTGTATCCCAAAAGACACAAAAATTGTGTTGAAGAATTATTCAACTTTGATGGCATTTCTCTCTGCCTATTGGGGACTCGACATGCACTTTTATTGAGCAATTATTCTACATCTTCCCCAACTATATAAGCCTACCCATGGCTCTTGAGCTACCTATGAGCTAGAAGATTATATCTCATTTAGCACATCTCTATTAACCCTGCAGACATCACTGGTGTTTAGTTTTCCATCTTTTTTTACATCCACAGTTGTGGTTTTGGAAATGCTTCAGCTAGCTAGCTAACTTATGGCTAACCATCATACAGTCCTTGTTTTCATACAGGTCTGAATGTTGCTTTATTGTAATGCCTTTTAGATTAGCCATCTTATTAGAGAAGAATTGGCTCTAAAAGGTGCTTCAGGGCTTGCTTACTGAAATAAAGGAGCATTAGGACCCAGAAATGTAATTTGAGTAAACCAGCAAACACTTGCCAGAAGAAGCCAAAGAGTAAAGTTTTTTCCTCGAGCCGAAGTTTAGCAGATAAGATCCCTTTTTTTTTTTCACCTTAAAGTTTTAAAAAACAACAACAACAACAGCCCCCAGGCTTCTGCCAGTGGGTCACAATGGATAAACCTATCACCCAATAGTAAATGTATAATAAATACATTTCCTGGTTAGTTTTTTTTAACCTTGATTTTTAAGGAAAAGTACAAAATGCAACTGATCAGACATTGCCTAGATTTTTACTTGGGATAAACGGCAATATTATGTCTTAATATGATCATTTCAACCACAAGATTGTTATTGGATTTTAATGTAAACATCATCTTTACTATCAGGATCCAAGCTAAGACCAGAGAGCTGCGGGAGCGTCAGGCCAGGGAACGAGACTACGCTGAGATTCTGGATATAAGTCGATCGCCGGAGAGATCCTCTGAGGAGGACCACCAGTACGCTGGCATCAACCAACTTAACAGCTCCATGGACAGTGGCCATAGTCGCCCCCACAGCCCCCGTGATGAGCACCCTCACATCCATCCACAGCACCAGCACTCCGATACCCTCTACACCCAAGTTAGCAAGGCGCGCAACGAGCGACCTCCGTCTGCAGACAGGTAAGAAGTGAACTGATGCATTTCAAGTGTTTTGTGAATCATGTGGATTTTATTTCATTTCTCTATTATTTATTTTAGTATTGGCAAAATTAATTCATGAATACCTCTGGAGTCAGATTCCCCCTCAGAAGCCACTTCCCTCTAAGCCAGGTGACGGGCTGCCAGTCACAGTTCAGCAACCTTCTTACCTGTACTTCCAAAGTGCGGCTCACCTGTGGTATTTCAGTAAAAGGTCTGTCCAGGTCTCATTCCGCCTCGCCTCCCCAGCTCTCGTAACTCTGAGGCGGCATTATTGCACAGAGACGGCAGGCTAGCTATCACACCTGGAGGAGAAAATAATCACAGCAACAGAAGGCAGGCGGTAAATGTCAGCTCGCCGACTGCTAGACACCATGAGCTGCTCTCAGGGGGATGTGGGAATACTCGGGGGAGGCAGTGAGTGAATGGAAACCTTTGAATATCTGTCTCTTTTTCTGTCTCTCTTGACCTTTCTACCTCTCTTTCACTGTCTTTTGTGCTCTTGTTGGTTTCACCTTATTGCCACCTTTTCACTTTTATTGCATTTCCATCATTTTCCTGTCTTCCCACGGACAATACTACCTGAGCTACTGGCAGCTCAAACCTTCAGTCTCATTAATTGAGAGCTGTCAGTCATTTTTAAAATAATCACCCTGGCTTGACATAAAGAGCCTCTTTGTCATTGACACTGTTTTGTTTCTGTAGAGCAGCCAAATGGCACCACGAGACTCCCCCGCATAACCAAACGCCAACTCCACAGCAAAGAGCAAACAAAAGCCAGATTGTTTTAAAAATCATGCAGGTCGTCAGAAGCAGAGTTCTCAGCACTGCACGCCGGTGCTGAGCTGCTCCCCAATCCTGCTCCGATCGATGAACGCGGAGATTCGTGGCCCTAAGATGGATTTGGGGAACTTGAAGCAAATTGAGGAAAACCTGCTGTGCAGCAGAAACGTAGTCTGTGCGGGCAAGTAGCTCCACAGCTGAATGAATGGGTTTGTCTTCCTTGTGGTTTTCACGCATCCCCAGATGACCTCAGCAGCCTGTGTCTACTTCAAGAGTGCCGTAGCACGTATCGATTCATAATTCATTGTGCTGCTGTTGTCACTGCACACTTCCCTCCTTTTTTATTTTTTGTTCAGTCCCTGATGTGGCACTGTATTAAGGCATGCAGATGCACAACAGAAGATGATATACTAGCATTACAGATACGAAGCCTTATTTAATTAGGTGATGGAATTCACCAGTGATTTAGGCTTTAATCATCATCATCTTATTAAAATCTGTAGCCATTTCACTCATTTACCACATAAGCAATTAATGAGGTTTTTTCTCCTCCCTCTCACTCAGACTACTGGGATTTTCTTAGTTTAATACCTCTTAGAGATGGGGAAGCATGAGTTTTGTGGAAATGCTGCTGCAGTTTAGGATCGGCGACAGGCAAATGGATTAGGCTGAAATAATTTTAACAAGCAGATATTTTTTTGAAAATTAAATCTCTTTCATCAAGCAAACATTTTAAGTCTTTACTACTTACAAATATGGAAATATAAGGATTTTCTGATTGTTTCTTTGTAAAGTTGAATGTAGAGATTCTGGACCGAGAAAGCAAGTTAAGGACAAAATTGTGATGGAAAGTTTGCGTGTTCTTACAAATAAAACTATGAATCGATTTGTAAAGAGACGGTCACATTTGTCAACAAATAAGGAATTAAAACAACAAATACATCCCTAAAATCATGCTCACAAAGCTTTTTTCGTTGTTTTCTCTAAGACATCACTGTTTAAAAGAGACGTGACTCATTTGGACATCAATGTAACCAATATTGGTCTCTTCTGATAATGTAAGTGGCTCTGGCAGGTTTCAGAGCAAATAATAAAGTCTTTCCTTGCTTCAATAAAGAATTTTCTATAATTTTGCACATAGCTGATACACTGTTTCTTTTCATAATGTCCTCCTAGCTACCTATTCTCCCCCAGAACACTTGCTCTTTTCAGGAAGCTTTGATTACAGCAGTGTAGCAGCCGGGGACACAAACGTCTGAAAGATATTGTGTTCCTTTCTCATCTCCCCCGAGTATTAGAAGAATATACCTTTTGAGAGATTCGGGAAGCACGTTTCCTGTTTCCTGTCTGCCCCCCTCTGCTGAACAGGAAGTGAATTAGATCCTGCAACGCCAAGCACATCGGGGTGGGTGGCAGAGTGTGTGCGTGGGGGGGCTCTCACCTGACAGAAGGGGGGGTTTGTTATTGTGGGATTCAAATGAGCTGATATCAGAGCTTGAGGATTGTGGAGATTTAATCAAAGCAATAACATGTCCTTAGAAGCAGGCAGTGAAGGAAAATGTTATTTTTCCTCCAACATTAACACTTCTCTCTAAAATGGCACGCGTGTGAAAGGTTTCATTGTAGTCAGCGTAAATGCTCGACGTGCACAGGATGTCGCTCTGTGTTGCGTTCGCTGTTTTTACATCGTTCAAACCAGGAAACTGTTTATTTGCTCGAGAAAAGCAGATTGATCTCTGACCATCTGTTAAGTTGTGCCCATTACACGCCCCAAATCATGGCTTTCAAAATGTCACAGTTGTGTTTTCTGCTGTTTGTGTGCGCCTTTTGTTGGTGCCGCGATGTTGTGACTGTCACAAGATTATGACTCGCAGTAAAACTGAAGAAGACAAAGCTGTGGCAGAGCGATCTAGGTTCAGCATGTTACATAAATATAATAATTATCTTCGCATAGTATCCTTTTTAACATGGCTACATTTTGATTTGCACTGAAAACACAAAGCACAAATTAAAACGCCGATCTCTGCGAAAACCATAAGATGCAGAGCAAAAACAGAACTGCATGCATCGCAATGCTAAAGTATGTAAACGTGCATAAAAAAGAGCATAATAAATCATGTGAATGTTCATGTGAGGCATGAAAATAATGTGTTGCAGTAGTCTATACGAGGCCTGCCAGCTACAGTATGGTAACCTTTATCCCAGTTGTTCTTCAAGTCACAGAATAACACAATGATTGACAGGCCATAAGACTAATAATAACACAAAAAGGGGCAAAACAGCTTAAATACAAGGCAACACGACACCGAACAAGACACAAGTCTTCCTTTTTCCTGTTACCACTGTTCCTTCTGCTGCTACTAATAGTTGCTGATCATCAGCATTGTCACCTTGATCTTCCCAAAACATGTTATCCAAACGCGTTCTAGCCAAAAGGAAATTCATCTGTAACCTCGTCTGTCACTTTGAACACAGCGAACAATAAGGCTAAAAATATTCCCGAGTGTCCAGATTAGAATACCAGAATCCCACCGCCCCCGTTAGTCTCTTAATTCCCTCTGGGCCTGTAAAACGTACTATTGGCTTTCTTAGCGCTGTCGTGCGGGTCACTCCAAGGGGAAACGCAAAAAAAAGTAGCTGCAGCTACATAAATATCCAGTGGAATTCATTTTTAATTGCCTCTTTTTCCTTCAAACAAAACACGGTCAGAAATTTCAATTTAACCGCAGTGGTGTAAAAACAAAAACAGCTAAAGAGGCTGGAAGGTGCTTCGTGTGTGCCTTTGGGAGCCGTCTACCGTTTCCTTTGCTTTAAGGAAAATGACCACACAGTCCTATAGGCTCAAGCAGTCTGCTGCAACAAGCCTGAAACAAAATTTTGCTGCTTTCAGGATAAAATGTGTTTCTTAGATGTCTCTTATTTATATCCACAGCCGCATATTGTAGCGAGACAGCATATTGGAGCACATGATGTTTTAGTTGTTACTCTGTGGTTTACCGCGTAGGTGGTACGGTGTAGTATCAGGTTGAAAACAGTCTTTTTTTCTTTCTTTTTTAATGTTTTTGTTTTGGCTCTCAACCAAATTGCATAACCTCACTGCTGAGACATTATTTTCTTTCTTTTGCTTTCCGAAGCCTGCCAAGCTAAATATTGTTCAAAGTGTGGTGATTTTATCCCCTCTCCCCCAGTGTTTACCCGCTATTGCGACTAGTGCTTTTAGTATTTATACTTGGCATCTGGTAACATTTGTAGCCTAGGAAGCGTAATTAAGAAGTAATGGGAGACAATATCCCGTGAAAGTTTTACCAGCTCACTCACTGGGTGCTTCTTTTCTGTTTACTGAAATTAATTACCTGAATTCAGTGAAAACATAATGTAGACGGCATGTTTTTAAGCAGCTTTATTAGCTCTCGACGTTTGCTGTATCACACTCTGCCCCTGTTGTGTGAGAATAAGTGTGCAAAGAGCCAAGTGAATTAGCAACCATTGTTTTATTCCCCTCCCAACTACGAGGCAGCAGTGAATGCTGGGAAGGCTCCGAGGGATTTGGCGTGATTTGATTCTCCACATTTTCCGAGGAGGCGGCGCTCTTATTGAATCGACTCCATTACATTTCATCTCCACCGGGGGAATAAGAGGCCGCAGAGGGAGCACGCGCGGCCGTGTTGTATCGCAAACGCAACAGAAACGGCAACGTGCACAAACAAATCGACAAGTACTCACCTTGCAGCTTTTTATAGGTTGATAAGATGAGGTGTGTGTGTGTTTGCACCTGCGTGCATTTACTATTGGCTTCATGTGTTTTCTGTGTACATGTTATTTAGTAATGCGAATCTCTGCTGGTGGTTTTGTTGTCTTTTGCCTAGTTTAGATGCAGGTGCTACTCCTTCTGTTGGGTTTTGCTCGTGTGCACGTGTGTTTGCAAAAAAACCCAACTTTTTTTTTCAAAGAGTGAGGGTGACAAGTCAGAGCTGTGACTCAGAGATAGAGAGTGATGGCAGGTGTGCAGCAGCATGCAGTGAATACAAAGCCCCTGCCTTTTCTAAACCTCTAAAAGGATTTCTATTGTTGGTGAAGTGAAACCAGAGCTAGATTAACCAGCATTGTGGCCCCATTGTGTCTGCGTTCCTGAGTGCATATGACAGCGTTGTTACATTTTCGTTACCACTCGGGGGTTTTGCACAAGTCGCTTAGTCATAGTTTGGTTTCAAGCATACAGTTATGTAGGAATAAACACCGATTATGCTTGATGTTGGCTAAAAAATGCTGAAGAATATCCTTATTAAGTAAGCATGGCCATTTTCCCCCAGCGGTCAGTGGAGACCAAACGGAGAGCAAAGGAAAAGAGTTCAAATTATAACACAGTACAACTCGAGAGTAATGGTGGGATGGGTGCCAATAATGAGAAACATTGGTATTAATGTGTTAGAGTTTGCCTAAGGTGTAATTTGTACATCTTATATGGACAATGGAATATAAATGTAGGGTTTATTTTTGTAGGGGAATTGTAGCCACGCCATTAAAAGTAAGACTCAGTTATGAAATTTGGTTCCAAAGTACTTGGAATGTTATTATGCTTACCGGTTCATCTAAACACACTCGCCTTTCATTCTCTTTTGAGTAGACGTGCATCTAATCCAACATTCCTGTCTAGTCGGGATCTTGTGATTCTCATGAGTTTAGAGGACAAAGAGATTTAACGGGATTTTAAAAGCTTAAATAGAATTATGTTACATTACATACAGTGTACAATGTAGGATGGGACCAGCAGAAAACAAGTCTTTTTTTTCTCATTACACCCTATAATTACCAAATGACTTTGTCAGTGATGTAATCCCACACACCGTGCTTCAAATGACCTCCTCTGTTTGGACGTAGAGGAAGTTGCGTTCTTTGACTATTTAACCCATTATTGAATTGTCTTATTTCTGAGTAATGTGAAGTTTACCCACCAACGTTTTTACATTTTGCTATAATTTATACCCTAAATTAAAGTCAGTAAGTAAAAAAGTACATAGAAAAGTTTTACTCCTTCCGCCAGATCAACATGGATTCGTAGGAAGTTGCAGCTGTGACTTTTCCCATGTTCGCAACCATTTAACAGACAACAGACTTGAGAAAAATCAAGCTCGGTCACATCTTTCTGCACCTCAGCTGCTGCACTATCACAGTCAAAATGTTGGCTTTCATTCCGATACTGCATATGAATGTGCGTTCCCACTACTCACTGAGCAGAACAGGATGTCTTACTACAGCTTGGGGAACGTCTCTGCTTGAGGGTCATCATGATTGCTTGAATTTGTTGCTGTGAATGTTGATCCAGAGCCTGGTGATGAGAACGGGGACAGAATTTTGATAAGCTGCCACCTTTTTTGCCTCGAGTAAGACACGTCTACATAACACAGACATAACTGAACTCTTGCACCTGAGAAAACTCAAATCTACAGCAGAAGGTAGCTGAGAAAATTGGGGATCTGATCGCTGCTAGCATATATTAAAACTATAAAAATGTACCTTCACTATCACTTAAAGCTAGCAAGGTTTGTTTAACCTGTGAAGACTAGAATGCAGGTTTCTGTAGGCATGGCAGGTTAACAAACTGTAGGAATAAAATTGTCCTTACTGAGCCCATAATCATCATCGTCATCTGGCAAATGCTGGTGATATAACCTCAACTCTCTTTTGCAGGAAGTCAAATACTGATATTAGGCCCAGAGTGTCGATAACGAGACACACCAGGTTTATGGCGATATTTAGACAAGTCTGACACTCAACTCATAGCATTTAAAGAAAAAAAATCCTTGGGCTACACATTTAAACACAGATTCAGTGCCATTTTTCTTTGCTCAGGGATGTTTTTGAGCGGTATCGTTTAATCCAAGATATAATTGTTTCCTAAACGTAGCCAGGGAATTTTTGTTGCCAGACCCAAACAGCGAGTGAAAAATAAAATTAAAATGAAAACAACCTCCAAATTTGCACTTGTTCACTCTTTAAATGAAGACATTTTAGTTCTCTGAATCAAATATCAAGGCATCATTGCCAAAGGACACATTGAGCATATCTCTGTGGGAGATGGTGGTACACTTTCTTTGTGGTTTCCAAGTGCACACAGCAGGTCACGCATTACAGCTTAACTTTATTTTTTCCCCTCACACCCAAAATTGGGTAAAAAAAACTCTATTGACTAAAATTTGAACTAAAATCATTTTGTAATGATACCAGTTTTTTGTTTGTTTTTTGATACTCTAACCTTGGGGTCTGAGGCTCTTTAGATTCAGTCAGGGTTTCTGCAGGATACTAATCACATCTTACTTTATGAATTTGGGACTGCAAACCGTGGAGCGATCATGAGTTTGAGTTTCACAGTGACTTATGATGCAGACAGATGGAATCCAACTGATATGTGTGAAGCAGCAGTGGAAAAAAACACTGATACAGATGTTCATTCATCACCTAAAAGGATGCATTCATCTAATGAGTAACAGTTTGGAGAAAATAAGGGAAGTGATTGTGCTTAATGTGGCTCTAAAAACATTAGGACGTCTCATTTTGATCTTAAAGTGTACTGGGTGTTGTTTTTTTTTTTGGTTCTTTTAAAAATAACATTTTTGTTATGCTACAAGAAACTGGCAGGCTCATGTATCAACTATGTAAGTGCTTTAATTTTTCCTTTTTGCTAAAGCATATAGTTATATAGGGCTGGATCAGGTGGCCCTGAATTCTCCCTTAGTTATGCTGCAATAGGTGTAGACTGCTGGGGGATTCCCATCATGCATTGAGTACTTCTTTTTCAGTCAGCTTTCTCACTCACTGTGTGTTAATAGACCTCTGCATTGAATCATACGTGTTATTAATCTCTCTTCCACAGCATGTCTTCCTTATTTCACCCCAACTGGTCAGCAGATGGCTCCGCCCCTCCCTGAGCCTGGCTCTGCTGGAGGTTTCTTCCTGTTAAAAGCGAGTTTTTCCTTCCCACTGTGGCCAAAGTGCTTGCTCATAGGAGGTCATATGATTGTTGGGGGTTTTCTCTGTTGTATTATTGTAGGCTCTACCTTACAATATGAAGCCCCTTGAGGCGACTGTTGTTGTGATTTGGCGATAAATAAAAATATTGAATTGAAATGAAATTTAATTTCTGTAATGCCATGTTTTAAAGCATGTGTGGGCTAATTACGCGAAATGCATACTTTCCATAGTTGTATTGTCTAAATCTGCCGCTCATGTACTACATGAACTTTCTGAAGCAGCAGCAGGATAAAAAAACTGCCTGTTCTACACATGCAGCTTTCTGTCTATTTAATACAAACCGCTGAACAATGAATTGCAATGAACAAGCTGGGTTATACCACTCCTCATGCCTGCTGTTTTGCCAGCCGGCCTTCCATTTAAAATCATTTGAAATAGCTTCCACTGTCCTTTAATCAGAATATTTCATATATTAATGATTATGAATCGGAGTATAGCGTGAGATGGGTTGTATTAAAGCTAAGGCCGGTCAGGAACCATCTGCTTCTATATGGGAGAATCAGTTATGCTGTAAATGAGGAGAGACAGGCCAGTCGTCTTGCACTCCTAATCCTTGGATCAAGGCCAACAGCTACAGAAGAAAGATGTGTTCTGCCCCGGGGAATCCTTTATGAATGTGGGAGAGGACGCCTCTGTGGGTTTTTAGGGGTCATCTGGGTGTTTTCTGGGTTGGAACGAAAGCAGGCAGGTGAAAGCTTTATTTCCACGTTCTTCTTTTTATTTATTTTGGAAGAGCAGAGTCATCCTGTTTAAAAACGGTGACTATGTCACTTGTGTTTTATAAACCAATGATTTAACTAACATTCTTAGGTTCTTATGCTGGTCCTGTTTGTCTTCTCCTTAGAAGGGAATAAAAACTTATTGTTGGTTCTGAACAAAGCAGCTGGAGAACAAACTTCACTCAAAGTCACAGCTTCGACTGTTAATTTTTTTTCTTGGTCCAAATCTCTAAAGTCTCGTTATTTTAGATTGTAAAATATGAGTTGTTTTAAATAGCTTTAAGACCAGGTGGATTTGGCCCTGTCAGAATACATGGAGGCCCTGTAAATCAAACTTACGTATATATGGCCTCAACATTCAACCCTGTGGAGATGTAGCTGGTTAAATGATTGGTTCTGACTATTTCCTGCAACAGAAGACTGTTGAATATGAATTTTACTGATTGAAATAGCTACATGTCACACAAGTGAAGAAAAGTATGACAGATCATTCCCCTCTGTCTTTACAATTCAAATCTTATTAAACCCTTACATTAGTAGATTTAAAAAGAGAGGTAACAAAACCCAAATAAAAAGATAAATTCAATCAGAATTAATTGAAATGAGCAAATATTTGTGCATTGAAAAGAATGTATTCATTTTTACACACTCGTCCCTCCTTTCTGAGGCTGCAAGTCTGTGAACATGATGCGTCTGCATTGTTCTCACGGATTAGTTCTCATATTTACACATCGAAGCATTGACAATACACCCGACGCATTTTTAAGGCGAATTTCACCACAAAAGAGCCTTCACGACCATCATAATGTAACAATCTGTGTTAAACAATGACGTTTCCTGCAACACTAAAATATTCATATAATTAATATCCTACCAGCAGCTACCGTTTAATGGTCTGAGAAGTGTGACGTCAAGTAACAACATTCTCAGATTCATAGTAATCCCTCCACAAAAATAACAGCTGTGCAGAAGCAACAGAATCCCCCCCTTAAGTGCATTGTTGATTGATACAGTGATGAGGATTATGTCTCGTATTTATGTGGTGGATATCGATGCTTGACATTCCAAACATTTTAATGACAGACAACCTGCTGTGATCGCACTAAACACTGCCACCCTCTGAGTCCTAATCAGAATTAAGTGTTTGATCTGAGCTTACGTGAATATGTACAGTAATCCAAGATTACGCTGTCATCAAAATAATTAGTGGAGTGCAGTTCAGAGTGCAAAATAGTATAGGAAAAGGGAAATGTCTTTAATATAAGTTTGATGCACTGAACTTTTATTTTTCCTTTATCCCAAATTTACAAGCTTATTCTTGTAGTCTCTGTGAGATTAGAAATTTTTTTTAACCTACATGAATGATTATTTATTTATTTATTTATTATTATTTTCTTTTTTGAAGCAAAGCCCACACCAGGAAAAAAACATTTGAAGATTCATAAAACAAAGATGGTTTTCTTAATTGGCACCAAAACCTGATATAGATTCAGATACTCGATCTGTCCTCATGAAAAAGCTTTTTCTTCTCATTTTTGGGTCAGTAACTTTATCTCAACCCTTTCCATTTGTGAGTAATGTTTCTCACAAGACCGCAGACATGGGGTGGAAGCCCTTGGGGACACTGGAAGGTATTAGAGTGAACAACAGAAAGCAAGGAGTGGTTAGTATTGAAACTGCAGTGCGCACACACACGGATACATATTGTGAGATTAGAGGCGAGGAAGATCCAAATAATGGTAGCTGGAATTTATGAGTATAATTGAGTTTGAAGTTTTTAGAAATTTACTGTGTCAGTGTTCGACTGTATGTGTGCGCGTGTTTATTGTCAGGGACAGTCTGAGGGCCATCTCCACCCAGTATTGACCATGTCTGATGGCGTAATGATGTCATTCCTTCTTATTTGGAGCCAGACTGTCCGTCCATCTGAAGACCTTTAGTTTTAGATTTTCTGAAAATGCCAGCAATGAAAGAGTGGTACAAAGTACAAGAGACTGGATGGAGAAAATATTGGGGAAAAAGTAACAATTAACTATTAACTGCTTACTGTTACTACACGTGACATTGCTTATTGATTAAAAAGTTGTTGTACATGAACTAACCTAAGTAAATACATTTCTCAGTTTGACCCGTATGTGCTTCTTTACCACAAGAATAGTGCTTAAAAGATATTGTAGTTGTATTTTCTTATTTTATGCAATAAATAAATAAATAAATAAATAAAATTTTTAAACATGTCCAAATAACTCAAAATAAAATCCCCATTCTTAATTCAGTTTAATTCAGTTATATTTACAAAATAATTTGGTGCTATATAATGTAAAGACCCTATAATATTACAGAGAAAACCCTAACAACAAGATCAGGGGGTCATTATGAGCGAGCACTTTGGCAACAGTGGAAAGGAAAAACTCCCTTTTAACAGGAAGAAACCTGTGGCAGAAGCAAAGGTTATTAATAACAACTTAAAGGTGCTGTTGCTTATAAATAATTTGTATTAAGGTTAATGCATATTAAAAGTAAATAGTTAAGGAGAGAATGGTCTTAATTATTGGAATTGTGATTTTACAATATCTTAATGCCAAATAAATCGATAAGTGCTTCATAATGACGGAGGCTGCAATATGCTCCTAATACTTACAAGCCAATAAGAAAGTAGGAACTGGCAAATACGTGTTTTCAAAAACTGTGAATGTATGAAAGGAATCACATGTTGCCTTTAAACCTGACAACAAAAACCTTATTAAGCAATACAGGTTTGTAGTAAATCAGCATAGCAGCAATAAAAGGATTTTATGAAACTGGAACATCATGATGTTCCTCGAAGTCGCATTGCATTACTTTGTGACTATTACAACGAGAAGAGTTCTTCGACCAGGCAAGTTGAATAACTGTTTTTATCAACACCCCAGGGAGGTCGTTATAAGTTAAAGAAGTCTCTCATAAAAATAAAACTGTTCTCACCATATCTCCAAAAATCTGAAAAAGGTTTTTACACTTAAGCTTTTTACACTTAAGCTTTTACTGGGTCAGATCAATTATTTAGCACGATTAGCATCCCTGTGTGTTTTGTTACTAAGATTCTCACCGATTTCTGTGTTTCTTTTTGTGTCTTTTTTGGGGGGGAGGGGGGATTATTATTCATTCAGTTCAAAGGTTAGAAAGAAAAATGTTTTCTTCAGTTTTCTTTAAGCAAGAATAAAAATCAAAACTGTCAACTTAAAGGCACGACTCGTCACAAAGCCTGGAAGCAGTGAAGCCATTAATGTCACAAATGTCTCTGCAAAATCCACTTAAGGTATTTAATATTCATCAGATCAAGGAATTTGCCAACATTTCTAATAGCACTCAAAAGCGCTTAACTGCAGCTGGGCCATCTCTGACAGTATGTTGCGCATTAGTGTGGCGGTAATGGTGCGCTGCCCGCGCGACATATTCTGCTTTATTTCCCACTGTGAATGGAATGCAGCCTGTCACAGTGGGAGCACGAGGAGACGGGCAAAGCAGAGGTGTAAGTGGGGAACTCTTGACCATCTGCGTTTTAGCACAAGAGCGGGATTCAGAGTCTGGTCTGAGCCTAAAAGGCTGTTGACCCACATTTTGTGTCATAGATGGCACTTTGTATCACTTAGCTGTCTGCATGCAACTCCCCGTGTCCCTGTGTGTGTGCGTGTGTGCAGGTGTTTAACTTGCAAGCATCATACAATAACTTGGGTGGAGTTGTGTCAATTCTTATTTACAGCATTTTATTTCATTTTTTTGTTAAAAACAAACACTGTAGTTCAGTTAACAAAGAATCATTAGTTGCATAAGAGAAAATCTGTGTAAATGAAATCTCTTTGGGACCGCTGAATGGACGAAACAAGCAGTTAAAAGATGTTTTCTTTGTGCTCTTGTAAATTATTCATTTTCTTTGAGACGTGAAGGCATAACAGAATAATTTATAATTTTCATGAATGGAATCAAACTGGAGATGTTATTACATGTCAGCTTTGTAATTACATATACTACTTGACTACTAGAACAATCGAAAAAATTGCCCCCATTAAAAATTAATAATTTATTCAAATCATGATAATAAAGAATAGGGTAATAAATCTTAGTTGAAAGACTCTTCAGGACTACCATTACATTCCCCCTGGAGCACCAACCCCTATCATGCATTAATCCATCCTAAACTGGACCACACTGGGAAATCCTTGGCAGGTGGGGTTATGTATTACCTAATTAGAGTTTTGATTTAAGACTCATCTCTAAATAATGGAATCACACACACACACAAACACATGTGCGTACTGGGTGGAGAGATGTGGAACATATAAACGCAGGATGGACTGTGTTCGTCTAATAGTAGCAGGTATGTCAAACTAGCAGAGTAGGTCACTTGCAAGTTTTTGCAAGTTAATGCAAATGTGTGCATGCACTTGCTAGAAAGACGGGACCTAAAATGACCAGTTATTCAAATATGTGCCGTTAGGTAGACAAAGCATGGCTCTACCTGGGTTGTCCCTGTTTTTTTTCCCATTTTTTATTTTGATTTAAATCACAGCAGATCCTGAGAGCCTGCTGGTTTTCATTAGAACAGCCTGTTCCCTCTTAAGCCTCCCTCCCCTTCCTCTAAACCATAAACGCCTATGTCAGTCGGTCTTCAGTGCACGCTAATCCCACCAGCGCAGATATATGGCTACTTTCAAGTAGCTCAGTCATGGATTTCACATTTTCCTTTTCGTAATTCCTTCTTCAAAATGACCGCGGACGTTAAAGTGCTCCCATCTTGCAACCTGATGACCTCATTACAAATGGCACACGGCATGTAGGTAGATGTACAACAACAATCTGGGACAGTGTAAGTGGGGACTTTGGTTGTAAAGAAAGAGAGGAAGGAGGGGGTCGCGAGGAGTTGTTTGACAACGAAACAGTTGAGCCATTAGGGATGTACCGGCTGAGTTTGCTGGGAGTTACAGCATGTTGCAACATCCTCGGAAATTTTCACGCTCCCGTTCCTCCCCTCTTTAGACCTTCTCATGCTCATCCCCTATTCAGATGCTTACTCCCCAACAGCATATGGCATTCAGTATTAATGTATTTATGCTTCATCTTGCTGCTCTCCTCTCTGGTGTCAAACATTGCCGCTTTCGTTTCTTTTCTCACAAAATACCTGGAGCAGCAGGAGGTTGGGAAGTTAAAGAGAAAGTGAAGCTACTCAAACTTTTCAAGCTTTGCAGTTTGCATGCGTACGCAGAGGACTCCAGAGTGCCTCTGCTTACAGCTGCACCGCTGTTGGAGATGCATCACTTCTCAACTCCGCGATTATTAGATCAGAGTCAGCAGGAAAGACGGGGGAAATGAAAAAACACACAAATATGCACACGACAGACCACAGGGCATCAGAGGAAACTTTTTCATCACGCTGTTGGGAGCATAGTGTCCTCTTTGAAATAAAGATATTTACGATTATCCTTCCTTGGAAAAAGCAAAGCGTGACTGGTTTTTGATTTCATTCTGCGCCTGTCTTCTTCTTCTTCTTCTTCTTCTTCTGCAGCTCATTACCAGAAAACACGCACTCATGCCTTCGATCTTTTCTACATTTTATCCAGCACGTCCGCAGCTCTTACACCCGCACTCCCTTCTCAACAAGACTTGTTCTTGCACCACATAAAAATTACATCAGGGCTCTCATCTTTAAATGGCCTATGACATTTATAGATGGGTTGAAGTGTGCATTCTCTGTGCCGTTTCGGCCCGGGGCCTATTAAAGCAATTGAATCGTCTTTGCATCTCGTCTTTGAAGTGTTGGGAGAATAACTGTGCTGTCCAAGTTCTGGTTAATCATTAGTGATAGCAAAGCGCTCCATGTGAAAAGCACTGCTTTTATAGCAGCAGCAAGCACAGCATGGGGTGTCTGTTAGGCCCTCGTAGATAATGTAATCTCTAGTCTGGTAAGGGGAAAAGGAGAAATGGGGAGAGATTTTGATGCAGCAGGGAAACTGTTTTTATGTGTGCTCTCTTTATGCCTGTGGGGTGTCAAACAGAGCTTTGGTTATGAGAATCCTTTATTTGTGTGATGATGTAGCCATTAGGGCCCTGTGTCGTGCCTCTCCGTCTCATAATGTTGCTCTGGATGTGAACTTCTACAAAGGGTTTCGGCCTGTATTCATTTTCTGATGGTTAGATACGACGCCCGCCTGCAGGCTTCTTGTCTCATGTGATGCGCAGCTACGAAGCAAAACAGCAGAGAAGCAGAGCTCTGTCCTCGGCTGGGAGTCACCTGCCATGTGAACTGCTGGATTGTTGTGTTTAGCCTCAGGAGACATGAAAACTTATGCTTTGACTGCCTGACCTGAACATTTGAAAAGTGGGAATTGTACAGGCTTGGTTTTCATTCAACCAACACATCATTTTTTATCAAAAACTATATCAGGACTGGACAAGATGAGATGGTCTTTGGTGATTCCGTGTGCCGTCGGGATGCTGCGTGTGCTGAAAGATTTCAAATGCATTTTTCATATAGTTTGCAGATGAATTATCGAAATCTGCACCACATAAGTGGATATTTTCACTACTCGTAATAAATCCAAAATAAATCTCTCGTTCTGTTACAACGTTAGACCATAATAGGCAATCTTACAGACGAGCAGAGCTTATTAAGAGTGTTTTTCCTTCATCTGATGAAGTATGATGATTTATGGTTTTTTAAACTTGATACCGTTTCTTAGCCAAAAGCAGACATTGATAATAATAGAGACTGTTTTCAGTAAGAGAGTTTAATGTTTTGCACCTGGCTTTCATCATACACGAGTTGCATGTGTGCTGCTTGGAAAGATAAACGTGAGCTCACTGATGATGAGTGACTTTGCACCTTGCGAGACCCTCGGAAACGTGCGATGCATTAAGATAGTGTCTCAACAAAAGCAGACAGACACACTGATCTCATCTGTGTGTTGATAAACTGCTGTGTATGCAATTTTCAGAAAATATACTATTTACTCACAAAGAGTTCTGGGGAGCCCAGTTGCTTATCCACTGTTTCATTCACATATGACCTGACGCCAGGCTGTTGTTGATCATCATCCTCCTGTCTGTCTTCTCTTTGCTCTTCTCTAAGAAGTGCAGTACAAGTGTTTTACCCATGACATTATGGCGATATAAAGGCTGTCCATCTGAGTCATTTCAGTCTCCGATTCGCTGCAGCTCTATGGGTGCATAAGTAAATGTCAATCTAGATGTGTGCGGTTGGGTATGAGTGTGTAATTTCAGGAAATGGACATCAGGCCTCCCTGGCTTGTCTTCAGCTCAGCGTGCTGCCCACAATGCTGAGGCCTCAGGTTTCCCACACGGAGGGCAGAAAATAGAGGGCGTTCCTCCAAAGCTGTCGGCAGAGCTCAACCAGCAGGAGCTGCAGCCTGCATCACAACGACTGTTTTTTATTTAGAGGAGGAAGGCAGGGATACTGAGAGGGAGTGGGAAAGGAAAGGAGATGATGAGGTCTGGGGTGGTCAAGAGAGGACTGGAGGAAAACCCAGAGAGGAGGGAGAGTGGAAAATAGTTTGGTACTTTTTCTGTTATGTAGGGGAAAAGAACAGAACATCCAAATTAGGAAAAACTATCCACAGTATTAGTATTTAGTTTGATCTAAATTCCAGCAATTTGCAGTCAAAAGAATGACAGAAATATCTTATTTAAACGAGGATGCTTTGGTTTCAAGAAGAAAAACAGAGCAGTTGACATGACCAACTATAAAGTACAAATAATCATCGTTACAACGCAGGACAAAATGCGGTTTGGGCATCCGCAGCTTTGTTTCTGTTGTTTTTTTGTAAGTCGCCCATTTCAACTATATTTAGCCCTAAAGTTGTGTTTGGTTCCTTTTGGAGCATATTGTGTGTGACACCCAGTCTACAGACCTGCCTAGCAACAACTTTCTATGGTTACATGTATAAAAAAAAAAAACCCAAGAAATTAAATATGATCACTTGTGACTCCAAAGCTAAGATGGTGACGGCCATTATGACTTCATTTTAGAAGTCTAGTATCAAGTTAAGCCAAACAATCAATCACCTGACATTTGACTGCTGTTTATCCAGGTTACTGTGGTGCAGTTCATTAAAAATAAATAAATAAATAAATATAAAAATAGATATCTGAGTATTTAGTGCATTTTCATGGACTGTCTTAGCCCAACACAAATAGACATTTATTCAAATTCATAAGATTGTTGGGAGAATACAATGTTGCCAATAAAATAAATCTTCTTTTCGAATTGCATCGGGCTGCTGTTGTTTGCAGCCCCCTCTCTCCTCTCTGCTTTAATAAGTGTAACTGCATTTGGGATTAAGAGACCCCCTGTTTCAGCGACTTCAATGTAATTATCTTTGGCCCCTTTCCACGCACACAATCACACACACACAACTATAGGGCTTTTTTGTTTATTTAATTAGATGCAATGATTTTATGGTGGTGGGAAAAAGAGGAAAAGTCATTAGACTAATTACCAAAGTCTCAGTAGCAAAGTGTGTATCTGCACTTTGTCATCGGGATAAAAGATTCAATGTGTCGTCCTTTTATGACACCAGAGAAATGACTCGAGACTGCTGCGAATGATTTGCCAAACAAAACCCTTCCTTTATGCTTCCGTGTTTTTGCAAATCTCCAATAAACTTGGCTTCTCTGCTAAGACACCAGGCACGTGGAAAGTCACCGAGTTCACTTTCCATGTATGTTGCTTATTTTCTTACGATCTACATGGTTGGGTGAGGATGTTGATTTGGGTCAAGAAGAATTTAATATGTTTTGGTGTTGGCTCTAAAAATAGGGGTTGTGTTTGGTCAGCTTTGAGTCCGCGGTAGAATTAGTTGTTAAAAAATGTATTAAATGCCCTTTTTATTTAATGTCTGTAAGTAACCATATTCTCATATAATTCCACTTGAATTCATTTGGATGTTCACTTTGGGATCTGTATGACTTCTGTTCAGTATGACAGTGAAAGTGATCCAGTGCTGTTTTTAGTCACCAGTAGTGCTAGAAAGCAGTTAACACCATGTGGGTATCTTACCTAGCATGGACGCCTCGATAGCTGGTTAGCTCAGACATTTGCTGACGTGGGAGTAAACTTTGTTCTCAGTTTGCTTTGTTCTTCTTCTTTGGACTGAACACTGACCAGCTAATGGCAAGTTTCCATAACATCTGCTAGTCGTGCAGAAGTGTCTGTATGCAACTCTCGAAACTGTGGCTCGGCAAAGCAAAAAGAAAATACAACTACTAAAGATGTAATGTAGCCAAACTGAGTTGCAAATTAATTATTTACTGATGTTCTGAGAAAAGCCACTCGAAGCAAACTCAAAGAAGATAAATCACAGGAAAAATGTCCGTCCCCACTATTGTGTACTTGGATTAAAACCACATTAACTTTATTTAAAAATCTGTGGTGAAATAAGTGAAACTGTACCGCCCGTGATTGAAACCATGTTTTTAGTTTCACCACACCGCCCTACTGTGATGTCAGTCAGATGGTCTGTTTTCACATGATAGATGGGCTGAAGAGGAGCCTCACTGCCATAAGACACGTTCGTGTGTTTAACATTTGAACAGATGACCAGATTGATAGAAAGATCCTTTTGATTCCTCATTCATTTGTCTTTGTCCTCACACAAGCAAGACTCGAGTTAAATTATTGTCCTTGTTAATGTGTAATGACTACGTGATGACAGGGGAGGCTCATGCCAAGACGCCTCTTCTTTGATTGGTAATTGGGTTCTCAAATCACCTTAAATCACACACAAAGGGGAAACATTCTAGATTAAAGGGATCTCAATTACTCCTCATTTACCTGATATTTTCAAGACGTCAGGCTACAACCTCCCCTCTTTCTTCACATATCCTATTCCATGTACTGTCCACTTAAGGACTACTGACAAGAAGCAGACATCTGCAAGCAGTGGCCCTTTGCCCCGACAGACCGCCGGTTCCAAAACTACTCGCCTTTAGTTCTCGTGGGTTAAAGAGGGAGAATGTGAGGATAAGAAATTGAGCAGTGCTTTTTAAAAAAGAAAAAGTCCCAGAGGCCTCCAGAAACATTAAGAAAGGAAGGGAGAGATAGTTTAGTGGAAGAGAAGGAGGAATCTATGAAGTGTTGACAGCTTTGTTGGTTGGCGGTGAGGAAGGGAAACTTCTTTTCCAGTCTCCCCTGATGAGCCATGTCAGTATTTCTTAATATATTTCTCTATTAGTTGTGAGTCTTTTATAAAATAAAAGGATTTTCCACATTTCCAGTAAGTTTTTTTTAATTCAGTTTTAAAAGATTCATAAAGTTGGAAAGCAAAGAAACATTTCTACTGCTTTTTCTTGTAAAATACAGACGAGTGGTCCCTCTCGAGGCCCTTAAGATTAGCCAAATAAAGAATAATTGGGGACGGAAATCTTAGCGATTACGGCTCATAGCTTCGTTCTAAGGGGTCATAAGCCAGCAGCCTAGGACCATTACTCTACTAGTCATACTACTGTAAGTGATTTTTTTCCCCCCTTGTTGTGTCTTAGTGGAACTTAAAAGAGGAAGAGCGTAGTCGCAGCCAGACCCGTGCGAGGCCTATTGATCCCTGCCAGCGTCTTTCTCTCCCCCCTTTAGATAATGGATTGCCAGCACATCCACTCCTACCCCCATCTCCCCTCCCCTCAGGCCCGTTAGTACAAATAATGTCTAATCAATATGCGCCGCAGTCCCCGCGAATATCCTTTTAACACTAGATTTATGTCACAGCAGCGCACACTCTCTCTTACTCATTTCACTTACCAGCCAATCAATTTAACCAATCACAGCGAAGACCCGTTTCTCTTCATCGTATGCAGTTAAATACATTTTTATTTTAGTTTAGTTCTAATTAAATGCCCTATATCAGCATGTCCTCAGCGGCGTGCCTTGATTGGGTTAGATTGTGCAGTAGCGGGGCAGTTTGGTCACACATCTGAGGCTTTATTGACTATTTGGAATCTATTATGTAGATTTGCATTGATTGGAGATTTCAGTTCATCACTCACTGTCTGCGTGCAGTTGTCGGTGAACAAGTTGTAATGGCAGATCGCTGCATCAAGAAGGGATTTTTCTCTGCTTTGTCACATCTGTCACTTTGGCGGGTTTGACACGTTGTGTATATGTCGGTGCGCGTGTTACATTTTAATGAGCAGGAGGTCTGGTGTCTTATTTAAGGAATATATCAGCAGGACACAGGAGAGCGCTTCTCATAATTATTTAGTTTAGAAAATCTCAAACTGGTAAAAGGCCAGTATTGTTTCTTTGTTTTCACTCGTAAAGAAAAGCGTGGAAGAGGCTATGTGCTGCTCCATGCCTTTCTCTGCATCGGTATAGATATACATATTCATGAGTGGGTGAGGAAGAATGTGGGGTAAACGATCTGTCTCATGAGGGGTGCTCCTGTGGCAGCAAAGCCAGCACTTAGTGCACTGAGGCTCGGGCTGCCCTGAGCTTCCCCTCTCAGTGGATCTGATTTCCGTGGCTGTACGTCGGAAGCAGTGATGACAACCACATGGGCAGAAGCTGTCTCTCTCCCTCGCTTGCCTGTTTCAACGGCATTTGACTCAACAGTTGTGCCTTTTGAGGAAATCAAACGTTTCCAGGGTTATGTGCCCCCTTTAATCAGGCTAATACAGTAGTTTGGTCTTGCAAGGGAAGCCTAAGTATGATTTGCTCTTCGAATTATCAAAATCATTTTGTTGTATGCTGCTGTTCTGCTTCTATCTTGCAGGATGTGACCTCAAAGTCGCTGTGTTATTGTGTTTTTTGAGGTGGCACCAATTTGTTAAATAGATCAAATATACACTTTCCAATTACAGCAGAAACACTCAAAACTTGGTTTTGAAACTGTAAAAAAAATTAGCTTCTGCGATTTCCATAATCTGAACCTGAATGTGCTGTTTTTCTGTCTTGCTCATTCCCTTGTTCCTTTATACATAGGTCTCTTACTTAAGGCCTACACTGTGTCATTAATTGACAAGTAATCCTCGACAAAAGGAAGCTTATGCATTTTTATCAGGTATTTCCGTATATTAACATTTAATGCCATACGAATTACGTCCAGATTTCGTGTGCTAATCCCCTTCCAAAACAGTAGATTTGGCTGTAAATGTTCCATCACTAACACTAATCCAGAGTGTATCCCTATCATGTTCCCCGAGCTATTTTAAGAGGGCACGTCTGTCATTTTACTGTATTTAAAAAAAAAAAAAAAACAGATGTTGGAATTAACTAATCCTTGTATCCTGTCAAATTTTGTGGATTTTTCACGCTTCGTGGACCTTGACAACCCAGTGACCGCACACTGACGGAGGAAGGTAATGGCAAGTGGTATTTATATGTTAATAGCTAGCTTATTCCTTAGTGTAGTACAAACCAGTTTCTTGCCAGAAACCAGAACTGGATCATGCAGTATATTTGCCATTTGCAGGTGGTTAATCATGGTTAATCACAGCAAATGGTAATAAACTGACTTGTATATTCAGTGCTTTTCAGTAATTGTCCCGTCGTTTGTGGCAAATTCTAAACATCTGATCCTGAAAGGGTAATACAAGTTTGTCTGTGCAGTTACTTTGATCCAGTGTCTGGTGAGCAGCTACACTTCATGGAAATGACAAATACAGACAGTATTTGACTGGCGTTTCCTATGAAAGTAAAAATGAAAATATGCTGTCTAAAAGTACATCCTGTTAAGTAGTGAATAGTAGTGAAAAAAAAACTGTTACAAATACTGCAAAAGCTTTTTGTTACAGTTTCCTTTTTCATGTTCTTTATCAGATAAGCATTAGATGCCCAAGTCTTCCAGTGCAGCTAATGACCCTCAAGCTTAGAACGAAAGCTTATATGCAGCTGTGAGTGTGGCAGGTGTGGTTAATGTAATTAACTATATTGATGTTTAAAGGAGGTGGTCAAACCCAGGAATACATTACAAGAAAAAACAGAAAAATAGGAATATTCTCAGAAGTGTTGATAATATTTCTTAGTTTCCATATAATCGTCCATCTAGTACAGCGGTTCCCAACCCCCGGTCCACGGACCGGTCCATGAGTCGTTTGGTACCGGACCGCAAGACTTCGACGCTCGGGTGTGAAATTTATGGTTTTCAGAGTTTTTAGTGTTAACTCAGTTTCCCTGGGTCTTTTCCAGTGTTGTAGCTGTGTGTCTTATTTTAAAAGAAATATTCACACGTTACCATAGCAACCAGAGAGCATTAAGGCCCAGGGAGGAGGATGTTACTTTCATTGTTGTTGGTGCATTTCAGGAGGACGCTGCTAATAAAGTTACACAATTACACAGTGAATTCACGTTTATTATTATATTTACAAAATACCACAGTTTTTGTCTTGGTCGTATCATTTTATTTTGTTATATTTATCCACGACACCTTAAAGTCTGTGAAAATATTGTCTGACATTAAACCGGTTCGTAGCACAAAAAAGGTTGGGGACCGCTGATCTAGTACATAGAAGTGCAATGTAAATATGTGAAACTAAGTAGTAAAGGCCAGCAACTACAGTAAAAATACTCATTATGCACAAATCTATAAGTCAATTACTAGAACAAATTTCCCTGTGAATTTACAGTAAACTACTGTGTACTACATATGCCAGTATAGTACTGCTAATTGTGTGGTTACTATTGCAGTGTTGCCTTTATGTTTCTACTCATAATATATTATTGCATTCAGTATTTTCTATAAAATCCTGCTTTATTTAACATAAAAAAATCCACATTGGGGAAAAAAAAAAAAGCTGGGCAGATACGATTAATCGCTGTAGTCATGGTTACCCATTGTTAGGTAAACCTTAATACAAGAAACCATAGCATACATACATGCAAATGGAAACACTGTATCAGTACAGCACTTGAGGATAAAGTATTTAAATTTAACTTTTAGATTACAGTATTTATTTCAGCAAAAGTCCAATTTAACTGACAAAGAAAAAAATGCTGTATTAGTGTAAAATTTCACAGTAGTTTGTTGTTAATACATCAGTAGTATCTGTATATAGTACAATATAAGAATAAAACAGTGTAATCGTCCTGTTTTACTTCATACAAATACCAAAAAAGGAGGAAATACAACCCTGATAATACGTTCAAAAGTCGTTTATGTTTAAGCTGTGACCTAGGATATACTACATGTACAATATAAATATACATGTAAAGGGCACGCTCCCATGTTATGGATTTCTAAGTGTGTTTATTTGGTGGCGGTTGCACCTGTTTGGTCCTGTTAAGGCTGCTCTGAGGCGATACTATGGTTGTGAGTTTGCGCCATATAAATAAAACTGCAGTGAATCACAATAGGCATAGTTCCAGTACAGTCACTACAGCAGTACAACTATTCCTGATACACCGAGGGAGGGAGGCAGCTTAACAAATAAGAGCTGATGGGAAAGATGAAGAATAGGGGGAGTGAAATGGAGAATACATTACATTTCAAATCTCATTTGTGGAACTCCGGCAGATATGAAAATGCAGGAGATTAATAAATGAAGGAGAAAGTGTTCTAATATGCACAATCAATTCAACATCTCTTGCCTCCACAATACAATGTAAAATATATTACAAGTGATTGAAGAGCTTTGTTCCATGATGAGATGGCCACCATTATGCACCATTATACTCCAGCTCTTACAATATGATTAACAGCACAACAGGCAAGGAAGAGGGGAATCATCATCTAGAGACAGGCGGATCCCTCGAGGCCTCCTGAGTTGTCTTGTCTGGCCGTCTAAAATACGGTGCTGCCATAGTGAGGTCACTCCAAGTGCGTGCACGCGTAGGCCTATCACGCCAACCAGCTTCGACACTCAACTAATGGCAAAAAGGCCTTTTAAAGTGGCACACTAAAACCCAGCACACACCCACGAAGCCTTAATGTCTTATTTATGGCCCCCTGGTTTGCTATAAAACCAGCCTGTGTCAGCAGCTAGTTGCAGGATCTCCAGGGATTCATTCACTTCATGCCAGTACGTAGACTGCACCCTCGCCTGTGTTCTTCCTTATTCAATTCTTCAACCGTCAGGGGCTCGGTCTTCTTCAGCACTGCGACACAAACTATGTCTGCAATTTGGCCGGCTAAAAAATGCTTTTAGTGATAAGAAAAAGTTGTTTTTTTATTTAGCTAGCTTGTTGTGGATATGGCCACAGCACTTTATCTCTGCTTCCCACTTTCCCATGTATCATCTCCTCTTCTCCCCCCTGATCTCTTTGAAGTCTTTACAGAAGGCTCTCACCGGACTCTGCCTTTTGCTGTCATTCAGTCTTATCTCTGCTCCCCTTCTTACTGTCTGCCCTTATCTATAAATATTTCTTTCCCTTCGGCCATCCTTTTAGCATCCCTTGACTTGTCGCTATCTCCCGTAACCTTGTGAGCTCAGCATCTCTTCTGACTTAAATGAAAAACTATCCAAATTTTACTTTCAGAAACCCAAACCCTACGTTTAAATTTAAGGCTAAATTTAAGACAGACTTGTTTGCTAATGTAAAAAAGATGCATTTGAATTCCTGGTTTCAGTCTGCCACACCTTTTTTTTTTTTTTTTTTTTTTTTTTTTTTTTTTGTTGCCTGCCTTTGTCTCCCACCACCATCTTGCCTCCTTTGTCATCTCCCTCACTCATCCTTCCTTCACACTTGGCCTATGAACCCCCATCCCCCCACCTGCTTTATCCCCTCATCCTCCCTTCCATTACTGTCTTCCCTCTTTGCTCCTTCATCCTCCACCCTCAGCCTCCCTTATCTTTCTCATCACAGCTTTCAGAAAGAGTTCCCATCTTGAGGTCTTGACAGCATTCTCTAGACAGAAACCAGCCTCCCTGAGGGATCTGAACCGTGGAGAGATGTGTGACGGGTACCTGCCAGAAACTCTGTGACTCCCTTTGAGTTTTCCATAGGGGCTCTTTGATGGGCTGCACTTGTATGTGTTTTGTGTGGGTGCATGTGTGTCGTTTTGTTGCATCAGGCAGAGCAGAGGATCTGTGCCGGCCTCGAAAAACAGATTTTTTTTCTTTCTTTTTTCTATTCAAACAAATGCGTAAAAATAAAACGTCCTAATTAATTAGAGCCTTTATGCGTCTCCATTTACAATATTAGGTTGGCGCCATTTACGACTAGAATTTGTTTTAATGTTGCAAGTGTTATTCTTCTGCCCACTGAAGTTTAGTTTGCCTCCCCATTTTGGATATTGGTCTTAAATCATAAAGTAACATTGAAATACAAAGACAATAAAACAAGCAACAAGTGTAGCTCAAAATTAGTATGACTGCATTACATCCACAACACAAACATCGAAAAATGTTTTAGATTTTTGCTTCATAAATTAGTCTAAATTCTAATTTTTTCTTTCTTTTCTCATTTTAGAATCACTGTTTAGATGCAGTGACAATTCCATGCACAAAGATGCGCTAGAAACATTAAATAAAGCAGACATGTTGCACCTATGTGTAGGGATGGGTACCGGTATCCGGTGCCATGATGGCACCGGTTCTGACATAAACGGTAGTAACCAGACCGAAAAGCAGCGCACATTTTGGTGCTTTTTTTTTCCTGAGATGTCATACACTTTGGATTCTAGCCAATCATTTTACGTTTCCGAGGGTAGTAGGCAGGCCCAGGTACGTACGTTCTTTTAGAGCAGAGCTACAGATTTAAAATGCCCAAGGCGAAGCGGTCAAAAGTCTGGCTGTACTTCACAGCAAAAGATGCAAACTCAGCAGCCTGCAACAAGTGCTTTAAGCTGATACTGTGATACTGTCAAAGGAGGTAACACCTCAAATCCGATGAAACACCTGGCGACGCATAGCGTTTTTTTAAAAGCCGAGAAATGACCTGTATGTGATAGATTGCTGCGAGACCTCACACCGGGCACATCTACTGCGGGTGTGGTGCCTGTTATCGGACGCGGAGCTAGCAACATCCCCCCAAAACCCGAAGAGGAGAGTCCTGGCCCCTAGCCCTGCCAGTGTAGCAGAAATGATGATGATGGCAGCAGCAGCCGTTCTTCTCTGCGTGAGGAGCTTAATGTTGTTCGTGTGTAATTTACGTTGAGTAGGCTAACCATGTTATTACATTAATGCATGTAAGGTGAACTAGCAAACACCGTCATAGCTACATGCGGCTGTCTTCTTGTTTGATGGCAGATACTCCCTTCACCCTGCCAAAAACGCTAAAATTACCAAAGAAAAAGTGGGAAACAGTTAAACATGAGAGGTTTTTGGACAAAGTTTGTGTTTTTTCCATTGTTTAAGCACTGCTTCCAGCCAAGAGTGATGCCATATATGCCCTATAGCTGCAGAAAACATTGTTATCTTTTTACAAAAAAACATGAGAGGTTTTTGGACAAATTTTGTGTTCTCTATTCTTTAAGCACCGGTTTGAGCACCGTTTAAGCACCGGCACCGTTTCAAAAGTACTGGTTTGGTACTGGTATCGGATAAAACCTAAACAATACCCATCCCTACCTATGTGCAGAAGCATTTTATGTAAACACCCTTACCAGTCACACAGACCTGATGTAGTCACCCTGTCAACTCCTCTGCTGCTAGGCGTCTAACTAAGCAACGACTGAGCCTAGGAGGATGTTTTGACAGGGGTTGTGAAGCAGGGTAGCCTGAATAGAGACCAGACAGCTTGTTTGTTTGTTTGCTTTCCCCTGTGCTCTCTTACCCTTAGGCAATGAGTATGACCAAATCTAATTCTGAATGCAACATATGATATTCCAGCTTAGTGGAAATTTTTGCATCCGGCAGCTACAAATTAATTTTCATATCGATAATTCTGCAGCTTGGAAATGTGTTTGTGAATTTTGTGATCTATAGCACAGATTTTTTTAAAGCATTTTTTCTGGTTCTGCAGTGAAGACTGAAACAATTTTTTTCCTATATTTGTTTTCAAATCTATCGTTTAATTGAAAAACATAACGCCTGCAGCGGGAAAACTATTGCTGGGATTTGTCAAAATGTGGGTCATTACTACACAGCTCCCCACAATCCAACACAGCCCAGACATACGCAGACGCATCCAGGAGAAAATAGTGAAAAAATTGTAAACTAGTCTAAAATAGCGCCTGAATTTTACTTCTAGTACAAATTTGCATGCGACTCAACAAAAGCCAGAGAATTTCCACCTCTTTGGGGAGTTCATGCTGCTTAGATTTGAATGGCAGGAAAAAGTGGAAGAGGGATTGACACAAGGCAGGGGAGAGCACGAAAGGGGAAGCGTCTGTACCCTGCTGATGCTATGGGTATTTTTCACGGTGGCCCTGCTTTGAAACATTTGTCCTGAAGAGAGGCAGGAAAGTCTTTATGCGCCTGTAGAGCCTCTCGGTGTTCATGGCTGCAGCTGGTTGTGTGGGAGCATTCGGCAGAGGGCTGGGAGGAGGTTACCCAGGATTTCCTGTTAAACAACTTCAGCTTCTGTTTTGCTGGGAGAGATGAATGGTTTTAAAAAACATTACTCTGTGCTGCTAAAGGGCATTAATATCTGGTGTTGATCTGAGACTTAACACTTTTCAAGTAAAGATATAAAGCCATAAGAAGGGACAGTTCCCAAGGAATTACATTGGAGATTATTGCAAATTTTTATTATTGTCACAATGTAGCCTTCTACGTTCACTTTTCTGTTGCCATATTATAAATGATTATTCAGTCTTTTGGCTTTTAAACTCATAATTGTCGTACTCAAACTGGACCTCAAGGATCATATTTCAAGGCTCATCACTATCTGAAGTAATAAGCCCCGACTCGTTGAGTATCTGACTCTTTATTGCAGTGTTATTGAAATCTTAAGCTTGCAAATATCAAGGAGACGACTCTAACCTTTAAATTTGTCTAGGAAAAAATAAATCCAAGATATTTCTGTGTGCCGTCTGTGCTTAAAATAAAACAGACACAGGATTTCGTGTTTCTTTTGCTCAGAATGTTTTGGGGGGTTTTGGTGGTGGTCTGGAAATCATGTCCTCCAAAAGCTCCTATATATACTGAATATTTCATGAGGCTGTTGTGTAGAGTCCCAGTTTTTAATGAATGCTTCCTGAACCACTGCTGCACTTTAGCTTCATTCCCAAGAGTGATTTGGAAAAACAAATGTCCTTTTTTTTTTCAGCTCATGTGAGATACATGCGTTGATTTAGTAACAAAAATACTCATTTGATACATTTTTTTAAGTCTTTCACAGAACAAGCAACTAAGTAACAGATCAGTAACAACATAGATCATATTCTGACCATATTCTGAACATTTAATACCAAGTGGCAAGACGTAATGTTTCCCATCAGAACATTGTAATTAGCTGATCAGTTTCAGTCAACAATGGTATAAAAAGAAAGAAAGCAAACAAGTCCGGCCTTTGAAATGTAATATTGCAAATATAGATGGTTCGATTTAACACAGAAGCACTGGCTGTTTTCTTTTCGATAAATATGTTTTACAGGAATCGCTGTCAGAGACTTGCGTTTGTAGAAAGATGTTATCTGGGTGGTTTAAGGGCATACGAGACTGAGGATGGGTTCATGTTTGGAACATGGTTTTGTCAAAATGCAGCCTGAGAGTGAGCATTTTCCCTGGCATCCAGGACACGTATTACCATGGCAATTATACATCAAATACTCAATCTTTCTCTCTCAAAATTGCCTGCTGTCACAAGATGCCTCCAGTCTCATTTTCTTCCAATGCTGCCCCGAAACGGGGAAAAAGGCCCCCTGCCTCCTGATGATAATGGATCCTAATTTGACTTAGATTATGATTTATCAGATGCTGCTCATGCTTCAGTCGGAAGTATTATGCAGCTCTCTGAGAATGGGAACCATTACAAGTGAGACATCCATCCGTCACCCACCGGTCGCCATAACGGAGAGAACAAGAGGGCCATATGAGCTGGACCGTGATGCCTGCCCCAGAAATTAGACTGCTCCAATTTGATTTCTTTTCTCTCTCTGTGGTGTTCTGCCTCTCCTCCCCCTTCATTTATGACTGCTCCCCTTTCTCCCAGTCCAGGTCAGGCCAAAATTGTCAGCCGGCATTGGACACGAGCATCAGTCAAACCCTAACACTTGCTAATAAAACGAGCATTGGAATTGTAATGTATGCCTGCTCGACTTACTTTAAGTTAAAATTGTCTCTACTCTGCTGCCATAGATGGGATGGATCCTTTTGTAGTTGCCGTGAATAATCTCCCACTCAGAGTGTCCACTTCCTAATGTACAGATCATTGTGACCACTAGCAAATTTACTGCACTGAGTAACTCTGTCTTTGATACATGCATAGATAAATCATTTTTTGAGACCTTAGGATATTTTGCCTCTCATGCATATAATAGGTTCAAAGTCATTACTATCCATTATTGAAGTTTTATGTGTTCTCCCATTTTACTAGTCTATTTTCCTGGGGTTTCTATTAGCTCCTTTTTTTGCCAGTTTTGAGGTTTGTCCACAGCAGGTGATGCCCTCTGATGGACGGTAGAGTGAGATTTACCTTTACCTGCAGTGCTCCCATCGAAGACTTTTATTGTAAGCCCAGGTTTTTGTTGTTAATCCTGATCTTGATACAGAGTTTAAGAAAAGGTACTAAGATGGGGCATCTTATCTTACTACTACTACTACTGAAGCTAATAAATATTACCAAATAAATGCCAAGTACCGTATTTTTCGGACTGTAAGGCGTATTAAGCGAAACAAAACAGTCAGATAAGTCAAACTTTACTCAACTCATTCTTCTTGCTTCCTCCACTTCCGTACCATTGATTTATAAATGTTGAATTCTCTCACAGCTGCTCTATTCCCATGTTGTTGCAGTATATTAATGACTAACCTCATATTGTGGATGGATTATCTCAGTTGTTTGGTCCGTTTACAGCCTAACCCTACGCGATTGCATTTGTTCCTAACCATTGGGAACCCTCACGTTGACTTTTATTGAGTGGAAAAAGGTTATCGTTCATCCTCCAGCTTCACTGTATTTATGTTATGCTAACATAGCTGTGTCGCTAGCGATCACGTAGCACATCATTATATACTAGCTTGTCCAACTTCAATAACTCTACAAATGTCACTGCTGTTTAGTTTTCTGTCATTTATGTTGGAAGTGATAGCAGAGCTGTACGTTTTCATTTTTTCAGAAATCTCTCAGAACTTGTTTAGATGGAAGCTAGCGAGCTAACTTAAACTTAATTGTTACACCTGGTAAAGCAGCAACACTGATCATTTTATTAAAGAGTTTAGACAGTTTTTAACTTTCAGTGATGCCGTTGTGTTTTGGACCCAGATTACTCCGCGAGGCTCCTGACTACAGCAGCCGTAATGCTCCGACAATCCATCAGGCGGTGCGGCTTCGTAGCTTACCGGAGTCGTACTAAAACATTTTTTGACAGATTTTTGAGCGCCGTGTACCACATAAAATCTGTTCAAGGTCAGTAAGCACAACCAGAATTCATACATAAGGCACACTGTCGATTTTTTGAGAAAATTAAAGGATTTTAAGTGCACCTTATAGTGCAGAAAATACGGTAATAGAAAAGAAAGTGTGGGTCACAGCTCTCCTTTCCAGTAGCGCTCTAGACTTTGAGTCACTGAATAGCAACCCTACATCCTAATTAAAAACCACTGGTAAATCTGAAATCCTCTATCACCTCAACAAAGAAATAATGTTTGAGTGAAACTCTGTGATGCTTTGCCAACATGAAAAGACAAGAGCCAAAGAACTTGTTCAACTGTAGTTTCTCATTCAGACTGAACTTTATTCATGAGTATGAAAAAGTCAGCCCTTGTTATCAATGTTTAGTTTAGCTGAGCCCTCATAAAAATGTAAAAAAGCCAGACGGACTCTTTAATGCTTCCCTAATCCACCGCTGATAAGACTGCGTACTCACCCTGCTGGTTTGAAAATCCTCTCCTCTTCCCCTCACCCTTTCATCTCACACTTTGCGTTCTCAAACTCTGCCAGTAATTTGCACAACCTGTAGGAAAACGCTGCTCTTGTGGGCACAGGCAGGTTGAAACTAGTTTTCGCTTCGCTGCAGAGTTGTTAAAGCACCACTACAAGTTAATAGCCTAGAAGAGTCTACTTTACGGCCGTGTTGACACAGAAAGGAATAATTAGTAGGATGCGATGCTGCCAGCGGTAAAGCCATTAACTCGGACGACCCTTTCTCCAAACCCTGTTGCCTGGTTACAGTTTCCCCAGGTGACCAAATGTGCTGAATCATAGTGATCAGCTGTGACTCACTAAGACAGTGGCCTGCAGGCGTTAGTTATGATTGGTGGGATCGTAACGGCAATGTGAAGCTCAGATATATTACAATAAGTGACTTATCTGACAGCACAGATCTGTCGGTTGACTGATTGAACGGTGTGGCCTGATGGATGCCGTCTCTGCTTAACCCTCAAGTCAGTGTCAGTGTCTGTAGGGGGGAAAGAGCAATGAAGCAAGGTGTGATTGAGATGGCGCGAAAGGGTCTGCGAATTTATATCTGAGATGAATAGACTCTGAAACAGACGGGCGGTGAAAGCGACGGAAAATGTGCTTTGTGTTTCAGAGCTGTTTCAAATTTCACAAAGGAAGAAGACGAGTGTGTGGAGATTTCCACGGTTTTAAATAATCTCATTTTCCTTACGCCTTCTCTGCGCCGAGGAGATTGTCATCTATCATTGATGGATGAGATTAGGCTCTTTTCTCGTACTGTTACTGCGATGGCATCTACAGGAGTTGCTGTTAATGTGGATAAGATCAGATATTCCCTATTTAGCATTTCAATGCGGAGCAGGGAGATGGAATCGAAACCTACATGGGTAAGACAATTGTGGTTTCATATCGCATACCGCCAGTGGGCTCAAAAACCCCTTCATCAACATTTCTCATGTCCAAGATGTTTTAGATTGAGACTACTTTTAGCTTATCAGTTATGCACAGTAACCTGCAAAGATGAGGGTGTTCACACAGTCTGCCTGTTTATTTCGTGTTACTCTTTGACTCATTGATTTAATTACTGTAGCTACAACATTATGATGGCATGTATTTATATAGCGCTTTACTAGTCCCTAAGGACCCCAAAGCGCTTTACATATCCAGTCATTCACCCATTCACACACACATTCACACACTGGTGATGGCAGCTACATTGTAGCCACAGCCACCCTGGGGCGCACTGACAGAGGCGAGGCTGCCGGACACTGGCGCCACCGGGCCCTCTGACCACCACCAGTAGGCAACGGGTGAAGTGTCTTGCCCAAGGACACAACGACCAAGGCTGTCCAAGCCGGGGCTCGAACCGGCAACCTTCCGATTACAAGGCGAACTCCCAACTCTTGAGCCACGATCGCCACGATGATAAGGTGCCAGTTTTAACTATTTATGTATTTATCCATTATGTTACAATGTAACAGCTTCATTTGTTTATCCATCAGCTGCTTTTGCATTTTTAGCAATAGTTGAGGCTGTTTCAAGCATCCATGCATTTCCTTCGGTTAGTTTAGTTAACTTTTCTACTCCGATCTGTTCAGATGCACTTGTTTAACTGGTGTTTGATTGATTTCTGTGTATCCCCTCACTACTTCAGAACCTGAGGGGGTTTGCACTTCTGGGCCTTCAACAATACAGGGTGTATCAAAAAGAATCATCTGATTTAAAGAAGGCTGTATTTTTTTTAAGTAATGTATTTACAATTTAAGTATTTACATCTTAAATATTTGCGGCCATCCTTGTGTCACTGCAGCCACTGCGGTTGTTAAACTACCTACTGGCAACCAGGTGAAACTCACGAATCCCCTTTTTCTAGCAGTACACATTTTGATCATTACTCATGGATGGTTGTGGAATTAGAGCACGTTGGATTATTTTTGATACACCCTGTAAAATGCAGACAAGGAGCACAATGAGCATTTTGCTAATCGGCCTCTTGTGACTTTGAGTTGCTGTTTGGATGTAAAACATATAATGAGATAACTTATCACGTCATTTTAAGATTTTGAGTTGACTGCAAATGCAGTCTTTTTCTTGATGGACTGTCTAAAATGTAAAGTGGTGTTGAGGCTAACCACAATGCAGACAAACAGTGGATGCCTCAAAGCAGTGATTTAAATACCAATATGTAGTCAGCTTTGACAGTTACACGGAGAGCTATGTCTTCATATAAGAGGCACACAGTTTACAGTAAATTTTTCTTTTCTTAGAATCACTTTTTACTCTGAAAGAGTAAGTTTGATCCCGTTGTATTTTTGGCATCTATCAGATTAGATTTGACGCCATCCCTGTTCAGTTTAATCCGGGGATGAAGTTTAATCTCATAAAGCGCTGTAAAGAAAGCATTTGTTAGGAAAAGGAAACTGAGCTCCTGCTGTACCACGTGTGAAATGCTCTTGCATATATTACACTGACATATTCAGAAGTGGCTCTGCCACGGAGGGGGGACTGGGGCTGAGTGATGAAACCTAAATGGCCCACATAGGACATGGCATGTCTCTCACCTTCATTAAAAGTAGGGCAGAATTACAGATATTAGAATCGCAGAGCAATTTATTTGCTTGTAACTGAAAAGGCCGGCATCGATACGCTGATGTGTGCAAGCATGAAATTGGCCCATGAATTAAAAGGAGGCATATTTCTGTGTGCCGCGCCATTATTGCTTCCAGTGGCGCCATGGCTTGAAATCGAAGAACTGTTACCCATCTTGCTTTAAGTGTGTGTGTGTGTGTGTGTGCGCGTGTGTGCGTGTGTGTGCGTGCTCACCCTTGCATTAATATCAGTCAAATATTATATTACCATCACCCACATTTCTGACCAGCAGTTCCCCTGGAAAAATAGAGATGCCTTATAAAACTGAAAGCCAATTAAATTCAATCCATTCCGTCAATGGATTCCAATGTTTACTGTCTGCTTTGCACAAGTGTTGACACCCGGTGGGATTGCTAAGGCTCAGAATGATTGCTACTGTAAGTTGCAGGAGGGTATCTGTGTGCTGTAGGAAATTAGTCATTTCTTGGAAAGTTGTCTTCCATCATTTTGAGGAAAATGATAACGGATTTAAAAAATGCACAGGATTCAAAGTTAAAGTCTTAAATGATGAAGTGACCCAAAATGAATCTCAGTAAATCAAGTTAGTCATTAGATCGGCTTCTGTATCCATTTTTGGTCCTTAAAGTTTACCTAAAATGCGACACGTGTGAATTCATCACGTGTATTCAAATCCATCTCCATAGCTGCAGCTCTTAATGCAGCCCAGTGACTGCTTCTTCTGTGGCAAAAAGTCAACTAAAGAGCCATGTTTCTTTCCCGGTGACCACACACACTTTTGCACACTCATGGCTCTGAGCTTGGCACAGCATGCCGGCACTGTGCCCATGCTGTGCACTCTGTGAAGAGAACGGTTTGATCCGAGCCGGGCCGCGAGCGCGCAGATGGTGTCTGCTTCGGCCTGGGTTACAGAATGTGTTAGCTGGATTCATTAGCCTCTTAACTTCCCTGTCAACACGAGCTTTTCCATAGAATGAGACATTTTACTTGGCTGTTTCTTCCTCTGCATATTAACTGATTTGTTTGCGCAGTTCATCAACGTGCAGTTCCTTTAGTCTCACTTAGTCCATTGACATCATGAAGTAAATACCTGGGGGTTGATAATGAGTTGCTAACTGTGGTGATATTGTATCGATTGGTGTCTAATTGCCATGTTTCTGCAGATCAATTTGGCTCTCTCTGTTTCAATGTTAAACCTGTGTAATCCAGAATAAAGGCAAGATGGGACTAATAGTGCCTAAATGGCACAGACTCGATGGCCTCTTGGAACCTCTAATCTTTCCAGTGCATCAGCAGACACCAGCGAGGCTGTGAGTGGTCATCTCAGCTAATTCTCTCTCATCCTCTGTCTTGTCAGTAATGCCACATCATCTATATAGAGTCAGCTTCTTGGAAAAGATTTGGCATCACAGAAAAATATAGAAATCTAGATATTAAACCGTTAAAAAGTAAATCAAGAAAATCTTTGAGAATATTTTATTTCATCAACTACACAGCCCACATGGGCCCGTGAGACACCATTTACACAGTAGCAGCAGTGAACAACACTCAGGAAAGAAAATTACTTTCAAAACAATAAACTTTGTCTCTCCTTAGAAGCTCTACAAATAAAAATAAAAAAATGCCACAAGAAGGGCTCCCTTGTTAAAACGCGCTTTTATGAGCATCCAACCAGAACAAGTTGACAGAGATGGCAGACGGTTTGTTTTTTAAAAAGTAAAACCATTTAAATCATAATGTAGAGCAAATCAAGGCATAAAATTGTGTTAGCTCTCAGTGTTGTGATAAACCACAAAAATAAATACGGGGGCTGTCATGAATGTTGGATTGTAATCAGAAATACACTTAGAAAATTACATTTTTTTTAAAGTATCTAACAGCTATCGCAGATCTGTACAAGAGTGTAAAAAGAGTCGATCCCTCTTGCTTTATTGCGGTAGATAACAGGGACACTGTCATACAGTGGCTCACAGATGGAGAGTTAGCTGCTAGCAGCAGTTAGCGAGAGCATCAGTCTCCCTTCTAGCTGTCTGCGAGCCTTCGATCAATAGACCTGGATTATCATCTCCAGCATCTCAGTTCATTTTTCACAGCAGAGAAAGCCGCCACCAGCTACTCCCTCTTTGTCAGAGGATGTAGGGCCTAGTTCACCCATCTGATAACTAACCACCACATCTGCTGCGTTCAAGAAGGACGTGTGGGCACTTTTTCCACCGCCCTTACCGCGCGTGTCGGTACATCAGTAAATGTTTATTTAAGAGGCTGCCGAGCTAGTCAGTACAACAGTCACATCAGAGATGGGAATCCCATGACTACCCATGCTTAATTAAATGTTTAATTAAGGTGGTGTTTTTAATTAAAAAGTTGATTATTATGAAGTGAGGATTTTTGCCAAATTAAATAGATAGGGGTTGCGTTCTGTGATATTCTATCGTTATTAAAAGGGAGGTGAGATTTATTTTTGAGTCAGCAACTGTTAATTTGCTTAAAGGGCAAAAGATGCCCTTTAAGTTAAAGGAGTGTAACGAAGTAAGCTCGAATTGAAGGCACTAACATTTAAGACACTGAGTAGTCTTGGCTGGGGTTTTCGTTTGCATGGTGGTGCATTTGGCTCAGGGCGATGCATTCATCTAATACTTTGAAGTGTGAACCAACAATGCTGCTCTTGTATCTTCAAGGTCACCCCACTTGTAACCACTCGCCACAAGGGCCCTCGTCACAAAACAGACACAAGATCCACTTGAATCTTCCCACCATGTAGGCTTCTGAACTTCAGCAGGCTGTACATGCTCAGATGGTCTTTGCGGGCTGTGGGGTCGTTTCCAGTTGTTTCTCTTTTAGTGCTCTCAACTGCGCGGACACCCGCCGCTTTGCATTCATCTCGAGAGCACATCGATCCACTAAAGGTTGCCAAGTCCTCTAAGCGATGGTTGTAAAATTTATGCCCCTATACAGTTGCTGGTAGGTCTGAAGGATGTTAAAGACATGGGAAGAGCGCACATTGTGAATGAGGCCATTCATTTGTAATCTGCAGGATTAAAGCGCTGCCTATCAGCTGCCTCTGTCACTTACTGTACATTGCACCTTCCCTTTCTCTGTTGGCATGCTTTGATTGGAATCTGTGAAAGCAGTGCCAGAGTCATGTGGGATTTTGAGGTGACAGCCCATATCTTCTAATCCTATTAGTTTGGAAGTCCTCTTCCCTGCCAAATAAAGCAAAGGCTTTGTATGCCTGCCTTAAATCAATCTTGCTCATAAAGTTTGGGTTCTTGTTTTGAGTGTCTTGGCTGCATTTTTCATACATATTGTGGCTCTGAGATCAAAAAGACTGCCTGCAACACAGGCCAGATTTCAAGAATAAATTGTGTTTATTAAAGACCTAAATCTTGAATTTGTATTCCTTAGCTCTAAGACCACAGCATTGTCAACCGTTCATGGTAATGCCGGTATAATATTAGGCAATGATAAGAAAGTAAAATATCTCGATAGAATATGGGTATAATGTGCATGTGCAGTGCCTTTGTTTTCATACGCACATGGCGGAAAAAGCATGGCGGCGACAGAGAATGAGAGGGTGAAATCAGATCGTTGAATGAAACAGATGAACCAGAATTGGTTTGTAAAAATGCTGCAACTTCAGTGTGGAACTGGTTTGGCTTTCGTCCATCAGATACACAACAAAGTACTATTTTTGGTAGAGCATGCTAGCGGGCCGTCGTTATTACCGTGTTTTTCGGGAAATACGGCACACTTCAAATCAATCCTTTGATTTTCTGAAAATCGACAGTGCCCCTTATAATCCCGTGTGCGTTATGTATGAATTCTGGTTGTGTTTACTGACCTGGAAACGATTTTATGTACACGGCGCTCGAAAATCTGTCAAATGTTTTTAGTACGACTTTGCTAAGCTACGAAGCCGCACCGCTTGATGGATTGTCGGAGCATTACGGCTGCCGTAGGCAGGAGCCTTGCGGAGTGATACGTACTGTGCTTCAACATAATATTACCGTATTGTGTGTGTATAACCTCTTTTTCAGTTTTGTGGATATTCTACATGGTTATGCTGAGGATATGTCGGCCAGTTTCCACTGGAAATGCCTTTTGGTTAAACTGTCAGCAAGGAATTTGCATTTGCACTGTTACATTTTTATATAGCTTTAATGCACATAAAAAACAGCTGCTTGTTTAAGTGAAAATACATTGATGGGGTTTTTTTTGCACTAATAAAGTTGTGGAGATTTTGTCTCGCGTCAATTATATCGTCAGTTATATCATTATCGCAAATTTTCAAATGTATATTGTGATAAATATTTTCAACCATATTGCCCTGCCCTAATTGTCGTTAAAGGGCACCAAGAATAAGTAGTCACAGATGCAAAGAGCCCATTAAGATCTGTTTCAGTACTGTGAAATACTTTGACTCGCTTTAGTTTTTTTGAAGTATTTTTGCATTACCGAGTGCCAGTATTCTTGTTTGTAACCTGCAGGGTTGCTTACTTCTGTTTTAAAAAAACAAAAAAAACAAAAAAACCCCCAAAGAAGATTATATGAACTATAATTAACGTTAATTCTGATGCATCTTCAGCAAACTCTGGTCTTTTGGTAATGATCACTCCAAGCTGCACTTTGTAATTTGTTAAAGAATGTTTACTAAGTAGAAATGACATCACTCTAAGTCGTCACTCTGCTGCTGCCAGTAAACTTAACAGAGTGATACACAAAATTAACAGCTAATTGCAGCACATTGAAGAGAATAATCTTACGTCATACTAGAGCTGGGCGATAGAACGATAACGATATGTATCGCGATATAACTTTTACTCGATAGAGAAATTAAGCTATCGCGATAGACCTCGCCGCTCTTGTCCTCTTTAAAAAAAAAAAAAAAAAAAAAAAAAAAAGGTCAGCCAATCCAAATTAAGTAGCGCAGAGCCGAACCAATCACAGCCGCAGCGTCACGTCGCGTGACTTGTTACGTACAGCACAAGTGCCAAGCCACACGTGTGTTTGTTTGGGAAGCAGCCAGCGGGTAATGGAGCCAGCGCGTAATGGAGGAAATGAGTGTGCCGACTAGAAAAATCAACCGAGCGTGACCGAAGAGAAAACAGATGATGGTTCCAATGCCGGAGAGATTGTCGAACGGAAGAGCCATAGAAGTTCCGTAGTGTGAAGGTATTTCGGCTATTTCAAGTCTGACAAAAAACAGAGTAGCGTGCACTGTAAATTGTGCCGAAAGCAAGTCTGGAAATACAATAAACTGGTGCATGCGTCACACTGCGCCACGTTATTGTTTCGGTGAAATGAATTTCTACAATACTGTTAATTCTACTCTCTGCAGTGTTTAAATGCTTACATATACACAAAGTTACTGTCCGTCCACACATACGACTCGGTTCTGCTTCTATGCCCCAGCTTTGTTTACTTTTTCCCACCGAGGCTTCTAGACTTCTGATTGGCCAGTATTTCTGCACGGTTAGGAATCTAGCGCCACCTGCTGCTTTGGCATGTTCATAGCAGCGTTTTCCTTCATTTCTACCTTTATTGTGTGGACGGGATTATTTTTTAAAACGAAAATGGAAAATCTCCGTTTTCAAAAATACCCGTGTACGTGTGGACGTAGCCTCAGTCTCTGACTGGAAGCGCTAATTCGTCATTCGGCTTTTGTCAGACTAAAGTAACTGTTAAAACTGTTTGAAAAGCTCAGCTATACAACAAGGAGAGATTGAGAATTTCCTTTTAGTTCTCAGTTTATTTGATATTGACAAAAGTTAGTCAGTTTTGTCTGTTCTTCTGTAAAACAAACTAAGATTTATTTTTAGAATTAATATTTTGTTTCTAAGTGGAATTGACAATTTAGTCTGTTTCGTTTGTTCTATTTTGAAACTTAAACGCTTTAGCGGCTGCCTTTTGTGTAGTTTGCAATATTTGCCTTTATTTATCTGAAAAAGTCTCATGTTCCTTAAGTACATCTACCCTGTTGAACTTATTATGGGAAATAAATATTTAAATAAAAACAAGCTGCTGATTATTTCACATTTTACTTGCGAGCAACGGCACATTTAAATCTTACAAATATAGTTATTTGGCTTATATCGTGATAGATATCGTTATCGCCTGAAATGAAAAAAACATATCGTGATATGAAAAAATCTCATATCGCCCAGCTCTACGTCATACCATTTATGCATTGAATCAATACTGTAAGCTTATTAAGCTTACAGTTTGGACTCGGGGCCTCCATTATCTGGATCAGTTAAAAGTAAAAGTCAGTATTTTCAAGCTGTTAAAAACCACGTAATCGATATCTGTTACTTGCAGATTACAGATTTTTCTTGGTATTGTAATGTTAATGTCATCTCTCTGCCCGGTGATTGAACTGGATTTATCACTTGATTTAGACTTGATTAGATGGCGATTTGGCAGAGAAAAGGTCAACGGTAAACCTTTCCCCCCCCCAAACATTTCTTCTTTTTAAGCATCTGTCAAAGTTACCACAGAGTTTACAGACTTCCTGATCCAAATTATAGCCAAGGATTTTAAAAAAGACACAAGTTTTGATTTTATTCTCAAAGCTTCTTTTTGAGCAATCCCTCTGCTTGAACACGCCGCATTAGGGCATATTGTAGTAGCGTCGTCAAAGTCTGCCCACAGTGCAGACATTACATCTTCCCAAAGCTCCTTCCTTGCCAGGCTTAAGGCTGAGACAGACAGCTTTTCAGGAGGCACACCCGACCATGAAAGGCAGGGTGCATCTCAGCGTAAACAGCTTTGCTGGCAGCCCAGTCAGCAAGCCACAGTCCTCTTATTGAGTCCCAGAGACACTCCACTCCACAAAGCCTCACAGTGACCTTTCAGCCTCATATAGTAGTGCCAGATATTGAGTGAGTCTGTCCAGATGATGAAGCTCATCTCAGGCTAAATTTCAGCCTGCTGTTCTTCCTGGTCTCTGGGGTGTTTTGGCAGTACAGTTGTATTGTTGTGTTGCTCTTTCTTTGATTGATTTACAGCGTTTTGTCAAAGATTGGAGGTCTTTGATCCCTTTATTTGAGTTCCTGTTTTCTTTAGTCTCTCGGGCAGGATTCTGTAATATCAGCTGATACGATTTTTTTATTACAAGGTTGAGCCTCGGAAGACTGAACAGCTTCCATCTGACAAACATTACATTTAAAAAAAACAAACATTTCTTTCTTTTGTTTTGGACAGGCATCTGTTTACATACATTAGATATGAGCCTTTCTGCTAAAGCTGGCATTGCATCCTTGACCCGTAGTCAAAAGGTCACACATCAGTTCAGCTGAGTTACAGAAAGGCCAAGCAGCTGTGTTACATGTCATGGAGATTAGCTGGATTGCATATGGCAGGTTCCTGGTCTTTAACAAGGCTGACCGCCTCTGGCTTTTCTATTGTGTGTCTGGAGTTGATAGCTGGCTAAGTTGGTGGTGCTGTTGTGTTTTAGGTTATGCCATTAGGGCTCGCTTTCTGGCTGTTTGTGATGGATGAAATGAATTACGCAGTAATTTTATGCTACATAGAGTCATACGTTGACCTAATAAAGACAAACTGCTATTCTAAGTCTATTCTAAATGTGCAGCTGCTCTGGGATTTCTTCTTCTTCCTTTTTTGCATATGCACAGCGTGCATTTTATGTTTTTTTAACTTTAGTTTAATCATAACCCTTACCAGTTGCAGTTTGGAATTTTTTATGCTGACCCTAACGCTCCCCGTCTTCAGTCAGGAGAAGATTTGAAAAAGCTGAAAAGGTTGCAGGCTGGACCTTTCGAGTTTGAGAGATAACAAAGTCCACAGGAATTTCCTGGCAAAAGTTGGAAAGTTGAAAAGTCAAGCTCAGAGTCACAGTCACCCGCTGCTCCTTCATTTAGAGTCCAACACTTCTATTCATTCACACTGTGTGAGAGGGAAAATGTGTTAATTACTTTCCTCTGTAGGAGGCCATGTGAATTTAACACTACCCCGTCGTTTCGTTTCTATTTAGGTCTATAGATTTCTCTCCGTTCTGTGTTCATGAGGACGCAAAAGCCTTTATGGTGAAATGCAGAAAAGTCAATGGAAATAAAATAGCTAAATTTTAGGACTGATTTATGACGCATGGTCCAAACCGTTGGTGAAAGGGACTAACTTTCAAAATCTAAATTTCACACAATTTATATATATATATATTAAAAAAAACTATGAGGAGAAATAAGGTCAGATAAACCTTTATTAGTCCCACACTTAGTCACACACTTCATGGTGTTATAGCTGAGCATTTCAGACTCTGTAATTCCTAATATAGTTGCAGTTGTAGAGTTATTATGAATGACCAGTGTGAGTGTATTTACTCGTTGTACCATGAGGAAGTTACACTGACAGCAGCGTTGTTTGATGTAAACAGGGCTGCGAAAGACAATAGCAGCGCAGTGGATGAATGATATAAGGCTGCGATGGGAAGGATGGGGTGGGGGCGTGGGGATGTTGGAGTACTACTCACCGTTCACCACTAGTCTTTGTTCAATGTTCTGAATAATACATCAGAAGCACATTAGTTTGATTCATATTGCTGTTGGCTCAGCTGTAAGCTCGCTCTTGGCTCCGGCCTCACTTTATCACATTTTTTACATTTTATCTGGGTTGAGTAAATCCGGGTGCTTTGCCAGTGTCAACAGTGCATTTGATCAATTTGATCAAAACACGCTGGACTTTAAAGAACATCATCCTGCAGGCCATTTCTGCCTGCTGATGGAATCAGGTCACTTGTTAACAATGGACCTTTCACACTCATCCATCTCCCTCCACCCTCTCTCTTTTTTCTCCCTGCTCTCTCCCTAGTAACCGACTAACCCCCAGCAACCACGACCGGATACAGAGGCTGAGGCAAGAGTTTCAGCAGGCCCAGAATGTCCCGGACGACCCAGATGATCGCAGGAGGACGTACAGCTTCGAGCAGCCCTGGGTGAGTGTCTAAAATCACTGGGGCCTGTAACTAAAATCCGCTGCTGGGCCGAGAAGACGGCTAAACTGTAAGACTGTCCAGAAACGACCGCTATCTACCAGGCCGAGACTCAAGTGCTAGCCTGAGGAGAATGCTAACAGTGTTTGCACCTGTGGCTAATGGTGCTTACCGTCACTAACCCCACTACTAGCAGCCATGAACAAGACTGATGGTCCTCTACACTTGAGGATTACCATTAACCTCCATTAGCCTTCATGGCTAATTGTGCTAATGCTAACACCGTCTGCATGCGGGAGTCTTCACACCTCCTGACACAACCATCACTAACCCCACCCACCTGTCACGACCTGCTGTACTGATCCATCGTCTTCATTTTCTGTGTGTCAGTCATCCACATGGACCCGCCCACCACCTCATGGATTTGGGTCATTTCCAATTTGTTTCTCTGTATAGGGGGTCACCTGTTTTTTGACGTGTGCCTTCTTACAGTTTCAAGTGAGAGCTATGTGCTTTTTAACGGACATTGCTTTAAATCAAAGTTGCATTAGCTGAGGAGAAAGATAACGAGTGCATTCTGAAGCAACAAGGGGTAATTATAAGCGAACAAAATCTGAATGCCTTCAAAGTTTTTTGAGCTGATGCAATCACTTGTCATATTTTTAGTATTTATTTGAGTCCTTCTTGCTTCCTGGCACTGCACCTCAAGTGTACTTGGTTTTACATGAACTCTAGTAGAAAACTCTGGTTAAATGAACAGCCAGCCGTATCAGATTTTAAACCTTATACATCATTTTTATTCCTTTTTTTGTAATTGGTAGAGTGTGTGTTATAAATGAAATGTCTTCACATACTTGCGCTGAGTGCGGGACAACACACATTTTTTGTTTTAACACACAGTCCCTCCCAACTTATTCTAATATATATAACACAATACATATAATTTTAAATAGTGTGTTATGGTGGTAGGTAGCACAAATGTGGGTTGTCCCATACCAGACAGTGTGTTGTCCATAAGGAATAACATTGAGCGCCCTTGTTAGCGTTTTCCCTCTACAAGGTGTTTTCGCACAAATGTTTTTGTATATTTCTGTATGAACTTTTTTTGTTTTTTAATTGTTGGTGTATAAACTAGAAATTCCCACTGTAACTTTGCTCAGTCTTTTGATGTGCAATGGGAAAATTTTACCCTTGTGACTTATAATTGAAATGAATTGATAAAGTGAGAGCTCATGAACCATATCCTCTGTGTTCTGGCTCTTTCTTTTCTAACTAATAAGCCCAACAAATGTGTGCAGCAGTGTTTTGCATTTGGCAGTATTAACCAGTGTCCTGCGTGTAAATGGGGTAGATGGACTGGTGCACATTCCAACCAGCTTTGTACAGGAAAAGCAGCAGCGTGTGGGAAAGAAGAGCGTAGGTCATCTCTCCTTTTGTCTGAAAAGCTACTGAGCGTGCTCTCGTTTAAAGAGCCGTTGCAGCATTTTTTCTTATATTAGTTGCAATGTACTTTCTATTGCCATCGAAATCATGGAAAGTAGTGTTAGTTACCCATAAAAATTAGATATTCCATCAGCTACAATGTTTTGTTCTTTTTTTTTTTTATCCGATAAATTGGTGCATGAAAAAAATCTTTGTGTCAAGTGTATTATTATCAAAGCTTAATTAGTCTGGAAATAAACCTGACAAGCACAGATTTCTCCCAGCAATCCTTTTCAGTTCCACAGCCTGTTAAATCCCTTTTACTTTGTCAGACTGTAGCCCACACTCAGGGTTTCTATAGTAATTGCATGTTATTAGACTCATGCTCTGGCCATACTTGTGGGCCATATGGAAAACAGGAGAATGTTTCTTTGAAATTCAATTACCTCTGCCGTGCATTTATTACGTTTTCTTGCTTCATCCGAGTGATGTGCTGCAAACCTCAAGGAGCCACCGTCCTTTTTGTTAATTCACCTACATCTGCCCCACTTAGTCTTTGCCAGAACAGTGAGATGGTGCCATTTGCTACTGCTCTTTTTTTCTTTTTTTCTAGTAGAAAATTGTAATGCTGTATGATGCAAATGAAAATAGAGTTGCCTTTGTTCACCATATGTAGATTTATAGGGGCAGCAGTGGTTTTCGGTGCTGGAATAACTAATAGAGTAGATTTATTGAATTAATGGACAAAAACTTGGCTCAGTGTTTTAACATTTTCAAGCAAACTTGCCAAATATAAATCGTGAGAATCTGGCTTTTAACCATTGCAAATTTCAAATTTGTGCCGTACTATCCACCCACTAAAAAAGAAGACTATACTTTTGGTTATTTCATAAAACAATCTACAAATTAATGCAAAATAGAGAGATTAGTTGGTGTTCGAATGATCATGAGTTCCAGTTATCTCTCTTCTTTAAACTGGGAGTTATTGACCACAGTGTCACACCATACTGATACGACTGATATCTGCAGCTGTCTTTCTCATCCACCCAATTATACATTTTCTAAATATGGATGACTAAATAAATAAACAGTTATTTCTTAGCCATCCATATGTAGCCACATGCGTTGGGTCAATATATCCGTTCTTTGTGATGGGCCCCCTCTCCTCCTTTTTCTCCATAGTTTGGGGAGCAGGAGAGGATTGTGGGTAGAACGGTCTAATTCCATCAACGATGACTGATGCTCACCCTCTCGGCAGCACCGCGTCGAGCTTTATTGCACTCATTTATACCACTACGGGAACTGAGGAGTTCATTCAGTTGATGTTGGGGGTTTAGAAATGGTACGATATTGCCTTTTGTATTTTACTGTAACATTTTAATGCTGCTATTATCTGGCCTCCTTCGGGGTATTTTCCACTCCCCTCTGCAATCACTGTGTTTAGGAATGAGAAAACATTCCCAAGAATATTCAGCACTCCCTGAAGGGATTTTTCTTTTTTCTCAAGTGGGGGGAAAAATGTTAAGCCTGAACTTCTCCTATGAGCATTTTAAATTCACATGTGGAATACGGGCTTTATAGGCACTCACTCCTCCTTTATTGTCAGCCGAACCACAATCCAGCGCCACTCGGTGCCAGAGATGATTGCCCCGGCTTCATTTGGTATAAAGGCGAGCCTCGTTAGCACTCTTAATCGTTTTATGGCCTTCCCACCAACTGATGTCCACACTGCTCCCACCAGGCTCTCAATACGTTGCACAGCCATAAAAGTAATTAGATTGGCTTTGTGTTGCAACTAATCTGCACACAGTTATTGCACCCACACAGCTAATTGCAGGAAGAGGGGTTGTGGTACAAGTGTGGGCTGAACCTCGAGGTGAAACTTGAGGTTTCTGAGAGTCTGTATGCATTCTTGTGTGTATGCCTTTGTGAGGTCCAGTATGATCTGCACTGCCCTTGCATATTTTAACAATGTTTGGGTTATGGTTACGATCAGGTTAAGGATATGAATTAGGCTTGTAGTTGCAATAAAGGGGATTAAGGTTAAAAGCTAATTATACTCCAAATGAAGCGTTTATCAGATTGTGAATGGCTAAAAAGGTACAACCTTTCCAACTTCTGAATTAGTGGAGGAAATATCTGCTAATCAGGTGTGTGCACTTTCCTAGGCAAATTAGCATTGACCAACACGCAAAAATATGCAAGATTTGAGCTTCTATCACAAGTTTGCAACTGCTACGTCTCTTTTGGTGAGTGCTTTTAAGGAGACGGTGTATCATAATGTGTGCCATTATCCCTGTTTGAACTGCAGCAGCCTAGGACATATATCTCTCCAAGAAAAAATGGAGAGGAATTGCAAGGCCATAATGTCAGGGTTATTTCTTCCCCCTGCCTGTAAGTATCGCTACTAGGGAACAGATATTGATACTTGTCTTTGTAGGCATGCCGGGGCAACGAATAATATGAAGGCATTTGTTTCAATATAGTCAACCTATTTGGGCTAAGAAATTCTCACAGTTGAGCAGTAAAAATGTGTACGTGCATATCTGAATCACGCCGTTGTATGCAGTCATGAACTATTTGCTACCACAAAATTGAAATTTATCTCAGCTGTCTGTGTCTGAGTGCACATACCTACCACAGCCCGATAACAGGAACGCAGGAGGTGTTCGTGTATGGGGAGGACTGTCACGATGTCAGGTGTTGTCTTTTTCATTAACACCCACTAACATCCATCACATCTCATTGTGTAACCCTTCTGAGTCTCCAGCATGGCTCCCCCCTCCTCTCTCACATCACCTTCCCTCCCTGTCTGTCTGTGTGACTCACCTTCATTTTGACCTGAGAAGAGACGAGCTCAGGGTGTGTCTGCCCCACTAACTGCTGGTAAGTGTCTGCGGTTTGGGCTTGGGCGGGCGGAGGGGTGCGACGGGGAGATTTTGTGAGGGTATCTTGTGTCAGGGATGGCTGCTAGTTTTATTGGGCTACTGTGAGGAAACTCGAACTCCAAGTTGTGGTGATTTTCATGCTTTGAATTTGTACCGAGGGATCGTGTGTTCTTTTCTCTATTTTAAGTCAAGATGTCCGTGCAAATATAACTCGGTGGCAGTTTAGTTTTCAGAACAAAACGCCATTTTCATAAAAATATGTATTGATGTGTGCTATTATACAGGCAATGTGGTGTTTTCGCCACACTAATTTATGAGAGGCCTATCAAGAAAACTAAAAAAAAATCTTTCGTTGTTTCTTTAAGGATTTTGCATATTAACAGCATGAAATTCACCACAATTTTGTAGCCTAGCCACAGCTGTATATACATGTGCCATATATGTGTATTTGATGTGTATAGTTTGAGTTTCCAGTGATTATCAGTTCACATAAAAAACAAAATTCTTCTACTCACTTTACATGTTGGCATGTTAGAGTCTTTCTTGCATTCCTTGAGGCTCTTCAGCCCCATAAATATTTAACGGGACACAAAAAAGTCATCAGTATTTATTTAACACTGGGAGCGTAAAACTCCCACAAGTCCCAGAGTCATATTAGCTTTTATGAGTACAAGCAGTGCTCTGATCAACACATCGTTACTGACAATTTTGCTTTGTTGCAAGGACATTTCCAGCAGCACTTATGCTCATGTTAGAGCCACAAAGGGTGATACAGAAGGTGGTGAGACATTTTAGCTCTTATTTATATTTCAAAACACTTTGATACAGGTTGATTGTGTCAATAACTAATCTGAGAAGAAACAGTTCTGTTACTTATGACACATTTGCAGTTAGACAGTGTCCTGCACTGTGATCAGCAGAATATCTCTGAATTCTGTAAGTTTGTTTTTTTTTTTTTTACCAAATTTTTAAATCTGTGGATTATGTAATTATAGTACATAAACAAAATGTCTTTATTAGTTACAATATGGTGCAAAAGTCTCAAGCCACCACTCATTTCTTTATATTTTGCTAGCAAATGGGCAGCAGTCAGTAACTAGAAAGTGCATTTTCTGAAGAAACTGCAGTGTGAATGCTTGAATCTGAATGTATGCATTGAAATGAAATAATTACTGAATTTAAGTTAAAAATTTTGAATGAGATTTAAAAAAAAACCCCGAATTTAACCTGAAAACAAAAGTGCTGAACTGCTAAAAGCTGAAGGTTACACAGAAGAAGAAGTTGGATAAAAGCTGAAAATGTTTTAATTGTAAATTAGAAAAACCTAAGAAATGAGAAAAGAACATTTAGAGTCAGAAAACATCTGAAAGAATATTAAAAGGTCATATTCTTTGAATCACTGAATGACTAAAATGTGATCCCTCCACTTGGACCCACACAGTTTAAAAAGTTTACATCTCTGAGCTTTGAAAGACAAGATGTTGGAAAAAGAACAACGATGGCGACGTTTTGAGGGTAAAATGATGGCTTTAACACTGTGGACACAGCAGCAGTTGAAAGAGAAGTGTTTAAGATGAATTTTGGCAGAGTGGCAGAGAGAGCTCGTTAAGCAGGCAGGTGTGAGCCTGGTTGCTATAGTGACCGCACCCAATGGCTCCATACACACGCACACAGACATGCACCTCACTTTTGCTGCTTAAAATGAACAGAAAAGTCAGGCCGAAACAAATCGTTCCCAAATGAAAAGTAAAAGTCGTATTGACAAAATTCTTTCACCGTGAGCGACAGCAATGTCTAGTCTACCAAATTCTCAGTTTTCATGTCTGTGGAGTTTATTATATGGACATGGTGACAGTGGAAAGACACCATGCTCTTCTGATTTTCAAACGAACCTTCTGAGCCATTTTAACATTAGTCTATGGAACAGTTGGAGGGAGGAGGCTGTGCATTGGTGACATTTATGAAAGAACCATAACACCTAGGACAATAGTAAACACATTGGATGAAAGAGGACAGCCATGGCTACGTTTTGAGGGTAAAATCATACCTGTAGAGCAAACGCTGTGGACACAGCAGCAGTTTTAAAAAAGATTTTAAGATTAATTTTTTTGCTCCTCTCACTCTAGCAGTTGAGCTGCCTCACTCTAGCCCCAACATTCCGTCCCATACACACCCATTATAAACTCTGAAACGGGTGAAAAAACATCATGAAACTTAAACTGGAACTGAAGAAAAAGTATAATAGATATTGAAAAGATAAATACAAGTTGAATAGTTGAATGTCTTGTCTTCGTTTTAAAGTTTGAATGGTGGCTCTATGTGAACGTATGTTGAAGTAGTAAGAGTTTAAAAATTAGTAAGTTGAATGAGAATTTGAAGGGTCTCCCCATTGAAATACATGGGAAATTTTTGTTGAATAAAGTTGAATAAAATTAAAAATATAAATGTTAAAAATGAGAAAAATACAAGCAATCATGTCCAAAATAATAGGAATCTAACGATGTTTGAATGGTTTTTCTAAGTTGAACGGTTTTGAAGGAGTAGGCTTTCAAAAAACGTACGGAATAGATAAAATATAATAACTAGAAAGTGCATTTTCTGAAGAAACTGCAGTGTGAATGCTTGAATCTGAATGTATGCACTGAAATGAATTAATTGCTGAATTTTGAGTTAAAACTTTTTTAATGAGATAAAAAAAAAAAAACCAAATTTAACCTGAAAACAAAAGTGCTGAACTGCTAAAAGCTGAAGGTTACACAGAAGAAGAAGTTGGAAAAAAGCTGAAAATGTTTTAATTGTAAATTAGAAAAACCTAAGAAATGAGAAAAGAACATTTAGAGTCAGAAAACATCTGAAATAATATTAAAAGGTCATATTCTTTGAATCACTGAATGACTAAAATGTGATCCCTCCACTTGGATCCACACAGTTTAAAAAGTTTACATCTCTGAGCTTTGAAAGACAAGATGTTGGAAAGAGAACAACGATGGCGACATTTTGAGGGTAAAATGATGGCTGTAACACTGTGGAGACAGCAGCAGTTGAAAGAGAAGTGTTTAAGATGAATCTTGGCAGAGTGAGAGAGAGAGCTCGTTAAGCAGGCAGGTGTGAGCCTGGTTGCTATAGTGACTGCACCCAAGGGCTCCATACACACGTACACAGACATGCACCTCACTTTTGCTGCTTAAAATGAACAGAAAAGTCAGGCCGAAACAAATCGCTCCCAAATGAAAAGTAAAAGTCGTATTGACAAAATTCTTTCACCGTGAGCGACAGCAATGTCTAGTCTACCTAATTCTCAGTTTTCATGCCTGTGGAGCTTATTATATGGACGTGGTGACAGTGGAAAGACACCATGCTCTTCTGATTTTCAAACGAACCTTCTGAGCCATTTTAACATTAGAGTCTATGGAAGAGTTGGAGGGAGGAGGCTGTGCATTGGTGACATTTATGAAAGAACCATAACACCTAGTACAATAGTAAACACATTGGATGAAAGAGGACAGCCATGGCTACGTTTTGAGGGTAAAATCATACCTGTAGAGCAAACGCTGTGGACACAGCAGCAGTTTTAAAAAAGATTTTAAGATTAATTTTTTTGCTCCTCTCACTCTAGCAGTTGAGCTGTCTCACTCTAGCCCCAACATTCCGTCCCATACACACCCATTATAAACTCTGAAACGGGTGAAAAAACATCATGAAACTTAAACTGGAACTGAAGAAAAAGTATAATAGATATTGAAAAGATAAATACAAGTTGAATAGTTGAATGTCTTGTCTTCGTTTTAAAGTTTGAATGGTGGCTCTATGTCAATGTATGTGGAAGTAGTAAGAGTTTAAAAATGAGTAAGTTGAATGAGGATTTGAAGGGTCTCCCCATTGAAATACATTATAAATTTTTGTTGAATAAAGTTGAATAAAATTAAAAATATAAATGTTAAAAATGAGAAAAATAGAAGCAATGTTGTCCAAAAGAATAGGAATCTAACGGTGTTTGAATGGTTTTTCTAAGTTGAACGGTTTTGAAGGAGTAGGCTTTCAAAAAACGTACGGAAAAATAAAATATAATAATAATAATAAAGATTAGAATAACAATACTGTGAATGCTTTTCAAGCATTCACACTAACTAGAAAGTGCATTTTCTGAAGAAACTGCAGTGTGAATGCTTGAATCTGAATGTATGCACTGAAATGAATTAATTGCTGAATGTTAAGTTAAAAATTCTGAATGAGCTGGAAAATACAGAATTTTTAAAGTGAAAACAAAAGTGCAGAACTTTTGAAAGCTGATGTTCACACAGAAGAAGTTGGAAAAAAGCTAAACATGTTTAAAATGTAAATAATAAAAAAATGAGTAATGACAAAAGAAAATTTAGAGTCAGAAAATCTCTGAATGAATATTAAAAGTTCAAATTCTTCTAACTGAAATGAACTTAAAAGATGAACAAAAATTCTGGAGAAAATGCAAACTTTAATATACAGCATAATGTTTTTCAGACACATACACATGTGTATATCATGTTTAATAGTATTACATACATCAATTTGTTTTGTATGTCATAGAAAATAAAAAAAAAATCTTAAGTCATATTTTACAGCTTCTTTCTGAAAAGGACTAGTAGAATAAATAAAAATAACTAAATTAAATAACTAAATAAAAAATAATAAGCAAGATATGAAATACATGAAAATTCAACTTTTAAAACCACAATCCTGAACCTTTAAATTGTGTTGGTTTCTTAGAACATGGCTGAACAGCTGTTTCTATCGTCCTACTTAATCTGTCTACACATCTTTTTATTACTCATTCTTCTTTATGTTTTAATGTAAACAGAGTCCACACAGTGGTAAAAGAGAACTGTATAGAGATTTTTGAGTAAACTCAAATGAAAGCCTAAGGTGGTGACACAGTTTAACACGTGCAAATAATCAAATAAACACATTAGTCCTTTTTGTGAACATGGATAAATAAGTATCAATACAGCATTGTTCAGCCATGCCACTAAATGCTTTTTTACACATTGTTTTAACCTGGGCTCAGACACAAAGTCCCAAATTTAGTTAGTCCCTGACTTTGAGTTGTGGTTATGACTAATTATTATACACAAGGCTTTATCTATCTAAACTCTAAGTACACAAATATGAAAAAAAACCTATACTTACCAGCTGATACCCCACACTACACACTAGGTGTGCCATGTGACCTGAAACTTTGGTACAAAATCATCATAATCATTCTGTTAACACTGTTTTTTAACACTGTTTGTGTTGCTGTTCAGCAGTTTAAAATGTTTTAGATTGGATTACATGGAATGAATTTGAATTTTCTTGGGGGGTTTTGTGTGTGTTTTGTTCTTAGCAGATTTTTTTCTTCCATAACGTTGAATTCCAGTTACCACATTTCTGGTCATATGACATCCCGAGTGCCCACTTAAAAAAATCCCCACAGTTAATTCAACATTAAAACAAAATAAAAATATGTTAAATAAATAAAGGTTTGCTCTGTGATGAAATACTAAATAAGCATACATTGTACAGAGCACTAACAATGACAACAATCCTTTAGCCTGTTGATCAGAGAGAGGCAGTCATTATGTCCATTTAAAACCTGTAATCACAGAGCACAACGTTTCTGTGAAACTATGAAGTCCCATATGATCCTCATCATGTCCAGTGACTTCAGAGTGGATCCTCCCTGTCATCCGGCCAGTGTTTGATGTGTGGCAAGCAGCACAGAAGCAGGATAGCTGAGGACTTTAAAAGAAGAGCAGAAAACAGGAATATGTAGTTGTAAATGTAAATATCAGTGATACTTGTCTTGTCAAAGGGAATAAAATAATGAAAATGTTAACTTACACACTCATTTAGGGAGGATCTTGACACTGCACAGAGGAGGCACAGTCAGTCTGACAATGATGGTGATCTCCAGGGATGTTTTCCTGCAGCAACATTCCTGCCAACTGGCCGTATGATCCAGAGTAGTTGGTTTGTAATAAACAGAAAGGTGTATATGTTAGGTAGTGTGCACTCAGAGCTGGTCCTAAGAAACAAACACATCCTGTAATAAACTGAATACCTGTAGTAGTGCTGCTGCAAATATGAAGCCCTTCTATCATGAGTGGTTTCAAAGAAGGTGTTTTGGAGGCTCAGTCACAGAAACTGTGCAGTCTGTTCAGTCCTGAGTGTCTCGGCTCTGAAGGGGATGGATCACAGAGGGAAACACCTGAGCACAGACATTACAATACACTCTAACACTCCTAAGGTCAAGTGAAAACACAATTTAAACACTTCACAAAGAATGAATACATGTTTTCATGGAAATAATGTCATTAACCCTTTTTGTTGTTAGTAAATCTCACCGACTGCTTGTGGGACAAGCTAGAAGGAAGACTTATCACAGAATCTCTCCTGTGCTCCAGATGTGAAGTCTCACGCTCTGATCGTATGGCGATGAAGATGGTGATGATGAAGTTTCTCTGATCTGTGGCATTACAGTTTCTGGCTGCTATGTGCTTCACATTGTTGGATTTTACATGTGAGGTTGGAGAAGACACAGGAGGACTGTGTCTCTCTTAAAAAAGAAAAAGAAAAAAAAAGGAAACCTAACAGGAAAGGAAACCCCCCCCCCCCCCTCAACTCCCACCGTACCCTCCCCCCCCCCCCTCCCACTCAACTCCCCAACCTCACACCATCAAATGTCTATACAAATGTAGGGTATCAGCTGGTAACAGAAAGCAAGTGTAACATATGCACTACATATGTAACACTGCTGAAACATTTCTGGCCAGAAATGTGCAGTTATCAACCCAGACCCACCCTGATGATTGCACTGGCCAGAAACATGATAAAAGCTCATAAAAATTTATGTTTCATAGAAAAATTTGTCCAAAAATATAATTGTGTACTTTTGAAAAAGTTTAAAGTTTATAACAAACCAAAATAATAATATTTTTGTAAATAGTATTTCAAAATAGAGGCACACATAAAGTGGCTTAACTGTCATTATTGCTGTAATTAGGTTTGTTTGTTTGTTTGTTTGTTTGTTTGTTTGTTTGTTTTTTAAAAAAGCAACCTTTAGTCATTATTGTTCTCTCAGAAACAATGAAGAAGCTGTTGAACATTTATGTTTTGTGTGGGCAATCCTCTGGTCCACCCTCCCTCCCTCCCAGCCACAGTGAGACTGGGGCAGCCTGGCAGGATGTTGAAGCCTGGCTGCAGAGAGGATATGCCTACACTGTTCGTTTTAAACTGCTATATTTGATTTTTCTGACATTTATAGGTTACTGTTAGTGAATTTTAGATTTTCTGTAATAAATAAAATTGTCATCTTTTACTGATATCATTACTTAATTCATGTAATTGTATTTTATGTAAACAATTCAAACATTATACTGCAATGCAGGGCGTCAACTTTTAAATATCGCTCTACTTTATGTCTGTGAAGGTTCTCAGTCATCCAGGTCATCGTAGTCAAAGGAGCTTGCAAAGAAAAGCGCCTGGACTTCTTTCTGGAGTTCAAGCATCGCTCTACTTTCTTAAGTCATTCAAAAATATAGATATTACTTACTGTATTCAAAGATCTAGATCATGAATCATCACAGGACAATACACAGTATACTGGGTCATGGTAACTATGGTATGTCTTCATGACTCCAGAATGGAGACATCGATCTGACTGAGAAATGAAAATTAGGTCAAGCAGTGTGTTCTTCTCTGTGGTAGGGGCAGTGATGACCTGTGCGTATCCCCTAGACTCAAACAGCTCCAGGATTGGTTTGTTTGCACTGGATAAAACATTCTCATTAAAATCACCACAAACTATGATGGGATGACAGTCCATGATCTCCAATGAGTCTAATAGGCTTACCAGGTTTTTCAGGAATGGCCTCAGAGTGTAGTCTGGAGGTCTGTATACAACTGCAATCAGAGCACTGACTGGTGCTTCAACCTTTAAAGCCAGAAATTCAAGGTCAGTTACATTATGGATGTACTGTTTTTCATGCACTTGAATGTCACTTTTCACATAAACAGCAACTCCACCACCACTTCTGTTTGCCATCTGGGGAAAGTTTGTGTAGGACAGGTGTCTGTTGCGTTTGAACAAATTGTAATTTTCCAAGTGGAGACTCTCTGCGACAAAAGAGCCCCGCAGGTGTGTTTCTGTTAGGCACAAAACATCTGCTAGACACAATTCATGGTGACTTTTGATGTCATTAATGTGAGCTGGCAGTCCCTCTGTATTATGATGAACAATGGTGAAAACCTCTGACCTGCTCAGTGTTTGCCTCACGTGTAGAAGAGGCATCATGTCATCAAGGTTGGCTTGTCTCATGTTCTCAAGCGCTGCAGTGATTTCTGGGTTGGTGAATATTTTTTTCTCCTCCATATCAAGAAGATACAGTCCACTGAGAGACGTCACTCTACTGACAGCTACGTAGGCCATGCCGGGCTCAAAAATGCTCTTAAGAGAGACAACAGCTGATGTAGTTGTCATACCCTGTACCTTATGTATTGTACATGCAAAGGCCAGCTTCACTGGGAACTGTCTTCGTACCACTCCTTTCTGCTTCAGATTCTCCTCTGCTCTCTCAATGTACACCATGTCGTCTGCTGGTGTGCGGTTATTCTTTCCAGATGTCTCATTATCCATTTTAAGTCCAAGCTTGATGATGTGTTGGTCGTTTTCAGAGTGAACTACTCTAAGTAGTATTCCAAAAGCTCCATTAACCAAACCATTTTGTATGTCAATGTTTCTGGTGAGCATGACACGAGCTCCTTCTGCAACTTTCAGTGTGTCTGGTAACTCGTTTTTACCTCCTTTCAATGGTCTGTCTTGAAGTGCCATTCTGCCAGTTCTAGGATCTTTTCTATAATCATCTGCATGGATGTCAATGATATGAGTGTGGAGCAGAGCCAGTGTTGCAGAGTTGTGTGCATCCACTTCTTTATTAGTTGCAAAAATGTGCAACGCATCAGTTGGACAAAGGGCTGGTTCAGTTATGGCCTGTGACAACAAATTTCTATCTGCTTCGCAAAGCTCATCCAACTTTCCTTTCACACGAATTCTGTTCAGCATCTCTGCAAAGACAACATCATCTTTCTGACGCATAATCTCAGTCAGAGTGATCATCTGAAAATGCTCCCGCCACAGGTCGATCTCAGACGGGTCGTGCACACAGAGAGGTTTAGACTGTCGCACTGGGGGTAGCTGATAGAAGTCTCCGACAGCAATGACTGACATGCCTCCAAAGGGTCTCCGAGTCCCTTTGATCTGTTTGAGTCTTGCATCTACATATGCAAACAGATGTCTTGACACCATAGACACTTCGTCAATGACGATTATTTCAGCATTCAAAAGTTCTGATCTGACTTCATCCAGCTGATTGCCAAGTCCCTGAATGGGAGGTTTTAAGCTTCTAGGCAGCTTGAGAAGAGAATGCAGTGTTGTTCCAGAAATGTTAAAAGCTGCAGTCCCAGTGAAAGCAGTTAACAGGACAGTGGGTTTTGATATGTCAACGTCGTCTGCATATCTGGGCACTTTGCTCAGTATCTTAGATGCTTCTGAGTAGATGCATTTGATAAGATGTGATTTTCCTGTTCCAGCACCACCATTAATATAAAAGAAAAACTGTTCTGGATTTAGAGCACAGACTCTTTTAATGCACCAGTCTCTAACTGCATAAAATATGCAGGCTTGCTTCTTGTTCAGATTCTGAAACATCTGACGTAACAATGTGGGATCAATAGCAGGGGGTTCCCTGATGGCTCTGACTTCTGTTGAAGCATCAGCCTGACGGCTGTAGTCGGGCACATCTTCCTGTTCATTTTCATTGTCTCGCTCTCTTTCTTGTTCGACAAGTGGCAACCTTACGAGATCTGATTCAGGTGCCAGATTACACCATTCGTCAGTCACACCTCTGTTCTGCTCATATTCCTCAACAGCGCTCTCGATCTCCTCACTGTTTTTCTCATATTTTTCTCTGTTTCTTTTGACAATGTGTTGCACGTACTCAAGATGGTCAGTACCTGGTAGCTGTACACAGCCAGCACCATAGAAAGCCTGATAGGTTGGCAACGATGGTGTTTTCAGTTCGTGGTCTGAACGATGAGGAAGGTACAGTTTAAGCAGTCTTCCGTAATATTGCTCTGGATGTTTTTCTTGTGAGCAGCGGTGAAATCTGATGATAGCAGGCTTATTGTTTTTGCGCCTTTGCACAAACCCCATCTCATTGAGAAGGGGCAAAACATCTTTACCTTTTTTCTGTTGGCCATAGACAATCCTGCAAGTAGCAGCAAAGTCTGCCATGCACATCTCCTCATACTCTGGTGTTTCAGGTCTGGCTTTGTATTTGTCATTCAAAGATGTCATCCAAACATTGGAAGACTCAGGTGTTGTGTTGTCCAGAACTGACAGGGGACGACTCATTTTCACAGGATTATCATCAGTTGGTATGAATATTACAGCACGTGAACATTGCTTCATGTGAAGACCACATGCACGAGCAACACACTCCTGTGCACTGATCTCTCGCTTCTTTGAATATGCCTGCATGACGGCTCTCATTTCATCGCACTCATTTACACTGTCCTTATGGGAGTTCTCAATGACAGTTTTCAGGTACTCAGATAGCCCGCCCTCTTTTTTTGATATATATTTCATTAAATAATTTGCAGCACCAAAAGCATCTAAAACAAAGCTTATGTCGATATTACTGTTCCAGGCTTCAAGCAAATGTGGATTATAGCCATTTATCCAAGAGTCTTTTGGATCACGCTTTAGTATGATCGTACTCCTCATGTTCATTTTATTCAGGTATCTCTGATATTCTGCATGTGTCAAGTTGCATCTTGCCAAGAGCTGCTCTAAACTCATGGAAGCAGTTTCAGGTTCATTCAGCAGCTGGTTCAGTGGTCTGAGCTTGTTCTTTGCTGTTTCTACTTCCAGTGCATCATCCTCACTGGGTCTTGTGATCATTGTCTCATTGCAGGGTGGTTTGGGAAAACCAAAACGGCACCCGGAGCTTAAACTCCTAAAGCACGTCTTTGTGTGGTTCTTACTATGTTTTTGCACTTCTGTTACTTTCTTGTACAGTTCAGGTTGTTTATGTGGATCAGGCAGCTGAGCTGTGATGTATTTGTTTATAAAATCAAGAACAGTTTGCTCATCATCCTCCTCAAACACAGGAGCACCTTCTACCCACAGGAGACAGTGTATGTGTGGGCTTCCTCTGTGCTGAAACTCAACTCTGTAAAAGTAGTCAATGACTTTGCCAAGTGGCTCTGCGGGAGATAAGAGTAAATCTCTGAATAATGCTTCAACTCTCTTGTCAAACATGCGCATTGTTGTGACAGGATTGCTTCTCAGGATGTCACACTTTGCTGACCAGTCAAGTCCTTCAAAATTCACTTGTTCACCTTGCTGCCTTGTTATTGCCTCGATCACTTCAGGCCAGCGCATTTCAGCAGCTGAAAATGTGCAAAAGAACGTGGGAGTTCCCAACTGTCTGATCATGGCAAAAAGATCTCTTGTTGTTTTCTCCCAATAGGCTGGGGTTCCTCTCAGAGGCTGCATGAATCTCACTGCGTCTTTATTTCGCACCAGTTTCTCCACCTCATGTTTATCTTGTAACATGCCTGAGGTTATTTTTCTCCCATCTCTGGTCAGAGGCTTTGCCTTTCTTAACTGTATCGTCATGCTGGAAGTAGCCAAGTGTATTTCAGTCACAAACTGTGCAAAGAACAAATAGTTTGTGTCTTTGGCAAAACGATCATCAATGCAGAAAAGTCTTGATTTGAAATACCCACTGGGGGATACTTTGATCAGCCTTCTTTCATCAAGTGTGTTTTGGCCTGTAGGAAACTGCACAGGGAAGGCCATGGCCTCCAGTTTAGGTGTTTTGAAAAAACTTATTGGATTGTTTCTCTCTGCAGGAGCAACAGAGTAGATTCCTTCACTGAAACATAATATCTCCTCAGCCACATCAGGGGGCTGTAAACAGGACTCGAGCGCAAAACCACCATTAGTCAGTCCATCTGCTTGCTCTGAATCATCTCTCATCTGTTCATGCGATTGTTCACCATCACAGGGTAACGTGTCAATGTCCTGTTCATTTTTATTTTGTGCTTCACTCAGTGCATTTTTCTCACAGCTGTCAATTTCCATTAAATCAGCCTCATCATAATCGTCCTCATTCATGTTTTCATCATCATCATCATCATCATCTTCATCAGGAAGTGTTGGATCACACAGCTCAGCATCATCTCTGATGCTCACATCCTTATACTGTGGATGAATCTGCTTGAGTTTATGCAGTGCTTGCACAAGTTTAGACCAGCTTACAGTCTGAAACAGCTGATGACCTTTGTAAGACAAGCGTCTCTTCAGTTTTACTCTCATGATCTGAGAATTAATTCTCAATCGAGGCAATGCTTCAACAGTTTCCTGTACCTCGGATGGGACACAGACCACATTTCCTCTAATTGCTCTTTGTCTGCCTTTGGGAAGAGGAATGATCTTGGCAAATGGTATGCACTTGGCTATGAGATGTCTCTCCAGTATGTTGAGATCAGACAGTTCAGGTGGAATATCAGCAAGCTCCAGTGTATTGGCAACAGCAAGTGCTGGCATGAATCCATTTTTAAGATGATCGTGGCAGGTGTGACAAATCCACTCTCTCTTTCTCTCATCGGGAACATTGCACTGCTCATTTCTGCAGTTTTCATCACAAACATGAACAAACTTTCCTGTCAAACATGTTGCAACCACATGTGGGTTTTTGACATAATTTGACCTTCTGCAGGGTCGTACTTGGTTTGGAAATGAAGCCTTGAAGCATACAGTACATGGGTATGATGGTCCAACTTTGATTTGTGATTTGAACACAGATATGGCCTCGTTAATCACACTGTTGTCACTCTCTTGGGTTTGTCTGTTCACCCATCTGTATTTCCTTTTTATTTTCATTGCACATCTCATATTGTGCATAATCCTGAAGGCAAGATTACTTTGATACCTGTCTCGCATTAGTTGTTTCATTAGTTGTCTGTGTCTTACTCTGAATGCGTCATCACGTGCATAACGCTGAGTCACTCGAGATCTCTGTCTCTCTCTGAATTCAGGGTTTTCTTGATACCTTTTAGTGATATAGTTTTTTTGTTTTTGTCTAAATTCAGCATTGTCACAGTAGCGTCTTTTAATATATTGTTGTTGTTTCTTTCTGAATTCATCGTTCTCACAGTAGCGTCTTTTAATATATTGTTGTTGTTTCTTTCTGAATTCATCGTTCTCACAGTAGCGTCTTTTAATATATTGTTGTTGTTTCTTTCTAACTGTAGCATTCTCAGAAAAACGTTTTTTAACATATTGTTTTTGTTTCTTTCTGAATTCATCATTTTCACAGTAACGTCTTTTCATATACTGTTGTTTTTTCTGTCTGACTTCAGGATTGTTTTTATATGCCTCGCTTGTGCAAGACTTTTTCTTTTCTTTGTACTCTTTGTTTGAAGCGTACTTTTGTCGTTCTTTCCTTTTTTGGTTTTCTTTTCTCTGATTTCTGGGTTTCTCTGATGCCATTAATCTTCTTCTCATTTTTTGCCTTTGTTGTTTATTAACTTTTTTCACTTTTTGTAAAACTATATCAGAAAGGTCACAGGCAGCAACATTTGTTATGGCAGCATTTGATTGACATGAAAAAGCATCACTTGATGGAAGGAAACTTAATTCACTGCATAGTTCTTCAGTTGGTATATTAGGAGGTTCATTCTGATCTTCATATGATGTGAACTGAGTCACGTGGACTTCTTTTTGTTTCACCGGTGGCGTACAAATGGACATTTGACAAAAGATGTTCTCAGTCAGATCAGTCGTTGTGTTTCTCCTTGGAGTAGAGGAGTTTGCTTCATCAACAGTTGTATCAGAGTGAGTAGATGCCACAGCAGTGGCAGCTGTTGGTCTGCAGACTGTGTCTGTGATAGTATCACTCAGGTTGACTGTGCTCATACTGTAGAACTGCACAGGCTTCAGTTCATAGTTACAAGAGGGTGATATCTCCATCATTTCATAAGAATCTTGGATCCTCTTAATCATGTCACTGAGGAGTGTGAATTTCAGCATCACTGCTGTACCACGATTACGTGACTGTAGTAGTAGAGGAAGACCACTGGGTGTTCTGGAGTGTGGATCAAAGAAACCATATTTGCCTGATGTGGATCTGAACACTGCGATACACAATCCACTCATAATCAATAAGGCATACTGCACATCTGACAACAGGCAGCTCAGTCCTGCTTCTAAGCTGAGAAAGGTATCTACTGCTTCCTCTGGAGGTTCTTCAAATGTCCCATACCGGGAAGGCTGTGTCATGTCGACATCATACATAGACCAGCGAGCATCAACTTTGTCTGGCAGCTCATCGGTTGCCAAATGAATATTTTTAGGAAATCTTTTCTTGGCCTCTTTGTACATCACATCACCTTTATCCAAGACCAGATTAAGGTCAGCTGTAGTCATGTTATCATTCTCATGAAGGAAAGCAAGAAATGTGAGTGAGTTACATGTGCACTGCTTGTTTCTGGAGTCTCCATATTTGGGATGAGCCTGGCTGTGAGATGCACAGATATGTGTAACAGAGGGCTGGTTTTCAAAGTTCACTCTTTCTGCATGAGATGGTCCTGCCACATCACTGTGACGGCCTCTTTTTACAATATCAGCATAACCCACCTGTGGGGCACTTGACACCTCAGGTTGGTCTCTATGGTTTACCTGATGATCATTAAATTCATGCTGCAATCCAATCTTTACAGCATCTGCATAGGATACCTGTTGTACATGTGCAGGAACATGTTGACCTGCCTGTTTGACACCATCAGCATTGGTCTTTGCAGACACAAAGTCTTCTGCAGAGCTCTGAGGAAAATCACACTCAGCTTGTTCACATGTTGGTACTTCATGAAACTCATGGAACTTCTTCCAGCGTTGTTTTGCAGCTTGTGACTTTTTCTGCTTCCTTGGCATTTTTACACAAGTGTTTCTCTTAGTCTTTAGAAAATATGTTTATAAAATAAGAGTGGCACAGAGCAGGAGATGTTTTCTTTGTCTTTATATTTCAGTTTTTATTTCTCAGAAACAGATGTCTTTGTTTGTTTGACAGTTTGTCAGTCGAGAGAATAATATGCACTCTCTTTATTGGCTTGGCACAACTTAGCAGCAAGCGCAAAGTGAAAAACAGCTAGAGAGAAAATTTAGAAGAGAGAACAGACAGAGCAGGAGAAACACGGCTGGGAAATCACAATCAAACCGTGAATTAGAGTTTTCTTTATTTGTTCAGTTTGTTCTCAGGTAGAGGCAATATGCACTCTTTATTGCTTTAATGGCTTGGCATTTTTCAGCAGCAAGCCAAGAGTGAAAAACAGGTAGAGAGAAAATTTAGCAGAGAGAACAGACAGAGCAGGAGAGACACGGCTTTAAATCAAACCGCAGAGTTTTCTTTGTTTGTTCAGTTTGTTCTCAGGTTGAGGCAAAATATGCACTCTTTATTATTTTATTGGCTTGTGCATTTTTCAGCAGCAAGCCAAAGAGTGAAAAACAGGTAGAGAGAAAATTTAGCAGAGAGAACAGACAGAGCAGGAGAGACACGGCTTTAAATCAAACCGCAATAAGATTCTTGGTTTGGCAAAATTTCTCACAAACCACAGGGTGAAATACAGATGGAAAGAAGGCAGAGACAACAGGTGGAGTAGGACAGAAGATAGAGGGGTTGGGGGGTTGGGATGTGAGATAGAAGACTGGAGATCTGGTCCTTGTTCTTCTTCTGCACACTGTGAACAAAAAACAAGAAAAAAAAATAATTTTAATAAAATTATATCACATGGTAATTGTATGAACTAATTGTGACTACTGAAAAAGGACAAAACAAATATTCAAGCTAAACTGTTGTCGGCTGCCATGTGCAAAAAGTTGCACAATTTGGCACTTTTTAAAAGAATAAATATTTAATTAAATTCAGCAATAATATTTTTAAATACAAATATGATTGAGTGAATTGTTAACTAATCACATGTAATGTGCAAAAATGTACGAAAAAAATATTTTAGCCCAATTGTTAAGCTGAACTTATGTGTATTTATTATAAAAATGTGTTTAAAAGGTCTAGCACAAAGTTTGAACCCATCACTTTAAAGCTTATATTAGTCAGACTCTTTTTTTAAAAATTTGGTGTACTTCTCTAACAGTATGTGCACACCTACCAGGCAAAGCACAGATGTGAGTCAAGTTCCTGAAAGTGTAAGACAAGAAATAACATGTTAGTTGTCTGTACAGTGTTATCAGACTAACAAAAAAACAAAGCCCACACGACATGATACACTGAACTTATAGTCAGCAGGGTAATTATAGAGTAATATAGCACACCAGCTGATACAGCAGCCATTTTATAATTCAAACTAATTAACTGAAGTATTTATTTAAGTACTTATATAAGGCTACTGTTAGACTGTTACTAGCCTTAGCATCGCTGCTAACGCTAGCATTCCTGCTAGCGTTAGCACTTCAGTTAGTGTTAGCACTGCTGGTAGAACTAGCACTCTTACTGTTAAAACTGAGGCACAATGGCAATAATAAAGCTCATTTGTTACTTTTGTCTCACTGACCGCCAATAAATATCACAGGAATATCACAGGAATATTCTTTTTGTCAGTTAAAAACTGCTAAGGCTAGTGTTGGCACTATAGCTAGCGTTAGCATTGATGCTAGCATTAGCATCGAAGCTAGCATTAGCACTGCTACTAACAGCAAAAGTCATAAAGTACTCTTACTGTTAAAACTGAGGCACAATGGCAATAATAAATCTCATTTGTTACTTTTGTCTCACTGACCGCCAATAAATATCACAGGAATATCACAAGAATATTCTTTTTGTCAGTTAACAACTGCTAAGGCTAGTGTTAGCACTATAGCTAGCATTAGCATTGAAGCTAGCGTTAGCACTGCTGCTAACAGCAAAAGTCATAAACCTATATAAATGGTAGCAAAGGTTATTCTTTTTTTGCTTTCTTTATTCTTTGAACTCTGTTGAACTTTAAAAAGACTTGATATGTGAGTTTAAATGTCAAACATGTATTTTTACCATCATAAAATTAAAACCGTGCTGTACTGAGTGTATTGTACTTACCACAGCAGAGAGCAAAGCGGAATGACGGCAGTTGGTGCAGTGATTAGTTAAAAACTGATGAGGCGTTCAGGTGGTGCTTGGAAATTTGAGCATCAGTTTGAACATCAATAATGAGCATATATATTTCTCTGTCATAGAGAGACAGAGAAAAAAATACACAAGACTCACCAGCATACAAATTGGTACTTTTTCTCTTTATGTCACTCATTCGCTTATACTCAGGAAAGAGGGCAACTGGCATTAAATTAGCAAATAAAAAGTATGTCATCTTGAACTGTTTTATGGATTTTATTTTAAGACTACTTTGAGCGTATTCGTGGGGAGATAAACTATACAGACTAAAAACAGAGACATTAAATGAGATTCGATTATTTAAAATGTGGGAAAATACACTACAGACAGGTAGATGCTGTGAGCTTTAATTATCCAGTCAGAAAAGATTATTTTAAAGTCATCAACTGACTAAAACTGCCGAGGTATGAAAAACCTGTGTGGAGAAGACAAGTCCACCAATACACAATCAACTTGAATTTAACAGGGCAATAATTCAGGGCTCTATTCAGTTAGCCTATATTAACTACTGACATACTGTTAATCTGTGGCAAAAGCCTGTCAAACCTGTCTTATTGTACCTATTGAAAAAGTTAATCTTACTACAACTGCTTAGATGTAACACACATTTTTGATTTAATCTTGGCAGAGTGAGAGACAGAGCTCGTTAAGCAGGCAGGTGTGAGCCTGGTTGCTATAGTGACTGCACCCAAGGGCTCCATACACACGGACACAGACATGTGGACTGAAATGAATTAATTGCTGAATTTTGAGTTAAAAATTTTGAATGAGATAAAAAAAACAAAAAAAACAACCTGAATTTAACCTGAAAACAACAGTGCTGAACTGCTAAAAGCTGAAGGTTACACAGAAGAAGAAGTTGGAAAAAAGCTGAAAATGTTTTAATTGTAAATTAGAAAAACCTAAGAAATGAGAAAAGAACATTTAGAGTCAGAAAACATCTGAAAGAATATTAAAAGTTCATATTCTTTGAATCACTGAATGACTCAAATGTGATCCCTCCACTTGGATCCACACAGTTTAAAAAGTTGACATCTCTGAGCTTTGAAAGACAAGATGTTGGAAAGAGAACAACGATGGCGACGTTTTGAGGGTAAAATGATGGCTTTAACACTGTGGACACAGCAGCAGTTGAAAGAGAAGTGTTTAAGATGAATCTTGGCAGAGTGGCAGGCAGAGCTCGTTAAGCAGGCAGGTGTGAGCCTGGTTGCTATAGTGACTGCACCCAATGGCTCCATACACACGACACAGACATGCACCTCACTTTTGCTGCTTAAAATGAACAGAAAAGTCAGGCCGAAACAAATCGTTCCCAAATGAAAAGTACATGTCGTACTGACAAAATTCTTTCACCGTGAGCGACAGCCATGTCTAGTCTACCAAATTCTCAGTTTTCATGCCTGTGGAGTTTATTATATGGACGTGGTGACAGTGTAAAGACACCATGCTCTTCTGATTTTCAAACGAACCTTCTGAGCCATTTTAACATTAGAGTCTATGGAAGAGTTGGAGGGAGGAGGCTGTGCATTGGTGACATTTATGAAAGAACCATAACACCTAGTACAATAGTAAACACATTGGATGAAAGAGGACAGCCATGGCTACGTTTTGAGGGTAAAATCATACCTGTAGAGCAAACGCTGCGGACACAGCAGCAGTTTTAAAAAAGATTTTAAGATAAATTTTTTTGCTCCTCTCACTCTAGCAGTTGAGCTGTCTCACTCTAGCCCCAACATTCCGTCCCATACACACCCATTATAAACTCTGAAACGGGTGAAAAAACATCATGAAACTTAAACTGGAACTGAAGAAAAAGTATAATAGATATTGAAAAGATAAATACAAGTTGAATAGTTGAATGTCTTGTCTTCGTTTTAAAGTTTGAATGGTGGCTCTATGTCAATGTATGTGGAAGTAGTAAGAGTTTAAAAATGAGTATGTTGAATGAGGATTTGAAGGGTCTCCCCATTGAAATACATTATAAATTTTTGTTGAATAAAGTTGAATAAAATTAAAAATATAAATGTTAAAAATGAGAAAAATAGAAGCAATGTTGTCCAAAAGAATAGGAATCTAACAATGTTTGAATGGTTTTTCTAAGTTGAACGGTTTTGAAGGAGTAGGCTTTCAAAAAACGTACGGAAAAATAAAATATAATAATAATAATAAAGATTAGAAGAACAATACTGTGAATGCTTTTCAAGCATTCACACTAATAAAGATTAGAAGAACAATACTGTGAATGCTTTTCAAGCATTCACACTAATTAAATGAAATGTGTACAATCACAAATTGAAATGTAGTATTGAAGGCAAACATAGAGTTGGTACAATTGTAGCAAGCTTGAAAGTCGATATTTGGCATGATATCCTAATTTCTTTGAATAGTCTTCAGGAATAGTTTTCCAGGCTTCTTGGAGGACCTGCGAAGCTTTTTCTTGGATGTTGGCTGCCTTTGGTTCTTTTCTCAGTCGAGATGCTCCACACAGCTGCAGTAATGTTGACGTCCGGGGTTTGGGAAGGCCAATCCATGACTGGTGTTTGGCGTCAGTGACATGCTGAATCAGAGACTTTCTAGATCAGGGGTGGGGGGACTCCAGATCTACAGGTTTTAGATGTATCCTTGAGCCAACACAGCTGATTTAAATGGCTAAATTATCTCCTCAGCATGTCTTGAAGTTCTCCTGAGGCCTGGTAATGAACTAATCATTTGATTCAGGTGTGCTGACCCAGGGTGGCATCTAAAACCTGCAGGACACCGGCCCTCGAGGCTTGGAGTTTCCAACCCCTCTTCTAGATGGTACTGCAGGGTGGATCAAAATCGCCAACACTACTGGCTGAAATGCAGCTCCAAACTGTGACGGAGGCTCCAGTGTATTTTACACTCAGACACTGTTCAGCCTCTCCTGACCTCCTCCATAAGATTGTCAGTCCAGTTCTTGTATAATTTGGCATACCTCAGCCTTTCTCCCCATTTTCCTTCCTTAAGAATGGCTTCTTGACAGCCACCCTTCCACTGAGACTATTTCTGATGAGGCTTCAGTGAACAGTAGATGGATGAAGGGCCAGGATGCATTTATCAGGTCCTGTGTCAGGTCTTTGCTGGATCTCTCCCCCGCCCCATTTTCTTAAGGACGTGACTTTCAGATACTGCTCATCTACTCTAGGTAGTGTTTTAGACTTACTCCTTCTTCTTTTGTCCTCTACTTATCAGTTTCCTCAATTATTTTCAAGAACACACTCCACACAGTGAAATAGTGTCATCTTTAGCAGTTTTTTACACATTCAGCTAAAGAATTTAATCGGCTTTGCTAAATTGTCTGTTATGTGTAGACAAAACACCGGCCTGTCCCTCGAGTTGGGTGCCTTTTTAAGGTGCTTGAATGATTGATAGATAAGTATTGAGTGACTTCAGATACAAGGACTGGATTGAAAATGAGGGAAAAGCAGCCAAAGTCCAGAGAAAGACTTTGAAAGACCTTCAGAAAGCCGGAAGAACCATTGGCTCAAGACCACAAAGATTACAAGAACGTGTGGCCCCTTGGGAGCAAAATATAAAGAAATGAGGGCTGGTTCAAGACATGTTTTGCACTGAGATCAGCAAAATATTTTTGATTTCTATGCAATATTTTTAACCCAATGGACATTTTCTGTGATTTTCATTAGTTAGTATCTTCTGTGGATTGGCATCAAAGTGTAGCAGCTAGACAACTAAAGGATGTCTCTGATTATATGCGCGGTGATTGTGTTCTGAGCTCTAACTGAGCTGCCGCTCTCATGTTTTCAGTCAAACACCAGCAGCAACGGTCCAGGCGGGTACAGCCAGCCAGGCCGTCACTCGGTGTCGGTCGAGGTGCAGATGCAAAGACAGAGGCAGGAGGAGAGAGACTCGTTCACCCAGGCGCAGCGACAGTACAGCTCCCTGCCACGGTAAGACTGACAGATGTAGAACTTGACACGATTGTGTTTGATGTTTATTTCTGTTCAACGATCGATATGTACCAAGAGATTTTCGTGCGTCTGTCTAATATGAAAAGTGTCCTGGAGTTTGCGACTGTTTGATCTGTAATCCGGTGTAATGGATCTCGAGCAGTGACACTTGTGGTTTAACGTGTGCGCGTTCGTGTACGTGCCTGTCTGATTACGTCTGATTCATCGTAATGGCCCAGTGACAGTAGTGAAGGCAGATTAAATTTATATATACATATATAAACCATCTGAGTAAGAAAAAGGGTCGTAGCTGGTCAGCTTCAGACCACAAAGCTGCACACACACACTCTCAGTGTCAGGATGGACAGATCATATTACCCTCTTCCAAAGATATGACATGATTGCTTTCCTCTCCCTTAATGTAATTCCCTTTGATCTGCATGAGATGCGCGACTCTTGTTCCAGGAAGTGTGCTGGGGTGTGGGGGGTTTTTTCCTCTATTCTTTTTTTTTTTTCTCTAAATTTGAGAAGTTTTGGTTTTGTCTTTAATGCTTTTGGTGTGAGTTAAGGGTTGAGTTTGGTGAAATGTTTAGCTCCAGGGTTGACATTTCCAGCATCCCTGAACAGATTACATATATTTACATATTTGTATCATATGTAGAGTAAGAATGAGCCCCTCTAAAAACGCTAAAGCGCTTGGAAAGTCAGGAAATGATCGTTTCTCTTCCTCAGTGTTGTTTTTAAAAAAGAAAAAAAAACTATGTTAAGTGATAATGACACCTCGTAATAAGATTATAATCATAGATTTGATGTTCATTTAAAATCATAGCAGTACCCTATTATGGATATTTTTTTAATTCTTCACTTTAAGCATGAAAAGTCCAGAAGGAAAACATTGTTCACAGCTACTGTCGCCTTTCCCGAAGCCATCTGTGTAATTTCTCCTTCAAACTCATTTTAAGGCCAACTATGTTTAAGCAGACACATCCTGGTGCGTGTCGCCTCGCACTTACCATACATATACAACATTTAATACATTATCTTCTCTTACTTCACCGTAGTACTCTAATCCACTGTTATCAACATAAATCCCTTCCTTGATAAATATTGCAGGCAGCTTTGCTGAAAGATTAATGAACTACCGTCGCGCTCCAGCGGTCAGAGGCAACATCCTGTGGCCGCATACCCTCACTTTTACACTAATTCCATTGATAAACTGCTCTGTTTGGATAAACACGGCTGCAGTTTCTCCAGAACACTAAGTATTGTTTGACTGAGAAGCATAACATCCTTTGGAGTCAGAGGCTTTACATTTTCCATTTGGAAGGTCACGGCTCTGATGAGCGTCAAGTGGATGAGCATAGCTTTTTATTTAATTTTTAATAACAGTATCATTCCATAAAAACAGCGTTTATTCTCGGCAAAGGCCAGATCTCTTCTGGATGAGACCCTTTCCTAAACAAGGAGGCATGAATGAAAATAAACAGCCACCACTGGAAATAATGATGGGCAATGGGATCTTTATCACAGATCAGCACCGTTGATCTGTGAGCCAAAGTAATGCCATTTTGCAACGCCAAAGGCTGGCTGCAACAGCTGGCATGTGGTTTTACTTGTGCGTGCATGCGTGGGTGTCGCAACCACATGTCATGACACCCCTGCCCCATCTCCCCTTTCCTCTGTCAGTCTCACTCTGTCACCTTTTCCCGCTTTCTTTCTTCATGCTCCACTGTGTGCATGAGTGGAATACAGAACGGTATACATCTTTCTGTATTTACCACACATGTACACGCTCCCTCTTGGCACAGCAAAGACTGAGGCGGTGATCTGGTTTGCATTTCTCAGCAGGGAGGCAGACCGGCTTTGGCCTCTTTGTCAACAATATGAAATGAAATCAGATCCCGGGGACGCCTGTCTCTGAAAATTGGAAGCGCTCAGGCGTGTGCAAGAATAAACCTGGGCTATATACTCCTATCTTGCCGATCGAGGAGCGTATCCATTCCCAATCGCATTCAATCCCCGTTGAATAAAAACAAAAGGTCTTTTTTTGTTCTCATTAAGGATTTTTTCCCCTCCTCTTCCTACTGAAATCCAAACACAGGAATAATACGATTTCTTCACAGCTGGCTGATAAACCTGCTAATTATGCATGGCTCACATGCCCATTGATGTTTTTGTGTGTCGCCGTCTTCTATGTCTCTTGCTCCCGTTTTGCCCTTGGGATAAACGGGTGGAGCTGTTAGAATACTCATGCATATCGTATAGGCTCACAAACACACACAAAGACAAGGCTGCCACAAAGAGGCTAGCCAAGCAGAAATGAGAGGTGATGTCACACATCTGGACCCCCCCACCCCCCTCTGTCTGTCTATCTTTCTTGTAAAGGCCAGGGCAGTCCCCCAGAATCACGACAACCAACTGCGCCTTTAAGACTGTTGTGTCAGGTGTTGCATATCAGCCCGTATGAATCCATAGGGGACAAGATGGTCATTTTTCTAGCTGCAAAAGGTCTGCTATTTGTGTCTGTCAGATCCAATGCTCTGCTATTACTGTCTGTCAGATCCAATGGCTGTTTCAGTCCGTCTCAACGTGGGCCCATTGTGCTAGAAGGAGACTCTGACATGGTTAGGTATCCCTGTATGTTGTCGCTGTGGGTTGATAGTTGCCCAGAGGCAGTTTGTGAGGCTCTAATGGTGCCTCATTTTCATTGAATATGATGTTTTGGCTCCTGTGCTACTGACGTTTTTGTTTTTTTTTCTCAACAACAGAAAAAATAACCAAACACTAGTGCTTTGCCTGGAGGTAACAGGTTCGGTTGTTAATAAACCCAAAATTAGTTTTTGTGAGAGAATATTTGTTCATTTTACCTCAAATACATAGTCAAATTATTCAATTTCAGGTGTGTCAGTAATTATTACATCAGTTTAAAAAATAAATAATCTGTTCCATCATGTCAGTTCAGTCAAGTTAATTTACTGGTTGTAATACAACCATGTCAGTTGATGGTTGGAAGGGCACCGACGGAAGTAAAATGTGGCAAAGCCCCTTCTTGATTTTTAAAGAAACCTTTAAACCTTTGCTTATGTAAGCAGACAGACAAATGGCCCAAAACAGATAAATCCACCTTAAATCTCACCTTAATAAGAGTTTTCTGTGCTGATCTCCATGGCAACATTACAGCTTATGTTTGCATCGCCTATGTGAAGGTAAAATCTTTCTCTAAATTCTGTCAGTTGAAAACCTCGTGACGAGGGATGGGTATTGATAAGATTTTCACGATTCCGATTCCATTTTCGATTCTGTTTAACGATTCGATTCTTTATCGATTCTTTTTAAAAAAGGAGAACACTAAGGTCGATTAGCTTAAAACTTTGTTTTATATCTTCTCTTTGAACAAGATAGAAATTTAGGAGTAACATGGCCTTACAAACCCAACAGTGAGATCTTGTGAGATCTTAAGAGGTCCACAGCCTTCAATGGGGTGTCACAGGGTCCCCGGGAAAAAAATTGTAAATGTAAAATAATAAAATAAATATTCTTCTGTTGCAATAACAAAGTATAACATCAATTATTCAGTAGCAATTACACAAGAATATCCAGTAATGTCCCTGCCTACAATTAAACACATTCACTTACCGAAAATCGGGGGCATCTGCTGCGGCAAATGGGTGCAAGCCTTTGACCACAAACTTAGTCACTGCTCGGAGACATTCGTCTATCCTGGCCTGAAAGGAGACGCTACCGGTAGACTGCAGCGAGAATCTGAGCCAGCCAGACTCTGTCTCTCTCATCATGGTCACCTAAATGCACAGTAATGGCAGGTTTTGTAATAAGGCAGATCGCGCTAACATAATATGCACTGTTAGTTGATTATTTACCTGCCGCATTAACGGGAGAGGACGTGCAAACGTTACCGCTGCTGCTGGGTTGAGATTCACGAGTCCGGAGTGGAATTAAAAACACGACATTCATTTAAGGTCATTGCGTGTTTTGTGAGCTTTTGCATATTCGTAGTGTTTCCTCCCTTAAATGAAATATCTACTTTGCAAGTATTGCAAGTTGCTCTGTTGTCATCCGTTCTCGTAAAGTATAACCAAACTTTTGAGCGTTTGAGCCGCCATGTTTCCTGCCAGGTAAATGACGCTCCGCGACGTGGTGACGTCATTCGGGGCGACTGGAATCGATAAGGGAATCGTTTGCAAAAATGGCAAACGATTCCAAGGAATTGAAACAGTGGGAACCGGTTCTCAACAAGAACCAGTTTTCGATACCCATCCCTACCCGTGGCATAATTTCGAGTCATTGTACAAAAAATATCTCACCTAACGCTCGTAGATTTTTCCAGAGCTTTAAACGTCGCTTTTTAGTCCCTCTGAAGAAGAACCAGAGAGGAAAAGCTTAAAAAAAAGCTGACTTTGACATAAGACTGGTGATATTTTACACTCAGCTTCAAAAGTGCTTCCCTTTCTATGTTATCAAACCTACACTATGAATTGCAGCATTTGCTACAACTGATGAAGTCAGTTTATAGGCAAATATATTCAGAAAATAACCACATGTGGCATGATCCCTAAAAACAGATTGTGCATATGAATATCTTGACTCTATAGACAAGAAAGCTTTGACTGAAGAGGAGAGGAGGCTTTGTGTACTTGCAGGTAAACGGTTCTTGAACAAAATAGTGCACGTGCCAAAAATGAAATCTCTATCGAAACTGTCAGCTATCATCCTAGGACAATGTAACAGGAAGTCACAGCCAGGATATCCAAAGGCAAGGACTGGAAACTGATAGGTTTCCAGATTGCTGATGGTGTGATTAACTAAATACGGAGTGAAAATGAGGTGATAAAAACAACCTAGAGTTAATTATTTATGAATATGTCAAAAGCGGTTTCACATTTACCCTTGCTGTATTTTTCTTTCTACTTCAGGCAACCCAGGAAGAACCCTAGCACCATCTCCCAAGACTCTTGGGATAAGGCATACCCACCTGGTGAAGGGTTCCAGACTGCTAAGGACAACCCCAGGTACTCCAGCTACCAGGGCTCCAGGAACGGCTATCCAGGTGGAGGCGGTGTCAATGCCAGAGTCCTTCTGGAGGCCCAGGAGCTCTTGAGGCAGGAGCAGAGACGCAGAGAGCAAGAAGCCAAAGGGAAATTAATGCAGGAAAGTGCTGGCAACAGCAGCTATGAGGGGTACACGGCACATCTGAAAGACCCCGCCTCTCCTAAAGGGCCGTACCGACACGACGTGCCACCTTCGCCTTCACAGTTAGCGAGGCTTAATAGATTGGGTTCTGAGAAAGGAAGACTTTTTTATTCTTGAAGAGCATCATTGGACTGGTTGATGAAGAGCCAAACGAAACGATTAGAGCCAAGGGGATTGTTTTGAAGAAAGAAAAATAGACACTATGAATCTTGACAGGGGACAACCTAGAGGTCTTATAGTTTAGCAGTTAGCTTATAGGTAAACAGTTGTGAAGTGTACTCGGTATGTGGGTGTTTGTGTTCAGTCCTCCGCTGTGAGGATGACCTATACTAGTCAGTCATTCACCCTCCTACAAACAGTGCCTTCTCTGCATTCACGGACACGAAGCTTGTTCGCAGTCGTCCAGGACTCTGATTCATCGAGATCTGGCATCGTCGTGTACTGACAATCAAATGGGCAGACAGGCAAGTGAGTGGGCGCTTTTTTGAGCCCACGGGGAGGCGCAAGTTTCTGTGTGGGTTTTGTATGTGGGCATGTGACAAGGTACATGTTTCACTATCAAGAATGTGTCCCGCGGATGACTCTGCCCACCTGTCACGTTCAGCCCCGACAGATGCTGCCGGTGTTTATCAGCATTCTGTTTTCTCTACTTTTAGTCTTCTCTCCACAGCAACACAACTCGCACAGTACTCCACAGGGAGCACAGAAAACAAGGCAAAGTGTGTGAAAGAAAGCGGGGCGCATTGTGTGTGTTATTAATAAAAAAGACCCCCTCATAAATGATTCATATTTTGTGTTATCTCCATGGAGGAGGCTCAGGCAGAGAGGGTAGACAGCTCTGATCCTCTGCCTGGCCGCTCTGCTTGGCTCTGGGCTTGACTTGCCGGCCCGCCCGCCTGTCTGTCTGGAGCCCTCATCCTCTCTGCGTTGTTCTCGTCTTCTCTCTGTTCATTACGCTCCTATTTTCTTTTTCTACCTCAACACCCCTACCTTTATCCTCTGCTCCCCTGCTCTCCCTTCTTTGCACATCTCACACCTTCGCTTCCCCTTACTCTTCCTCCTGCTACACGGTGCCACCCTCCTCCTCCTCGTCTCCCGAGTCAGGCTCTGCACTGAATTTTTCATCACAAGCCACCTGCTGCCTGCCAGAGCCAAAGAACGCTGCCACCGGAGGCATCGACAGAGGGCCCGGCTTCTGACATAAAGAGTGGAATAAAAGCCAAAAAAAAAAGACACAGAATAAAGATGGGAAGAGAGACAACGAGCCTCCGAGTGTGAGATTAGCTCGAGCTTTTTCCCAGTTTTAACAAAAGGCAAAACTGTCCTTGGGAGTTAATTGCTTTCAATTGCTATAATTGCTTTTTGTATTTTTTTTTTTGCAGTTGTTAGCATTTAGTCGGCCCCATTCTCCATAATAATTTAAAAAGAGGGAACAGGTAAACAGGCTCTCATACTTTAAAAAAAGCATCAGTCAATAGATAATCTGAATGCCAAAAGCTTTTACAGGGCAGAACAAAATAACAACAGCTTATTTACTGGCTCACATTTTGCAGTGTCTAGCTCTGAGTTTGCTTTTGCTGCCATAAGTCGATGAAATAGGACTTTTCTCTTGACAATAGCAGAACGAAAGAAGCCGTTCTTTCCAAACAAACGTTTCGAACATTTTTAACTCCCTTTTAACCCTCCTGAAATGTTTCCCTTAATATGGCAGTTGGGCTTAGTGGGTTATGCTAACTTTGTGTTTACCACCTCTTTCTCTGTGCAGCTGGTACAAATATGGAATCTTTCCACAGGCTCACAAGTAAACAAACAGGCTTTCATTAATCATTACGCAAGGTGAGAGGGTCATCTGGCCGTTCGCCCTGCATGGAGTTCCCATGGAAGTGGCTTTTCCGAGCAGCAGGGGTTTTGTGTGACACAGGTGAAGATTCCACAGCAATCTTCAGGCTGGAATAATGCTAACGCACACTAGTCACAATAGCGCTTCAGTTTATTTTGCTTGCTGTCGAACTGTCTATTGTTAGCCAACTATTTACATTTGATTTATTCAAATGTCTTCCTCCCCTTTTCTACCAATGGCTCCGCTTAAAATTGAAGGAAGATTGTTATGAAAATGAAAAGGTTGCACACAGATTTACGTCAGACCTCCTGGCAAACCCACTGATTCTGTTCAAACTGAACTGGTTTCATAGGTTTTTGCTGTGACAGCCTTGAGAAGGACTTTTTTCTCTATTATTTTGTTGTTGTTGTTGTTGTTGTTGTTCTCCATTTTATGAGGAAACAGAACTTAAAAAAACAAACCAGAACAAATTAAACAAGAAATATCTGCAAGACTAGATAAAATTTCCATTCTGGCCCAACTCTGCAGCTGCTGATTGAAAACTTTTCGTGAGGCACTAATCACTGAAGCCAGCTGTTGTAGGTGTACTGGGAAAAAACGCTTGGGCATCGATGACACATATTTAAAATAAATAAATAAATACTGCCACCAGCCCACTATTATAATTGCTGCCGTAGGTGGCAACCTCTTACTCTGTGCTCGTCTTTCTTTGACAGCGATAATGTTTGTGACGTGATTGTGTCTGCCTCCGAGCTAACAAATGAAACGGGGCAGAGGTCAAATTTTAAACAAAAGGGAAATACAGAAAAAGCTACAGAGAACAAACGGGCAGTGCATAATCACCCTTCACTCCCACACCATCTCCATATGCAGAGGGAAGCTGCATGATAAACATGATCTCCTGCTGGTTAATGAAGACCCTTGCTGGGATAGATGCAGGCTTGGTAAGGGTAATGAATGAGATGAAGTAAAATTGAACCTGTAGTGGCATCGTTCCAGGTTTAAACTTAGCAATATTGTTCAGAGCACATACTTATGTGTGCATGGGTGCAATGATAGAAACAGATTTTTGGGGAGGGGGGCCGTCTTCCCAGTTTGAAGGTTTTTAAACCCACCTGAGAATGAAGCCGATGAAAAACGTACCAAAAAAATGACACAAGCTGTGCAGATGAGAGTAGAAGCATTCTCCATTGCGCACATTATTTTAGCGAAGTGTTTGGTTCCTGCTGTGAACACAAATTGCAGACCAGCATATTTAGAAGGATACAGTGGATTTAGCTGCTCAGCTGTACCTGTTATATCAATAAGTGCCTGAGATAATATCACAAAATGTTACACAAAGAAGGTTATGATGTGATTTTTTTTTTTCTGTCAGTGACACTGCAGCACACAAATTGCAGTGGATTTTGTGTTTTGTTTTTTTTAATCCATCTTAAGGGTACACTTTCCTGAACGTTTCTCTTTTAATATTTGTAAGAGCCAACACTTGTGGACAGTTATCATTGTATTTGTACTCTGTTTGATATGCCTTCAAACATACTGCAGCAGGATGTGTTTTAAAGTATCTCAAAACAAATGGAAGTTATTAGATGCTGATGTGCAATTGTTGTGTTTGTTGTTGTTGGGTTTTTTTTTCAGAAAACTTTTACATGATCTATTAAGAAATGTATGCAGCCACTTCTTCCTGTACATATCAAATTTAGAATAAAACAGAAGGCTGTTCCATCCTGTTTCCAACCTCGCCTTGCCTCTGTCTCGCTCCCCCTCCCCAGCTTTTCTTCCCAGCCCCGACTCTGAACCCTGATCAGACGTGTCGCCAATTAACCACGAGGGACTCTGCAGTCAGATGTCAAACCTGTCAGGGCTGCTTGCTGATGTCTTTTTCAGAAAGACAAACTGAGAGAGTTTGATGGATAAAGAGGAGATAACATGATGAAATCATTAATTCCCGTGGGGGGAAATGGTGTAGCAGTTGATGTACAAACATAACTGAAACAAACATTTGGCTAGTGGGTAACGGCGCTGTCTCCCCCCGTGTAACCGACCTGGTGAATACAATGAGATAATCTCCCAAAACACCACCGTGTTTCCTGTTATTAAGTCCAACCTTATTCCCACTGTGACTCACAGGGGACCTGTTGAGCAGCTCCCTGCTACTGTTTTTGTTCTTCAGGCCAAAGGTGACATCCTAACTAAATACAATTAATGCTGCTTAAGACAACAGCCTGCATGTGTTAAGAGAAACTAAGATATAGGTACACAGGAAAAAGAGCTGGAAGCAGTTTGATCCCTCTACCTCATCCTGCGCTTTTAACATTCACAGCAGTCGTTCTTTTTACTGGGTTAATAGCATGACATTAAGAAGGAATTATACATGTCATGTGTAACAATGCCACGATCACAGTGAGACAACAGAAGGGATTTTGTGTGCTTATTTCTGCTTTGAAATTTTGAGTCACAGACTGTCGATGATAACCTTCAGACCACATCCTTTAAGGTTCACTGAGGAAGCTCGCATGAATACCCGGCCATTCACGCTTGCATTTATGAGGGCATTTGGCACTGACAAGTGTGGATTTACAAGAACACAGGATGCCGTTTCAGCTGTCTCATTCCACATTGGTATTCAAATACAGCTGAAATATGGAACATGCACAGCCCTCCCAGGGTTTACTGCAGTGCACTGAGACCCAGTCAGAACTAACAGGTGCTTTCAGGCTTCAGCTCATACCTTGTAGGCTGGATACTTAGGCTCATATACTGTTGTTGGATATTGTGGTTTCCTTTATCCAGGGATGGAATTTGGTTCAAAACCATAAATGTTTTAAAAAAAGGCATTGTGTACATCCCATTGGGAATAGGGAAGAAGGTCATATCATTGGGAAACATATGTAATTTAATGCAAATGTTGGAAAATTCCAGTGTTGCAGTAGACTAAAAGTAGACTAGCTCGATAAAGTAGAATATGACACAAAAAAACATCTCCATAAAGTAAAATTTCTCTAAAAAAAATGGTTCAATAGAATAAAATGAAAAAATAAAGTTGCTTAAGTAAAAAACTTACATAAACATAAGAAGATGAACAATAAAAATGTCTCTAGAAAGTAAAAAAGCTCAGAAAAATTAATACGGTACTAGCAAAACCAGGGATTTATTCTAAACTGTTTAAGTTCACTTTCACATTCATATTTTAGCCACTTGTGCTTATCCGGGTGATCGGGGGGCCGTCCCAGCTACCATAGGGCAGGAGTCAAACCGGGCTGCATGCTGCCCAATAGTGGGGGTTTTTTTCAGAGTACGTATTACTTGTTGACTTGTTTGAAGCCTTTAGATCTCCATGCATTTAGTTTAACTCAGTGACTTGCAACTATGGCCCAATATTTCTTCCCACACAGCTGCAATCCTCAGAATGGGGCAACACATTATAACATAAAGATTTATTTCCTTTTTCCTACAGCATGCTATCAGTGACCAAATGTTGTTTTTCTTGGGCATAATAATAATAATAATAATCAATGAAACAATCAGTCCTTAATGTGTTTTGGCCAAATGTCGAGAATGTCCATGGACGAGTTCCAGTAATTAAGGAGTTATTTCTCTTGGCTGTGCAAAACATAACTACACTTTCTGTTTGCCATTAATAATTCCAGTACTTGCGGCTCTACCACCTTGCTGAAAGGCTCTCCAAAAATCCTTTTTGGGAAGAAAAGCTCTGATCTCTTCCCAACAAAATTTTAAATAGTCCAAACGAGTGCTGGCACTACTTTGCATTTACAAATATTTAACACAAAAATGGCTACATGCACACATATCTTTAAGAATCCTGCTTGCGTGGAACCTACAGTTGGCTGATAGTCTGTAAATGAATACAAATTTGCATTCAGAGAATCTCAGAGAAATTGGAAAACTAAATTTAGTTTATAATGCATGATGAAGTGAGGGACTATACAGTAAATGTATTTCCTGTACATATATGAACATTTGCCAAGCAAGTTTCCACATTGCTGATAAAGCCTCTTAATGCCGTCTCAATCTATACGTACTTCACAGCATTCCAGAGCTTTAAATCCAGTATCTGTGCAGACATCTGTACACTGATGCACGTGCTTCACATCAGCCAGCAATAGTTGGCTTTCCACAGTTGAACGACTAATAGCAACAGAGTAAGCTCATCCAGCTGAGACCATGTCTGAGTCTACAGTGTTCAAACACCGGAAGCATCCAAAAAAAAGAGGAAGGAAACTCCGATCTCACTTCCCAATAGAGACAAAAACTCTGCACTACAGGTCTAAAGTTTAAGAAAAAAAAAGTTGCTGGTTAATTATTCTAGTTGCTTATTCTGTTTTTAATTGAAGTAATAATTGGTTTTCAAAATGTAATCGCAAGTCTGTTTATAAAAAGGGATTCTTTCATTTTTACCTTTTTCCCCTCATTCACTGTGTCTGCTTATCAATCATGCAATTAATTTGTTTTCTGCTGTTTATGTTTTCCATTTTCTGATTGTCTTACGTTAATTAGATTAAGTTTATGTATTGGTTGGTCAGGGCAATCAGAAACTGATTGTTTTGCTAGATGTTTTTTTCTTGAGTTTTTTCATGAATTATATAAATGCAAATGTAATTAATCTGTTCATAATTGTTTTGTTTTTCTTTTTTACTTCTGGGAATATTAACAAATTAATTGTTTAAATTGATGTAATAGTGAAAAGACTTTGGGTTCTACAGTTTGCGCGTGCAGCGCCTTTTGGGAGCAAATAAACTGCACCCTTAGTTATTTCTCATTTTCCTTTAGCAGCATTACAACATTTTGATGCACTCCGCATTGTCACGGATCATTTTAACCACCACCCTTTCTGTCAACACCGAGCCAAAACAAGAAGCTGCTAAACCTTTTGTTTTACAGCCATCCGTGCACCGTGATGCCATTAACAAAGCCTATCATTTTGTTTAATGTCATACTCACCTTGTGTAGGGGGCAGCCAAGCCATTTAGCTCCTGGGAGGTCGGGTAAAGGCCTATTCAGAGGTGACACCTGTTTTTGCTCTTTTTTCCCCCCTCCTTCCGCCATAATGTTTAGGAAGGATCGCTCGTAGATGATGCCATCCTTCTGGAATTTGGGCAGGAAGCTGGAGAAGTCGCAAAAGAAGGGCAAGACATGAGAGCGTAAATCAAGATGGGGGACAGAGGAAACTAACTGAGGAAGTTCTCCAGATTTAACATCCTCTCCATTTGTCAGACATCTGGAAGCAGGGTGTGAAGTTTTGACCCTCATAAAACTAAACGGACGCAATAACTCCAGCATCGTTGACATGTAACAAATATTATAAATGAGTAACAAATATTAGTGTTTACTACTGTAAATCTGCAGAATTTGTTCATTTGAGGAAAAGAAAGGCTTTAAAAAATTGAATGTATTTGTCATTGTCCTGAGATGAGATGTTTATCACATAAAGTGCAAGTCTCTCTCAAAAGGTTGACTCTGTTCATCTGGACGTAACGTTTTCGTCACTCATCCAAGTGACTTCTTCAGTCTCAGCTGACTGCAGGTTTCCCCAACCTTATAAACAGTACATTTGCCAAAAGGGGAAAGGCGGGATAAACCCTGGACAAGTTACAAGTCTAATGCAAGGCTAACACAGAAAGACTAAGAACCATTCACACATGTGACTGATCTTAGTTCTTGTTATTTTGCTTGTACTTTTCCCTCATGCTTTTATAAATGCATTTTAAAAAATGTTCTTGTCGTTTGGCTAGTTTCAGCTGTTTTCCAACTCAAACATCAAGGTTCTCGTGAAACCTGTTTGTTGAGAAAAGAAAACCTTTATTTATTATTGGGAACTTCACTGGTGGAGATTTGAGAATTTGAAGAGAAACCAAACAAATATCACAGAAAACTGTTTGGATTTTCAAGTCCCAAATAATAAATACAAGTTAGTACCAACACAGAGAAAATGTAACAGGCCCAGAGGAAACATTGCAATGCTAATTAAGTCTGTAAATCAGCAAACACAGACATGGACCTCCATCAAGCATCACCAGTACAGATTGGGAAGAACTAGCAGCCTCAAATCCTACGAGCATGGACTCCGACAGGATTCTGTCCAACTTCCCGCTGTCAAATGCTCCATGAAATGGCTCTAACACACCCAGCTCTCTTCTGCTTTGCCCTGCTTAGCCATGAAACCCCCTTCCCGGATTTCATGCCTCTGTAGCTGGACATTGAGCTGTCTGATGCTGGCGGGTTCCCAAGTTTGCCTCCGAGAGGATGAGCGGCTCTTATCTCTGCAATATCCTGCAGAGACTCTGATCTGATAGGCATAGCCTGTATGTGAGTCACATAAATGTTAGGCTCTCAGTTCTAGCAAGGCCACAAAATACTAATAAGACTGCCAAGTATCACAAAACAACTATTAACTGTATATATATATATATAAGGAATCATAAATGGTCTCCAATGAAAAAAACTTTTTATCAAAAAATAATTAATCTTATTTTTTGTCAACAATTTTTGTTTGAGTCATTTTTTGAGAAAAAGCTGGTAAAATCTCCTTTTTTCCCCCTTCGCCTGGTAAATATCAGCCCATTCTTGTTTCCAGAGCATGAAATACTCATTTGGCATCACTGCTGTCACTAACCATGTGTTGCATATGGACCCCTTCGGCGTCGCGTTTTATTTGCGCCTGGGTTCAATTTTCAACATGCAAGATTAATAGTGCCTTAGGTGAACCAAAACCCACAAACTCTGACCAAACAAAGTATTTTTTTCTGCACCTAAACCAAAGCAGAGTATGAAAACAAGGTGCAAAACACAAAGTCCCCAATCAGCACACGCAGCCGCCGGCGTGCTTGGGGTCTGTGGTCATGTTCTTTGTTCCTCTTTAAAAGAGGCCCATATCCTGACATTTAATAACACCACAGCTGGGACTTCAAGACACAAAAGAATAGAAAACTTTTGCAATTGTCTTTTACTTTTAATCGATAATAATACACAATTGCTTTTTATTAGGTACATGGTTTATGTGTGTGTGTGTGTGTGTGTGTGTGTGTGTGTGTGTGTGTGTGTGTGTGTGTGGGGAGGATGTAGCCTGTTCACAATCAGTTAAGAATCACCGCCTGCTGAATCTTTAAAATGTGAAAGATGTTATCTGCTTTATTTTATTTTCAGTCCACAGGTGGATCAGGTGAGTATTTACTATTTAAAAGAAAGTCGTGTTTGTTTCCTTGAAGCAAATTTAACAGTGTGATTTGTGATTACATCGAGCATAAGAAGCCTGCTTTCCATTTTCTTGCACTAACATTAACTAAGCTCATGTGGCCCGTGTGAACAATTCGAAGGCTTGCTCAATGATTCCTGAGTGCAGATGGATAGATAATGATGTTGTTGGTTCAGGCCTCGTGAAATGAATTACTTTGTGTTTTTGTAATTACGACACACGATTGATGATCGCCTGGATTTGATTTTATCTTGTTAATCACAGAGGACAAAAAAGTTGAGTTGTCATTTTTCTTCCTGGCATTTGTGCAAAGAAACTTATGAGACCTTAACGTTTCTCAGTACCTGGCAGAGATTTCCTTCCCCAGCTCACCTGTTACTTATTTGTCCTTTTGTGGGAAAATGCACTTTCACTTTGGTTCTGTCATTATTTCGCTCTCTGATTCCACCTCCATCTGATATTGGGCGTTAACCACGGTTCTATGCTTGACTGACAACTTGACTTTCACTCCTCTGCCCGTCTCCTATCTGCAAAGGCCTTTGACCTTGAATTTTTGCCACGGTGCTGCTCCATTGCCTTAAACTCTCCTGCTGTTTCCTGTCCTAATTTTCAGTTTGCTGTAAGGAGGTACAAAAATATTGCAAATGAAGGAAACGACCTCAGGGTTGGAGCCACAGTTTTATTAGAGAGAGGCAAGAGTACGATGAACCGTGGAACCAGATGTTGTGTGATCGCAGGGTTGAGGAGATGAGTGGAGGGGAAAGTACCGCCACCTGTGGAGGGAGGTGCTGCTGTTGGTGACCATCTGGTGAAAGTGCCGAAAGACCAAAATCAACGAGTTGCTCTTCAAAATTCTCTCACTTCAAACTGCTACTTTTCAGACCCTATCAGTTAGAAAAGGGATGGAAACTGAAAACCAGTTCCAACCAGAAGTGATACTAAACTGTCCACTGTTGGAATGATGTTATTGTTGTCATGCTTCTAGTGGCCTAATACAAACCTTTCTATTTACCCTGTATTGACAGCATGTTCACGTTTCCCTCAGGAATCAATAAGTAAATCGATTAAAGAGTCAAATCTGTAAGAAGAATTAATAAAAGCATTTGGTTACCAATAAAATCTTACAAGTATACCCCTAATGAAGACATTATTATGTTGTTAAATGGGCTTAATATTTTTCATTATTCTTGCAGATCCCATCTCTAGTTAAAAACAAACAAAGAACAACTCTTTTTCGCTACATCCCCTTTTTTGAACATATGTTAAAAAACAAAGCCTCCAGTAAATATTGGTATGTGTTGACAGGATGTGGGAGTTTAATTTTAGAGAGCATAGAAATGTTTCTAAAAAGGTACCTGCGTGTTCACTGGTCCATGTTCAGCGCTTTCGCTTTGCACACATCTTATTATTTCCTCTCTTCCTCCCACCTGCTGATCTGAGTTGCTGATAAAAGAAGACTGCCTGATGATTCATCATTTTTCCCCCCACCCCTCCAACCTGCTTCTGTTCATCCCAGCTTTTTATTTCCAGGGAAGGAGCGACAAGACGGGGAATGTCTTTATCCTTTTTTTTAAGTTTAATGTCAGAAGCCGCAGTGTGGCACTCACTGTCAGCAAGCCTCCTCTTACAGGTTCATATTCCTCCTCCTTTGCTGCAATAGACTTGTGTGTCAACTCCAAGCAGAGTGTGATTAATTCCGAGCCACCGGACAAGGTGTCGTCCTCTCTCTTCGTCCCATCGCTCATCTGATACTAGTAGATGTTAATCACTTCTCCCTGTGACCCTGCAGATGGTCCACTCTGGTTAAAGACACACAAACCCCATCAGAACACGGGCAACTGGTTCTGCTTCCTTTGTCTTATTGATAATGGGACGTGTAGATGTGGCGGGTTGATGAGAAGTGAGTCCTGTGATGGTGCCAGTAAGGATGAAGATTAATGGCTCCTCCAGGCCTCTGTCTCCTGTTTAATAATGCTTATTTATCACTGTCACCACACACCGATGGCGTGCACCGGGCAAACCGTACACAACAATAAGCTAAACGTGTGCATAATTCCAAGCTCACATGCCTCTCAAAAGATTGAGAGGTTCTTTTTTTCCCACTTCATGTTCACCACCAACACTTTAGGCAGGAGTGTTGGAGGAACCCAGCATGCAGAGTCACCGACTGCGTGTGCTTATGAAAGTCTCTCCTCTCGCTGCATTGATCCGGGTTTGTGTAGCTTTGCATACAATTGCGCAAAACACTGCAATCACAGGGGCTTGTGGAGCACGTGTAAACATCTTTTATGTGATTTGAAAATGCTGCACAACAACATGCCTCACAGACGAGATGAAAGGAGGCGAGAAATGAAGAGAAAGAAGTGAAAGAGGAAAAATAAGGGACCTCTGGCCTTCTACTGCTGCGCGAATGAAAGCCATTTTGTCTTCTGTGTTTCTGCTCAGCTCCTTTCTCTCTCTTCCTCTGTGTGAGTGTGTGTGTGTGTGTTGCCCTCTTTTTCTCTGTGCTTCCACTTTTCGTCCACAGGCATTTCTCTCCCTAATGGAAAATAAAGACTAGAGAGTGACCAAGATGGGGGCTCCAAATGAAAAACACGGGGTCGGTAGCCTGAGGCCAAGGCCTGTCCATCTAGGCCCCAAAACCTGAAAAGCTCAGCTCTCTTCTTTGCTGCACATGCTTTCAGAATATAGATAGATTCAGAAAATAGATATGTACACAACAATGTATGCATATGAAACTGGACGATTTTGGGGACTTTTCTTGGCTTTTGGCAGGAGTCTTTTTTTCAATTTTTTAATTCTATATCTAAGGTGAGCTCTAACCCACTTTAATATCTGATGGAGGCTTTGCAGATCTTGGTGTATCATCTCTTGAGTACTCTTGTGGGACCATCTCTTGTCATTTTATCTCATGAAATAGGAGCTTGTTTTTCCTTTCAGTGTGCCACTGTTGTTTTTGCCACTGTGGAAAAAGAGGAGCTGATAAGATTACCGTGGATCCACTGAGTTTTCAATCAATAGAATTGCACATTGTTGTAAAAACGTTGTGCTGCAGACTTGGCAGCATGCTGCTCCGGGTATCCACAGCAAATCTGCAGACTTATAATAGCTGAGATACAATGTGTATGACCTGTCGTGTGTTTCATAAGTAAATTGCAGAAAGCCATGTTGTTCTTTTTGTGGTCCAGGAGGACAACCTCCCCCACCCCCAAATCCGAGCTCTATATAACGTGTTTTCAGATAAGATGCCTCTGATTAAAGCGGCGTTATCTGCAGAGATTGCTACCCAATTGAATTACATTCAGTCTCTTCATCCATCCATACATTTTATTCTGTACATCTTTCTCCATCCGGCCTCTAGTGTTTTCACAGACTGCCCTTCAACATTGACTGGTTCTCCCAACACAGCGTCATTGTCCAGATTTGGCCACAAGTCATGGCATGTAATGGCTGAGAGGGTTAGTCTGCGCTTAGCCCACACATCCAGCTTATCTCAGACTGCAGAGACGGAATGAAACAAAAGTCTAAATAAAGCTTTTGGCGCTATCAGGACTGTGGCTAACGATTGTCCCCTACGAATAAACGCTTTCCCAGATAGCTTTTTCAATCACTGTGTTTAAGCTACAACAGGGCTGTACTCTTGTAACTCCACTGATGGAATTTTGCCTCAACAATAGACTCCAGTTTGTACCCTCAAGCAAAACTGTTGGACTAAAGGCTTTTTCCTCACCGGGGTAAACAGGGGCTGGACTTGAAATGCAAAAGTCTGGATAAATCTGCCTTTGTACTGTCAGCTCAGAGTAAGAAATCTTAGTTATTTGGCAGCGATATGTTCCAAAGCTCACAACAGTACTTCTGCACATGTATCCAGCTGCCAGCAGGTGATCCATGTATACGTTTTTTTTCCTGTCCCTGTCCACTGATTTTTTATTTTGTTTTGTTTTTGTGCTATTATCATGCGATTTGTCACATTCTAGCTAAAAAGCAAGGTGATGCTCTACTCTCTGAAGGAAGATCTTCAACACTGGCCAACTCAACTGAACTCATGCAACGAGGCTGAAAGCTTTGCTCCAAAGCACCTTCAAATTATAATATCATCATATAATGGAATCCTGTACAAAAACCAATACAGTTATGGTCAAAAGTCTACACACACTCATTTTGAGTAATTTTAAGCTTTTAATGATTTCTTTGAAATGTTATTTTTCAAGGGTGGAATGAATGGACACCAAACATCTGTAATGACTAAAAATAAAACAGGAATCTGAAGCACAAATTGGAAATTATTTTAGATTTTCTCTAATCTACACAGACTACACACATGCTTACTTATATACATACACGCTTGCATCAATCTTTGTGTGTCTTTTAACTTCAAAAGGCCAAGGCCAATTAACTTCCAATTAGAGATCATGATTGATTTGTTTAGCAATGGTACAGTCCAAGGGACTGTCCAAATCTAAGAAGGAGAATTTCAGATTTATACAAGTTGGGAAGGTCTCTTGAAGCCATTTCTAGACAACAGAAGATTCCAAAATCATCAGTAAGTTATTCAGATATGTCACCATTACGCCAAGGTATGGAAGAAGATTCAGAGTGTCATTCTTAAAGCAAAATAAATTGGCTAGGATTTTCAAGAACAGCCCAGGAAGCAGCACTAAGGCTCAAGCCTGCTATGAACAGGAAAATGCTAGAACATCACCGCCACTGTCTACAGTGAAGCAAGTTTTACATCGCCATGGACTGAGAGGGTGGTGACCAAGGAAGAAGCCCTACGCCAAAGTCGATACATAAGATAAGATAAGATAAAACTTTATTAATCCCTCGGGTGGGTTCCTCTGGGAAATTCGGTTTCCAAAAGCACAGCACCGACAGAAGTTACAGAGTTACAGAATATTATATATATATATATATACACACACATATATATATAAATACAGAGACGTATATAAATAAAATATACGAAGGGGATCAATAGAATAAATATGAATAAAAATAAAAATACAAGTGAATTGCACATTTCAAGTATTGAGGTCTATTGAAGTGAAGAGGCACTACAGCTTAGTTGTTCCCCCCTCCTTTGTCCTCCTGTTTCCCCTCCCTCTCCCCTCCAGAGAGGAGTTAAACAGTCTGATGGCGTGTGGGACAAAGGAGTTCATTTAAGCTTGACTGGTTTGGTCAGTTGAGATGGAGCTAACTGGCCACAATGACATGGTGCTGTTGAAGGTGTTGATTAATTTTACCAATTCTCCCCAAAAAAGTGCTCAAATATTCAGCCAGAATTACACTATAAGCTTGCTGATAGCTACCTAAAGTGTCTGGTTGATTTGCAGCTGCTAAGCAACATTAATAAACATACACAAAGTATGCAACTCAAAATAACCGTTGAAAAATCTGTATATAAATCTTTAAAAAATAAAACATGCACAAGAGCATCTGCATGTTAGACAAGACATTTAAAGAAAATGGATGTATAAGACTAAGAGGCGCTTAGAAACAAAAAGGTAAGACTAAAGAACAAATGCAGATGAATCAAACAGCTCCTGTTGGGGAAGCTCGTGATGCTAACATTTGCGAGTGAACTGCTACATATGGATATTAACCTGGTCGACGAGGAGCAGCAAAAATACCATGTATAGCGTTTGTGTCTGTAATCAAACTGTAGTAAAATCCCAGTCTGTACTACTCCGAAATGAGTTTATCTCCATGTGGAGTCACACTCGCAACTAAGGGAGGCCCCTTAATTAAGGGGTAGATTATAAATACAGCACTAGGTTTTCAGAAGCCTTGGTCCTTTTCCAGCTGAAACGGGACCTTCTGTTTATTTCATTTTATATCAAAATAACCACACAGAAGTCATTTTTTGTAAGCGTGCTTTTATTCCCTCCACTTTTGGACACAAGTAGGTACTACACCTTCAAGGAATGTGGTTAGTAAGCTGACATCATTGTTGACTCTGTGTTGGAGCATTGTATGACCCACTCCCACTTAAGGTTAGTTGGTTTGGAACAGCACTTTCCACATGAACAAGCATACAGAGAGAAAGTGTGTGGGGAGGGTGCAGGGGCCAGACTGGAACTGGGCCTCTGTTTGATTCCAAAAACATGTGGGAGGGGACGCATGATACATCTTGTGTAATTGTACAGGATTATGCTCTTTTAAAGGTAGGACACCCCAATCAGGCGTGCTAAAATGCCACTTATCATATTAAATAGATTGGGGAGGGGATGTCTTTCTTTATTTGACTGCATGTTCATGGAGAAATCTAACATTTGTGTGATCATTCTCTCTTCAACCTGTTGTGTGCGCCGTCAGCAAAAACAATTAGGCTTTCTGTGGTCAGGCATGATAGTAAAACAGCTAATTACATTGTCTCTGCCACTGCCAGCTTTCAGCTCGGCCAATTGTTGGACAATAAAATTATCCATCCAGTTTACTAAAGCTGTGCTGTGGAAATTATTTTGTGGGAGTTGTGTTGTCTGTACTGCGAGAGATGGGAACACAAGTCAGCTGTATGGCTTCATGTTGGAAAGCTTTTTTTTTTTTAATGTAAATATCAACATTTTCTCCAGTGAAAATGTTTTTTTCTTCCTTTGAATTCCATTTCCCTTCTACAGTCTCTCTCGCTCTCTCTCATGCTGAATTTATGAGATACATTTGCCAAGAAGGGAATTCCACACAGTAGATTGTGGGAAGTAGACTTCAAATGTCTTTTAAGTGCAGACTGTGCTGTGGTAGTCGCTTTTAAGCTTTCTTTTCTCTCATGTCTCGCCTAATAAACAAAGCTGCCAAGCACCCAGCGTCTTGCAAAGTCTCCTGTGTTTTCTTTTTATGCAACAAGCATATATTTGGATATTTTTTTTCTTCTGTCTTTCCTAGACTTTAGCTCTGAATCTAATAGAGCAGACTCTGCAAAAACACATCGTCAAAACCTTGATAGAAAATAGATCCACTGATTGAATGATGATGATGGTAAAGAGTTGCCTGTTAAAAATATCTATCAGAACCTAAAAAGCAACTTCCTGCTTCTTTGGCCTTTATCAAGCTTTTAAACCTTCGGGGGAAATCATCATTTGTTATGCATGTCTTGCATCATTTGTTATGCTAGTGCTTTGCATCCGTAAAATATTAACATGCACAGGAGAAAAGTGATATACTCATGCTGTCACTGCAACAATAAACAGCTTTATAGGACATCCCAAATTTTCCTCATCATGCAGATAGTGATACAATGTAGCACACTCGTGAGTGGAACAAACCACAGTTTGGATAAACCATTGGCTTGTTTAAAACCCTTTTGATCATCTGACTAATCACGATTTCCCCCCATAAGAACCTCTCCTGACCTCAGTGAGTAAAATAATACTTTAAAAACCCAAGTTACTCAACTGAACCAGAGTTACATGTCAAATACTCGGGACATCTGTTGAAATGTAGAAAATGAATTTTAAATAACCATCTTGCCACAGGGCATCTGAAAATCCTCTTCATTGACCAGGATTTTCCACAGTGGTAAAAACAGCAAATGCAGACTTCAACCAATTTGATTGGCTGTTCCACATCTCAGAACTCCACTGTCCACGGCTTCCTTTGACCTTTTATTAATGACATAGAGCTTGTATCCCGCTGTGAATATATCTCTCTCAAAGAGGGAATGTTTTGCAGTGCTTTGACACTTAACCTTTGCTCACATCTGCTCCGGTCCATCGGCTGCCAAATCAGCTGATATCATTGATTTTTGTGTCACGTGGAAACTCTGTGCGTTAGCTTCTGGTTATTTAGACATCCCTCTGAAAAGATATCATTTTGCACTTTGTCTCGACATGTAAAGTGACTCCTGAACTTTGTGACTTTGTGTTCTATTTATGTTCTGCTCTGCACTAACTTTGCTGACTGTGCTCTTTGGAATATCTAAGGGTAAAGTGAGGGGAAGCAAGTTGTGTAGGCTGATAAAGCATGCTGCAAAGAAACAAACTCTGTATGCCATAACTGGTCGATATGCAGCTGTTATCCGGTATTTCTGTATGTGTGCATACATGCATGTATCTATGATTTGCAACTTTAACTTCTTTACTAAATTTTCACTAAACGAGAATGAAAGAGGAAGAAAATATAAGCATGGAAAGATGGCCAGTACCAGCATTTACAACAAACTTTTAATTTAGACTGATGATGTGTGCTGCAGTTTTCTAGCTTCTGGTTGTTTATATAAAAATCCACCATACAACTAAATATTCATGTCCATGCTTAAGAATACAAGAGACGTTGGCTAGAAAGCTAATGTGGGTTTCAATTCAGAGTTGGTGGCTTGCTTTGCATCGTTATAGACCTGGATTTAACTCGGGGGTAAGAGCTTTGCATTAGATAATTACTGCTGCGACTGATATTCCAGCTGGAAGCAGGTTATTTAACCTTAACTGACATAGTGAGTAGCTTCTCCTTTCTTGGATATGGAAGACACATCCCGTGCTGTGGAAAAGTTACCCTGTTATTCTGTTTCAATAAGGTGAAACTAGTATCCTGGCTCAAAAACGCAGAAAACAACTAGGGAGATTACTAAAACTGGAAGGTGGAAGAAATATGATCTAAAAAAAAGTTGAATGATCATAACTGGAGATCACTAAAGTAAAATTGTAAAAATAAGAGCAAGTCTACATGGATAATGTGAAGAGAACCCAGGGGATTGGGACTAAACAGCTGTGCAGCCCTAAGAAAAGAACTTATTAGTGAGGCTACTCAGAAAAAACAAGCTTCTGTTTTCTGCGGAGGATAAATATTTAACTTTAGGTTGAGGTAAGGTTGTGTGAAAAGGTCGTGTACTCTAATGAGTCCAGATTTACCCTGCTGTCAGAGTCACTGGTGCATCAGCGGCAGATGAAGTGATGCACCCATCATGACTAGTGCCTAATATACAAGCTTGTGGAGGCAGTGTTATGAGCTGGGGTTGCATCAGTTGGTCACATCTAAGTTCACAAAGGGTATGTGCCCAGTGAATGAAGTCAGCTGACTATCTGAATATACTGAATCACCAGGCTTTTTGTCATCAGCAGATTTTTTTCCCTTCCCCGATGGCATGGACATGCTCCAAGATCACAATGCCAAGATTCATCGGGCTCAAACTGCCAACGCGTAGTTCAGAGCACGATGCATCATTTCCACACATGGATGGCCACCAAAGAGTCCAGACCTTAACTCCACTGAACTTAACTCTGCCATAATCAATACAAGGTCTTGGTTTTAAAATGAACAGAAAATCAACTCTGGATAGAAATAAATGGTGTAAGTTTACTGAAACAAATGCATCCCGTCATCAAAACTAAAGACGGGCAGTGTTATCTGCTAATCAGATTGGTGGTTTGAGCCATGGCTGCTCCATTCTGCATGCCAAATTGTCCTTGGGCGAGATACTGAACATCAGAGTGTGGCTATGTGTCCATGTTCAGTAAAAAGCACTTACATGTAAAAAAAAGAAAAGAATATATGTGTGAATGGGTGAAGCAGACATGATGTATAAAACACTCTGAGCCCATTTAACATTTGTTATGTTGCTCAAAGATGTTCCCACGCAGGTTTTAAAGGCTGAACCGATCATTACAAAAAATATAATTTCTGTGTGTCTATATAAGGAGTCAACAACTAGCACCGGTGTTCACGGAGATCTTCAACCTCTCCCTGGCCCAAGCTGTGGTTCCCACGTGCTTCAAACAGTCCATTATTGTCCCTGTTCCAAAGAAACAACAGCCCGCTTGCCACAATGACTACCGTCCAGTAGCACTGACTTCAATTGTGATGAAGTGTTTTGAAAGACTGATGAGAGATCACATCAATTCTTCACTTCCTGCCACCATCGACTCACTTCAGTTTGCTTACCGGACTAATCGTTCCACAGACGATGCCATATCTCACCTGCTCCACACATCCCTGAGTCACCTGGACACTGGCAGAGGGAATTATGTTAGGATGCTGTTCGTGGACTACAGTTCAGCATTCAACACAATAATTCCCTCTAAGCTTTTCACCAAGTTGACGGATCTAGGACTCAGCTCATCACTGTGTCAGTGGATCCTCAACTTCCTCACAGACAGACCCCAATCAGTGAGGGTAGGAAAACAAGTCTCCCCCTCCATCTCACTCAGCACTGGAGTGCCTCAGGGCTGTGTTTTAAGCCCCCTGCTCCATTGTCAAGTTTGCTGACGACACTGCGGTTGTGGGCCTGATCTCCGACAACATCGAGACGGCCTACCTGGAGGAGATTAGGAACCTGGAGACCTGGTGCCAGGAGAATAACCTCCTCCTAAACATCAGCAAGACTAAGGAGCTGATCGTGGACTTCACTACAAAGCAGGCGAGGAATTACAAACCCCTCATCATCAGTGGCACGCCAGTGGAGAGAGTGGACAGTTTCCGATACCTGGGTGTCCATATCACTCAGGACCTGTCATGGTCCTGTCACATCAACACCCTGGTTTAGAAAGCCCGTCAGCGTCTCTTCTTCCTCAGAAGACTTAGAGACTTCCATCTGCCACTGAAGGTGCTCAAGAACTTCTACTCCTGCACCATCGAGAGCATCCTGACGGGAAACATCTGCACCTGGTTTGGGAACAGCACCAAGCAGGACAGACGAGATCTGCAAAGGGTGGTGCGCTCGGCAGGACGCATCATTCAATCAGAGCTCCCTGACCTGCTGTCCATCTACACCAAGCGGTGCAAGTCCAAAGCTAGGAAGATTATGATGGACCTCTCCCATCCCAACAATGGACTCTTCTCACTGTTGAGGTCTGGGAAGCGCTTCCGCTCCCTTAAGGCCAAAACAGAGAGAATGAGGACTGGACTCTCCCACACACATCACTATAAGACTGGACTCTCACACACGTCACCACACGCACCACCACACATTTCCTATAATCCTATAATTCCTATAATTTATAATCCTTATCTTTATAATCTCTTCTGCTATTTGCACATTCTTTACTGTAAATTCCTAAGTTAATTTGTAAATTCTGTAGTAAACTGTAAATTGTAAATATTGTAAAACTTTTCTTCTGTCATTTAATGGTCGGGCATTGTACAGCTACAAGCATTTCACCCCCATGTCATACTGTGTATGGTTGTGTGTGTGTGACAAATAAAATTTGAATTTGAATTTGAACAAGCAGACCGGTTTCAACTCAACAGATATTTTGGATTCAGAGCCAACAGTTTCTGCAGCTGATTGCTTTTAAGAAATATAAATACAGGCCATTTACCATTTACCAAGAAATAACACAAAAGAAGAGAAAAGATAAATGTGTAGCCTGATGAACCTGCTTTGAACAGGCTGAAAGCCAAAAAATGAAACGTGCATTGCTTTTAAGTGCATAGAAGTGTTACCTATATCATAATGTAGGCACGATCTCTTTTGTAAAAACTTGTGTTCGGTTGGGCTCATATCCTTAGAGCCAATTCCACTTTTTGTTATCGTGTTTTGAAGCGAGGCTGTTTGACATGCATTAGATAGTCCTGTCCATTTATACTCTATCAAAATAAAAGCCTGGGCCCATCTATCCTCAAACGCTGCAGTTAGGGATATAATATAGATAAATCTGTCTGCCTCGGTTTCTCTGAATTGAAGCAATTTTCTGATCTCGTCTTGCCGAAAGCCTCTAGCATACAAAAGTGTTTTTCTTCTCTTAAGAGAAAGTCTGCTACAGTTTCTTGTCACAAAGCTTTGTAAAGTACATGCAGTGAAAGATGAAAGAATCACGCAAAGATTGCCATCATGTTCTAATCCAAAAACATGTCTGACTACTTCTGTTTCTTGTTCAGATTTTCTTAAAGCAAAATTTGCAAACGCAGTAATTTTCTAAAAGCATTTTCAGAGGTTCGTTACTGTAATGTCATCATTAATGAGAATGTCATCAACTAAACAAACTTGTGCTTGTTGTTTCTGATATTGTTGTAGTAGTAACCATGTAAGCAGTTACCTCCGTGGCTTCTGACAGTAAAAGCTGAAAATCCCACGTGACAGTTAAACTTCATGTCGGTAATAAAAATTGATTGATAGACTATCATGTTATTAAGTCTCTACTATATTTTTCTATAAAATACTAAAACAATGTAAACAAACTTAAATGAGCCTTGTCACAACTATAGCACTAGCCTCTTCATGTTGCCCCTTTGAATCCATGTTGCGTGTTCCCCATCTTCCTGCCTGTTTGTCAAACGTTTTCTTCTGGCTATGAAATGCTTCCGTGGGAGCCACTCAATCATTTCCTTCCCCTTTGATTGAAGAAGAGAGCACATTCATTTTGCACGGACCCTGGGGTGAGGAGGCGGGGCCTTCGGCGGGGCAGCTGCGAGCGCACACAGATATTATATCATGTTTATCTGTGCAGCAGTACAGACTCTTCCCTGACCATAAGTGCCAGTGTCCTGCAGGACAACTTTGATCTTGACCACCTACTGCCCTGCAGCCTCCCCAGGGTCACATCCAAGTGAAGGCCATAACTTCTCTTAGATTAAAGCTGCTAAACCTTCCACAGGGGCCACAGATGCTATCGGTTTCCCTTTGACCTTTGACCTGTCCCACTTAGGTTGAAATAATAATTAAAAAAAAGTCCCTGCTACTGCAGAAATGTGGGAAAAAGCCATCGTGTAGCTTTTAAGCAAAGGGTGATATTAACGTATCAAGTAAGCGGGAGACCTATTTCTGTTTTAATCCTCCTTTTATATCTCTCTCTGGCCATTTCTTGCTGTCAAGGTGATGTTGCTGGGCAACAGCCTAAGGGAAATAGGATTCAGCATGGCAAGGTCAAGACTAAATGCCTCACACAGCTCTCTCTCTCTCACACACACACACACACACACCTCCAGCAGTGAACCTTGAGCTAGATGCTGCAAGTCCCCAGAAATCCTGCTTGACTTTTGATTTTTATCTGTTTCCAGGCTGCCTGACTCTTTGCCCTGCCTTTACCCATCACAGGCATTTCATTTTTTCCAGCTTCTTGTAATACAGCTGAGGAGTCAGCTTTATTTATTAAAGAGGCATGGGAGCCAGCTAAATGTGCTAAGGGGCTATATCCAGAGGTGTGGTGGGGTTAGTGTCCTTGGGCTAACCTTCAGTGGACACATTTTGCAAAGACAGTCACCACAACCATTTATTCAGCTTTTATTTCTGGAACTGTAAAAAGCAAATATTTCAAATCAGTTGAATTCGGTTTATTTTATACTGCGCCAAATTAAACCAAATGTCACATCGAGGCACTTTATAATGTAAGGTAAAGAAGCTACAATATTAGAAAGTAAACCCAAACAATCAAATGACCCACATGAGCAAGCACTTGGCAACAGTGAGGAGGAGAAGCTCCCACAGCCGAACCAGGCTCGGGGAGTGGCAGCCATCTATTGCGACTGGTTTGTGGTGCGGGGAGGAAGACAGGCCAAAGGACAGACTGTGAGGGAGCCAAAATTTCCAATCAATTACTAATGATTAAATACAATAGTGTTGCAGTGTAGCGTCTTTAAGAGATGATAGGGGTTGATTATTCAAGACCAATTCTGGATTTAACTAGTAATATGTGGTCTGCCTTTTAGTCACTCTCAATGCAGCATTCTGGTTTAAATGAAGGCTTTTTAATGAGCTTAAACATAATTTATTAGGGTGTTTGAAATGGAATTTAAAGAACCTGCTATCTCTTCATGGTGTTGAAATACTGGCGCTATGAGAATAATTTGAAGTTCTGCTTGGTTTTGCTTGTGACCCTTTGAAACGAAGCCTTGTGTAATTACATGTCTGAGGTGTGATCAGTTCACTAATTTAATTTTTTCAAGTGGTTGAAGAGTTTTAGTGAGTGAAGTTCTTACATTTAAAAGTTTGGAGTCCTGTGAGTTTAAGAAATCGTGTTGTTGTAGGTTGAGTGTTATGGTGCTTTACAGTCAGATTATTCTTTTAGATAAAACAACTGGATTATTTAGCTTCAGTGCTCCCAGTCAATATTAATTACTTGTCTACTTTAACCTGATGGATGGCATGGTTGTATGACCACTTTGTACAGTGGTCTTTATAGGTACACACCATCTTCCATGCTTCTCAGTTTCCTTTTGATATCATAACAGCACATTTAAATGGAGTACACACTTTAACAAATGATTTTAAACAGTTTTATATTTAACAGGTCAATTTGCCAATGTCTTCCAGCCCTGCTAATTAAGAATAAAAAAATACCTGATTTAAATTTGGCACGGCTCTGCTTCAAAGTCATGTTCTTGTGCACCTCTGGACTGGTTCCAGCGGTTTTGAGCCAATATTTTTAGATCACTCACTAAAAATCCCTGTCTCACCGCTTAAATAAACACCTACTTTTAACTGGACAAAAGTGCAAACATCAACTGTTTCAAACTGAACCACAGATCATCATTTTGGGTTTGAGGATGATGAAAAGCTGAATCACTGGCTACAACTCAGAGACCAAACAGCAGTTTTCAGTGGAAGGATCCACAGTATCCATCCCTGAAAGCAGTGTGTCAGGTCAGGATTATGCTTTTTTTTTTCTTTAATGCCATTCACGTGGTTTTGCATTGTAAATTTGGGGTTTAGTGTAACATCCTCAAGTGTCTGAAGAGGACCGTTTGGCACAAACAACCTCAGCTGTGCTGCTTGCCGGTGTGCATCTGCTCACAGTGCAGTGAAAAAGGACTTTTGAGGGTTTTTTTTTTTGATACACTAAAACAGCCATCACTCATCTAGAGCCCCACTTGCCAGATCTGGTATTATTCAACATTTTTTTTATAATACTGAATTAAATCCACAGCATAAGCCCTGCACTTTATGCCATATGCACACAATGATTTCTGAAAAAAGAAACATGCAGGAACATTTCAAACTAAAGGTGCAGTTCATGCAAGTCTTTTCTAGTCTTCAGTGTCAGTATGTCATGTATTTCTTGTCCGTGTGTGTCATCTTGTCTAGTCTGTGTCATTATGTCTACGTGTCTCCATGTTTCATGTTTTATTTTGAAAGTCTTGAGGTTTCTATGTTCAATGTGCATATATTACTCTTCCCCTGTGGCGCTATTATGTTTATTTGTGTCAGCTGTGTCTCCCCAGGTGTTTCCACTTGCCTCATTACCCTTCTGTGTATTTAGTCTGTGTGTTTTCATTCAGGCTTTGTCAGGTTGTCTGTCATGTTTCATGTACTTGAGTCTGCTCAGTTCATGTTTTTTATATCATAGTTTCTCGCATGTGCCTGTTCAGAATCATGTTCGTGTCCGTTGACATAGTTACCTCAGTTTAGTTTTTTCTGTTTATGTTTCAGGTTTATTTTCGCCCCTGTTGCTTTATTTTGTACTCATGTATCAGCCATAATACACAGCTCGCTTTTTGTTTATCCTTAGTTCCGTCTCCCTCCGTGTGTGCAGTTGGGTCCTTCTCACTCCCCACACAGTCTGCTTCAGTTTTGGTGTGAGTTCCCTGTGCACGGACCAGGCCGTGTAACAATGTGAGTACAGTAAAACCCAATGACAGCAATGTGTTTTTGACAAAATCATGCCAGATCAAGCCATAAAGGAATGAAGAAATCCACACGTCTTAACTAAGTGAAGTACTAAGCAGCTTCATGTGCAACTTTTTGTTTTCATCACTTGAAAGAGAAAAGCATCCACCACCCCCGATGAGGCTTTTGCTCGATGGCATGAGAATACTGATGGTGTCCCTTTTTGGCAACGTTAACAATAGCTAGCTTCATGCTTCTTGGTTGGAGGATGGAGACAGTTAACAGAAAAAAAGTTCCTGCCTGAAACATTTCTCAACAAGCTCTGTGGATTTTCAACAACACTGTCATGACTTCTGGAAAGAGACATTGCTGCTGACTTTTTCAAATGTGTTTTTTTTTTGCTTTCTTTTTTTTGGTTGTTGTTGCTTTGAGCACCAAAAGACTGTTTCTTTTCTTTCTTAAAAAAAAAAATCTTTTTCTAGTGCAGGTACTTAATTTGTCTAGAAGGTATGCAGGGAGCGGAGGGGAGCATAGAGGTCTCATGGGCATTAAGCAGCAGGGTAAACAAGCTTCAAAGCTCAAGCAGAAGCCTCAGACTTGACCTAGGGTGAATCGCAAGTCATTAGTTACATGCCAGGCAGCATCTGGGGTAATCACACCAAACACCATGGGCTTTATCACTCTGAACTACACACACTACAGAAGCAACAGGGCTTAGCATGTTGGAAGAATCCTCTTTTAAAACGAGAGAACACGTCCTAAAATAAAACAAGGAAGAAATGTTACACTTTTTAAATTTAGCTACTTTTTTTCTGGTCTTTGCTTCCAGCAACAGTGTTTCTGTTTGTTCACTGATTAAAGGAAACACAGAATGTCCTTTCTGACACCCACAGCTCAAAGCTCGTCTCTTGAAGACGACAGCACAGCATTTCTGCAAATTTGTGTTTCATATTTTAAATGAGATTTTTGTTCAGAGCTCTGATAGGTTTCAATTTTATTGAAGATGTTCGCTTCCCTGGAATAACTTCCATGCTCCGCGTAGATCAGATAAGATGTGGTTGTACAGCATACCGAGACACTTTCAAGAAATCCATCACCACATTCTCTTATCATTACAGAAAATCACTGATTTATTACAGGCGGAGAATGCGTGCTAACCTGTCCCACTATCATTTTGATCATGTAATGACAAAGTACAGTGATGAAAAACTCAAAAGGTGCGCTTCTACCAACAGCCACACAAGCCTCACAGCTGAGCCCATCATTCCCCACTGCAGCTTCTCTGGTCATCTGATGATAGATAGCCATGTGGCAGATGTTTCCGGAAGTACCCCATTGATAACAGTCCCATAGGAGCACCTTGATTGGAGTTCATCCCCCTCCCTCTGTCCCACCAGCTCATTCATCACTGGCTGAAATTAAAGGCTGCCCTTGAGTGTCAGCAACCAAAGTGTTGATGGAATGGGTGCTGATGAGATGCACTGATTTGAGTGCTGCATGGTATCCTGAGAGGGTGAGGGATGATTGTTTATGAATTTATGTACTCGTGCAGTAGATGGGGTTGTATTTTCATCTAATGTAATACACCTGTCAATCTGGAACAGCAAACGGTTATAGTTTTAGATGTGCATTTATGTAAAGTCTGATGTGGCAGTTTCACTTATCGGCAGCTGGACTTGGTGGAAAAAAGTGAAAAACGGAGGAGCTACATTATATGACATGTTTCAGCTGAATGTGTAGAGGGAGAAGTTCAAGCACAAGTGAAATTTGAGTTTGTGAAATTGCATAGAAAACAATAGAGGGGAGTGATTTGATGGATTGTTCCAGCATTAGCACAGATGCATAGGTTGTACTGAATCGTGATGGTGAACTGGGAGTTCAACCAGAAGCACAATGCTTTCTGTTTACAAGCCAACGCACTTTCCACTTCTGACTTCACATGGTCATTAGTTTTAGCCAATTTAATTCTGACGTCTATAGAAAGAAGATCAATCAGGTGGGGGTTGGGGGTTTCATGGTGACTTGGAGGGATTTCTATTGACTTTATTGGACTGTATGAGACTCTTGCATACAGGTCCCTATCAAGTGCAAGTATGGGAAGATAAGAGAGTGAAAATGGTCGGTCTACAAATAATGACACGAATCATTTGGCGTATTTTTGTGCATTTGTGTGTCTGCTTAAAGCATCACTTTGAAAGCTTTTGGAGAATTCTCAAAGGAGAAAGGACATAAAAGAAAAGCCATATTTCATCTGCCTTAATTTGATGGAGGAAGTTAGTGGGCAGATGCCTGTTTGTATACAATGATGCTGTCTTTAGCAGACCAAAACAAAGGCACAAAAAGGCTGTATGTTGTAAAAAGGAAAATCATCCTTAATCTGACTTTTTGATTTAAAAAAAAAAAAAAAAGTACTGTAAGAATATGGCAGAATAATCCAAAGTTCAAACAGAAAATCAGAAGGAAGCAAGAAAATGAAGCAGTGGGAGACACAGGAGTAGGAGGGGGAAAGCCCGACAAGGTCATTAAGACTGAGGAAAGGGACACACTTACCAAATATAATAAGACACAGGTATATTCAATTAGATAACAAGACAGGGACTCAAAACACAGCAAGCCACATAAGGAAGTAATATGAATGGGAAGTAACTGAAAGGAATGTGGAATACACACAGAGGGAAGCAGGGAAATGCAGAAGAGAGAAAAACATGAGGAAAGAACGAGAAAATAATAATGAATTGTGTAAAATATTAATTACACTATAAACCATGACACAAGATAAACAAAACTAATCAATTAATTTATGTATATATATTACATTGATTGCAACTGTCCTGAGTGCAGCAGTCAGATGAAATTAGTGGGACACTGTGCCAGTAAGTAAATATTGGCACAGTAGCCCAATATTATAATTTTATCTTGGCAAAAAAATAGTAGGTACAAAAAGCAACAGGTTGCCTGTTTGGGGTGTGACACACAGTTCTCCATTTCAGTTTTGTATTTTTATTAATAAGTATCTCCCAAATGGCTCTCTTGTACCTGTCTAGATGCCAACGTGCCCTTTTGATTGGGATCAAGTACAAGCTTGAGGCAGAAATAAAACTTAACCCTGTCTATAACGCTGCTGTGGGAGCAGCGTTATAGACAGGGGGAGTTTTACCACACCACTGCACTGAATTACCATTTTACTGGGTAGGGTGGTTACCAAAGTGTTGGCTTTTGACCTGTTTTTATAGTCCAACAAAGCCGACTCATGACTGCTTAGACTGCATATGTCTGATGAACCAACAACCTAAGCTTTCTCTTCTAGGAACTGATCAGTCAGTCTCCAATATTCACTTCATGCCCAAGAGATTCAATCACATAGACACTCTTGAAAACTGAGCCGGTTGTGATGTTTTATTGTCCTCACCCATGTCTGTTAGCTGGTTGATGTTAGCTGACCGGCCATGCTGTTAGACTGACCTTCCGGGCATTTTGAACAAAAACCACCACACCGTAAAATGCCCCCATCAATAATGATATGAAAACACGAAGTGAGAACCTGTAGGCCGCCCGGTGTAAACGTGTCTTGCCTGGTGGATAATGCTGCCTTTCTAAGCAGACAAAGAGATCTGCCCTCCGTGTGCTGCTGCTGTTCGTATTTTCAGACGCAGTGTTACTCTTCTGAGCCTGTTCGACGGGGTGCAAAAAGCATTCAGCTCTGAAGGATTTGAGAAACAGTGCAATCGTCCTGAATTTAAATGGGTTCAGGGCCCTGCGTACAGATGGCTGTGTACACAGCCAGATACGCCGTTCAATAGTTTGGAGTTTCTTCTCTCTCTAATCGCACCCTCTCTTTTTCTCTTTGCTGTCTTCGCGGCCTCTTTATCACTGCACTTCTTTACACACCTTGTACATGTAGACTGAAAAACACACATCCCGAAGCACACAGTGTTTTACTCCATTTCATTCTCGTTGCCCCACTTCTGCTTTCTCCTCTAATTCTCCGTCCCCTCTTATTTCCCAGGACTGAGGATCCAGATAAAGAAATCGTTTTCCTTTGACCGTCAATCACGTTGACGTAATTAAACAAACCAGAAATAACGTTTCTGTCTTTGTTTCTTTCTTACACGTCCTTTTCCCCCAGCCTTCTTCCCTTTCCAGGCTTCTAAACACTGAGAAATGAGATAAAGAAATCACTTTTGGGGGCGAATGGCCACAAAATAGCAAGCGTACACCTCAAGCTTTCCCTTGATCCACCATTTGACTTGTCTACCACCCTCAACCTATTGTTCTTTCTCAAACACACACATGTCTGAGCGCATTCCCCTAAACATTTATTTTCTTTGCTCCACATTGCAGCACAAACTCAAACTGTGAAGATAAACTAGCCTGCAGTGTCAGAGTCTGACACAATGAAAGAATGCCATGCTGCAGAGCACCACAGTGATAGATTTAGACCAAAGTAGCAGATTAAAACAAATGAGGACCGGTGAAGGCTTCCAGACATCTGTTTTCATCTGATGTAGCGGGCCACCCGGGGAACCAGATGCTGGGAATTTTTTAACAATTTGAACAAGAACAAAGCTTTTGTTTAATTGACACAGTGAAGCTCTATTTACATTTAATCACCATGATTTTAAAATGCATTTCTCTCTTTTAGCTGCTGGAAATAAGGCTAGAAAAGCACTGTGGCCATTGCTAAGGTTTGGTTACAGTTATCTAATTGCTCTTTGTCAAAGTATACTGATAAATACTGATACTGGTTTTGGGATCAAACCTGCCTGTTGTTTGCATGTTCTCCCCTTGTCTGCCCTTTTTTAATCCAGATGCTCTGGCTTCCTCTCACAGTCCACAGACATGAATCTTAGGTTAATTGGCCATTCTAAATACTGGATGCAGGAGAAGCTTGAATGATTGCCTTTTTGTCTGTGTTAGGCATATAATCAACTGGCAACCTGTTCACGGGGCACTGTGCTTCTGAGAATACAGCCGTGATCCAGTCAGATGGATGGATCACAAAGATATTTGTGCCTTAGATTAAGATTTTGTAACTATATTTGTTCGAACAGCCTACGCACAGAGCATTTAATTTGTAGTTCTGGGTGCTGTGTCTCATGAGCTCTCTCAGCGATGTGAGGAAGGTTGGGCATTTCATCTTGAAAGACCTGATTAGTTTCAAAGACTAGGATTACTGAAAGTTTAACAGAATTACATTAAAAAAGATGAAAGAAGGAGAAGATATTTACTAGTAGGAGAAGACATATGAAACATGAGAGGAAAAAACGCTTTCAATATTAAGATCGAAAAGCTCCAGTCTTGAGGTGTAAAGATGGGGTCATATTTCTCCATTTCCCAATTATGCGCAGTACATATTTAAACGCCAATTACTCTCCTATTAGTTACAAAATGAGCCAATGGCTATATTAGTTACTTATAGACTTTTTCCAGTACTTTAACTCCACATTTCATGATCATTATCTCTAATACAGCGCAAAGTCCATGTAAACCTGTGATTTATATATTTTCTTTATCCTTATTTTTTCACATCTATTGTACCAGGCTTCACGGTGGTCCTTGCATTTGTTTGTTTCTTGCCTGGCACGAAGGGAAAATACATTTAAATCCAAACAAGTTAATTAGGAGGGAGATAGCATCAGCGCAAACGAGGCTAATGAAATAAACACTGTCCTAAAAGAAGAGATTAGCAATTAAGCTATTGGAGCGCAGAGTCATTTATGTTCCATTGTGCTGTCTTTTAATGTGGCACAGTAATGAATACTGCTCCTGCTTTTATATCTGCGTGAATGCGAGTGTGTGCTGTTGGGTAATAATAACCCACTCTTGCCTATTTGTTTACCAGCCTTTGTTTACTGAAGGACAATATGACTATTTTCTGTTTAACATCTACAGTGCTGACACTCAGTGTGCAAACTATCCTGTACTTCCTGTATTTAAGATGATGCCGTGTGATTAGACGAGAGAGGTATGCACTGATTTTCTTTCGTATGCGTTTATTTGACTGATTAAAAGCAGAAAGTGTGTGTACAAAATCCCTGCACCTGCACATTGTATACACAAGCCTCTGTCGCTATGTATCGTTTGCAATGGTGAGACAAAGTGCATGTGCTCTGCCTACAGACAGTATGTTACATTCATGAACACACACACAGTAAACACAAACTGCTCTCGGCTGTGTGTGTGATTCATGCGGTCTGGTCCTGTTCTTGCTGATGAATGGAGACCAAAGGGCTTTGTAGCAACCAGGACACATGGTAACTCCCCCTCGACTTTATCTCCAACAACACCATCTATAGAACACATCTGTCTATCTGTCCAGCCGTGGCTGGGAAAGTCGTTAACCCAGAGACCCTCTGGGCTCCTGAAAGCCACTGACTAGACAAAGATTGAGAATAAGAGAAAAAAATATTAGGATGGAATTTATGAAGTTTTTACCTTTCTATAGAAAATGCATTTAATAATAGATATACACCCAGCCGCCATGTTTTCATTCCAGGTATACCTGTTAGATTACTGGCAGCAACTCAGTGCATTAAGGCACGTAGACATGGTCAAGATAATTCGCTGAAGTTCAAACTGAGCATCAGAATGAGGAAGACATGTGATTTAAGGTGATTTGACTTTGAAGGTAGCGTGGTTGTTGGTCCTCAGTGTTGGGGAATAACGGAATACATGTAGCGCCGTTACGTATTTAAAATACAAAATATGAGTAACTGTATTCCGTTACAGTTACCGTTTAAAAAGGTGGTATTTACAATACAGTTACTCGTGTTTTCCTCCGAAACAATAAGTTCCGTTGGAGCAGCCTTTCAACGCTTCTCTCTGTCTCTCGTAAGCAAAGTTGACTCAGACAACAAAGTAAAGCTAGTTTTCGGCTATGAGCCCGACACAGAACCCGACGTATTAGCCAGAGGTCCCTTTACCTCCAGTAATAGTAATAAATCACAGCAATAGTACATTCATGTAGTTGTAAAAAGCATGATAATATATTAAGTAATCCAAAGTATTCAGAATACGTAACGGAATACGTTACAAAATACATTTTGGGGCATGTATTCTGTAGTGGAATACATTTTAAAAGTAACCTTCCCAACACTGTTGGTCCTAGATGGGCTAAGTATTTCAGAAACTGCTGATCTGCTGGGATTTTCCTGCATAACAATCTAAGAGTTTATAGAAAATGAGCAGAAAAAATATCCTTTAACCTTCTTGATGCCAGAGGTTAGATGAAAATGTCCAGATTGTGTCAAGCTGAAGGCAAAATTGTTGATTATTAATGCTTCATGGTAGGGAATCTAATATATGCATTGGCAAGTGAACATATGCTATGATTATATTGTTGTTATATACACTCAATAGTATGTTAAACAAGCAGATATGTTTACTCTTCATATTATGTTTACAAAAAATTATTTTAAACATACAAAGCCTGGCACATGTTCTAAAAATGCACATGTTAATGCAAGCAGGTTGTGCACCTGTGTCACTTTTAGCAGCGTTGTCATCTCAGCACACAGAATTTTGCATGCAAGGTGTTTGTGTTGTAGAGTATAAGCCTTCGTGCCGACTCTCTTTCTGTGCTTATCTCATCTTTTAGTGGCTTATTTTAGAGCGCCGGTGCCTGTGATTGTATGAGTTTTGAGTATTCATACTGGTTGTGAGTTTGCATGTATAGTAGCTGTCTCTGCCTGCTGGGATTTTCTGAGGTGTATTCACAGAAAGTCTGTGGA